>NW_024412418.1:3227559-3236442 GCF_014898765.1 Herpailurus yagouaroundi | reverse complement strand
AAGTTTATTTATTGATTTTGAGAGAGAGAAAGAGAGAGAGCACATGCACAGTTGGGGAGGGGCAGAGAGAGAGAGAGAGAGAGAATCCCAAGTAGGCTCCATGCTTGGGGCCCACCCAAGCCTCGATCTCATGAACATCAAAATCATGACCTGAGCCGATATCAAGAGTCAGATGCTTAACTGATGAGCCACCCAGTGGTCTCAACATTTCTCTTTTTCCATCCAAGCTGCTGCAGGGTCTTTGAGCCAAGAAGAGTTGATTCCTAGATGCACATCTGGGCAGAAAGAATGGGGAAGACCCCACCCATAAAGAGAGACTATAAATCTCCATCCAGGGTCGCAATTCTAGGCCTGGTGCCTTGACTAGGAATTTCTCCACAAGGCTTGGGGATGTATGGATCGGCGAGAGGTGATCAACGTAACTGAGCACCTTATCTGTCTTCCAGGAAGCAGATCCGGATGAGAGGTTAGTGAATAGATAATGGCCCACAGGTTGGGGGCCACAGGGCCTTGCAGATCTGAAGTCTTGAGTGAGGCAAGTGGTGAGCAAATTGAGCTGCAGGGAAAAGAGTGGGGTGTATAAAGCCTGGGTGGACGCATCTGACTCGGAAAAATCTACGCATAGGGTGGGGTTAGACGAATTTACAGCCTGAAGGTTTATAACTTTCTTCCTGACGCAGGGTGTGGCGTGCAATGTCTGAGGTCCAACCTGTGAAAAGGGCCAGAGACACCTTGGAAGCTGCTTTGTTTACCTGCCCAGGGAGGGGGCATTGTTTTGGATGGAGCAGGGCTATTTTGTTCCCTGAGTTACAGATATCTTCTTCTTGGAGGATGTGGTGTCTACACACACACACACACACACACACACACAGACACCACACAGATTGAGAGAGAGGGTGGGTGCGGATCTTATCGGTTCTGTTCCTCTGGAGAACCTTGAAGAATACCGATTTTGGTACGAATAGTGTTTCCAGAGGAACAGAACGTTAAGGGTGAATTTCCTGAATTGGTTCCGGAGTTTCTGGAATTGGCTCTAATCTGATCAGACTTAAAGATACTAGAAGGAAACAGAGCCCTGGTGGTCCATGTGGCAACTGTTTACAGAGATGCACAAAAGATCTGCGTTGGTTACTCCCAATCAACCACGTGTAAGAAGCAAGGAGCTAAGTAACTCTGTATATGATACTTTTGAGCATTTTGGAAAATCAAGAAATAGAGTGACACTGGTTGGCTGCTCCGAGGGCCTCCGGACCAGGTGGCAGAATGAAAGAATGAGCTCAAGTGTTTGAATTCCCAGCTCAAGCCGCAGAAATGACCTAAAAGCTTCCATGTGGTCTCCGAGGCAGCCCCTTATTGGTTGCAACCGCAGGACCAAAACTGCTGAAACATCAGACGCAGGATCTCATCGTGTGACTGGCTGGTTTACCAAGCGAGTGAAGGCTTCAAGTGAGGGCACTGACTGGGAAAAAAGCGGAATTTAAACAAGTGTGTTGGGGACGTGTGGGAAGATGGTGGTGAAGCTGGGAACATTGAACCCTAAATCCTGATGGGCAGTGGAAGAGGTCTCCCTACCCCCAGTGGCAGGGGCATCTCCCCACCTCACAGTGGGCGTGTCCATCTCTGGCCTCTGGGGATCCATTCGGCATTGCCTGAGAAAACAGTAATAGCCCTCCCTGAGGTAGATGCCAGGCAAGACAAGGCTGAATTTCCTTAGGATCTTCTTTGCTTCTGGACCTATAGACTGTGTGTGTGTATGTGTGTGTGTGTGTGTTTGTTTGTTTATTCTTTAACGTTCATTTACTTCTGTTGAGAGAGAGAGAATGCAAGCCGGGGAGGGGCAGAGAGAATCCCAAGCAGGCTCCACACTATCAGCCAAGAGCTGGACTGGGGCTTGATCCCACGAATCGTGAGATCATGACCTAAGCCGAAATCAAGTTGGACCCTTAACCAACCGAGCCATGCTGGTGCCCCTATAACTTGGGTTTAGAAGAAAAAAGGGGGCTCTTGGGTGGCTCAGTCAGTTGAGCGATCAACTCTTTTTTTTTTTTTAATTTTGTTTATGTATGTATGTATGTATGTATGTATTTATTTTTAATTTATTTTTGAGAGACACAGAGAGATAGGGCATGAGCAGGGGAGGGGCAGAGACAGAGGGAGACACAGAATCCGAGGCAGGTTCCAGGCTCTGAGCTATCAGCACAGAGCCCAACATGGGGCCAGAACCCATGAACGTGAGATCATGACCTGAGCTGAAGTTGGACGCTTAACTGACTAAGCCCACCTAGGCGCCCCTGTTCATTTCAAAGCAGGCCTCACTGGGGGGGGGGGGGGGGGGGGGGGGGGGGGGCGCCTGGGTGGGTCAGTGGGAGGAACTTGCGAATCTTGATCTCTCGGGGTTGTGAGTTCGAGTGCCGCATTGGGTACAGAGATTACATTTAAAAAAATAATAAACTTAAAAAAAAATTCCAACTGAGTAAATGTGAATGTCTAATTGGCTTTATTAAGTGATTTGTGAATGGGGGGGCAGCCCATCTCAGAAGCAGAGGGGAGCTCCGAGGAGATGAGAAGGGTTAAAAAAAAATTTTTTTTAAGTTTATTCATTTATTTTGAGAGAGAGAGAGAATGCGTGCTCGGGCGCTCGCAGGCTTGCACAAGTGGAGGAGGGGCAGAGAGAGAGAGAGGGAGGGAGAGAGAGAGAATCCCAAGCAGGCTCCACACTGTTAACACAGAGCCCGGTGCGGGGCTCAAACCCACAAACCTTGAGATCCTGACCTGAGCCGGAGATTAAGAGTCAGACACTCAACCGACTGAACCACCCTGGTGCCCCAAAATGGAAGGTTGTTTTTGTTTTTTTAATAGGAAGGAGTGTAGGACAAGGAAGTTATTAGGAAAAGAAAGGATTGTTTCAGGCCAGGTCACCTTCCTTCAGAGGGAAAGGCAGGGGCTCTTATCATGCAGATGACCTCATCTTCCCTTGGGGAATGGAGAGGGCCCTTGTGACCCGTTAGCTCATTGGTGCTGACCAGAAAATTCCTGACTGACCCATTAAGACTTCTATTTATGGGGGAGGTTGAAACTACAGTTAGGTCAGGTAGTAAACCCCGGTTTGGTGACTTGGCCTAGGGGACGCCATTTTGGGCATGTGGTTTTCCTTCTGACACTTTACATTTTTTATAAAGGAACTAACTCCGGGAACTTGATTCCTTCTCCGTGAGCAGTACTTACTGCTTCTTGCCCGCTGCTCTGAAAAAAGCAGCAGTAAAGCCCTGATGTGATTATGGCCTGAAGGATAATCTCCACGAGCTGCTAGGAGAGGCAGGTGCAGGAGAGGACAGGAGGAAGGTGGAGATCCCCGTCCCCGTGTTCTTCGTAAGGAAGGGAAGGGAGCTGGCAATCCTGATGAGGCCGGGGTCTCCACCGGGCTGACCCCCCCCCCCGACCCCCAGCGGATGCGTGGCAGTGTCTGGAGATGTATTTGGTCGGCACACCGGGGCGTAGGGGGTGGTGTGCTTCTAGCATCTCAGGGGGAGGTCAAGAATGCTGACAAACATTCTATGGTACCGGGTACAAGCCGCCCCCTCCCCCACAAAGAGTTACCCAGCCCCAAATGTTAATAGCGTCAAGGCTGAGAGATCCTGGCCTGCACCTAGGAAGGACCCTGAACATCCTTGGACAGGGGTCAGGCAGGAGGGTGTGGACGCTGACACAGCAGAGGAACCTGTTCCACCCTCTTCCATTCCCTGGCTCTTTCTAGATCATCAGTGACTCATGGTCTTCCCCCCTTCACTGAACTCCTGAGCCTGTCTGAACTCATCCTGGTGGAGACAGAGGGAGTTCTCCTTCAGAGGTGGGACTCACCCTCCCGGAGCCCCAGGTGGAGATGGCTCCCAGCTGGAGACAAGCCCTCTGGGAGAAAACTCTAGAAAGCAGACTGGTCCATCCACAGGGGCTGCGTTACTTGCCTACTTGTCCCCTGCCTTGCCTGTCTTCTTCCCATCCCCAGGGCCCTCTGTAGCCGTCCTGGAGCTCGTTAGAAGTTCCTGGTCAGACCAACTCTACCACAATTGTTGGGCAGCCGTCCCTGAGGAGGAAGCTGGTGGAAGCTGATAGGGTTTTCTCAGAGGGAATACAAACTGAGCTGCCCCCAGATTTCTTGAGGGAAACTGGGTCTCCAGGTGTGCAGGGGGAGCGTGCTGGGGGTTAACTCTGTAACTTTCCACCCAGATTTCCTCGAGCTCCCCACTCCCTGCCCTTAGGGAGTGCACAGTCTAGCTGGAGACACAAAGCCTGCACACTTAAAATGATTATAAATGGCTTTAAAGAGGGCTCAGTGAGAGCACAGGCTTCAAAGGAACAGCGCTGGGGGTCAGAGTGATGACAGGGTTACCCATATCCAGAGCTATGGAAGGAGCCTGTGCTCCAGAGCCCCCAGGCTCTCAGGACAACTTTCAGGACAGTTTTCCAACCCTGTGACCTTCTCCACAACAGGAAGGCAACAATAAAAATCTACGATTAAATGAGACCGTGAACTGCCTCTGCTCCCACTCCCATGCGTGGTAGGTAAGGCCCATTTCTAGGACTCCTGGACACTTCCAGACGGCTGTCTGTGTGGCAACATGGTCCACAGGTGCAGCTTGGTGCTTCGGAAGTGAGGGGTATCAGCTCCTCACGGGAAAAATGCAGCTCTGTGACTTTGGAGGCATCCCCTCCAGTTCTAAGGAGAAAGGTTCCTGCCCATTATTCAGTCTCTGAGCTTCTATTACGTGTCAGGTGCCATGCTGGGCACTTTGCTGTATTACCTGTGTAAGCCAGGCAATTAACAAAAAATGTAACATTCTCATAAATAAACTTAAAAAAAAAAAAAAAAAGGCAGGGGCACCTGGCTGACTCAGTCGGTAAAGCATGCAAGGCTTAGGATGGTGAGTTCGAATCCCATGATACGTATAGAGATTATGAAAACAAACAAAAAAAAACAAACTTAAAAAAAAAAAAAGAATCTAGGGGCTCCTTGGTGGTTCAGTTGGTTAAGCGTCCGACTCTTGATTTCTGCTCAGGTCATGATCTCACGGTTTGTGGGTTCGAGCCCCACACTGTCTCTGCACTGACAGCACGGAGCCCGCTCAGAATTCTCTCTCCTTCTCTCTCTGCCCCTATCCCACTCCTGCTCTCTCTCCCTCTCAAAATAAAGAAATAAACTCAAAAAAAAAAAAAAAAAGGAATCTAACATTCTCTCTGTATCTAATACCAGGTCAGGGGCTGTTCAACGGGGACATAAGATTAAAAAAAACACAAAGCAAAAACAATGCACTCCAGGCACTCATGTCTCACGGGGGAGAAAACGTGTTTTCTACCATGGTCTCCTGGCTTTAGAAAACCACTCTTTCTTCTTCCCCATTTTCCTAGACTGTGCTGGACTGGGGCTTCCTGCTTGAAAGTAAATGTTTCTTTTTTTCCCACTCAGCACTGTTTTTTTCTTTAAGAAAGGCAAACCACAGCGCAGAGGAAGGAATGAGAAATTCTCTCTGTAGGAGTCAGAGAAGTTTCCCAGAAGAGATTACGTTTAGGCTGGGACTAGAATGACAGCCGGAGGGATTTGTCAGGGAGGCTGATAGAAGGTTAGATCGCATATTCCAGGCGTGGGGGAAGCCATGAGCAAAGGAAGAGCAATGTGAACATGCACGACTGGTCTGCCAGCCCAGGTCATGAGTTGTGGCTGCTGGGCAGGTGTTTGGTGGGACCTGTGGGGTGAGTGTTCCCTCGAAAGTTAGGTTGGGACAGGCTTGTAAGGCAACACTAAGCAGTTGAGAATTTCCCCCACGGGCCAAGGGTTGCATACTCCAACGCCTTTAAGGGCTACTCATATACCTTACATGGACGAAAAAGGTAGGTTTCATTCTTTCTGCCTGGATGTACGATTTTGGTGGGGGCGGGGAGCTCATATGCCATCCCTCTGCACAGTTTTCACATCCAAAAGATAAACGTTATCTTCATGCATTCAAAGAGTACTGACCGAGCCAGGCATTGTCCTAGGCACTGGCTCTCTGACTCGAAACATGTCACTTGTAGGCCCCTGTTTTCTCTTCTCGTGTTTACCAGAAAGGTGAATACAGTCAGTTTTCTTTCCTAGCAGGAAAAACTGTGATATGAAGGCAACACTTTATATATTTTTTAATGTTTGTATTTATTTTGAGAGAGAGCATGAGTGAGGGTGGGGGACAGGGAGAGAGACGGAGAGAGAGAATCCCAAGCAGGCCCTGCACTGACAACGCGGAGCCTGAAACATGGGCTTGAACTCATTGAACCGCAAGATCGTGACCTGAGCTGAAATCGAGGGTTGGATTCTTATCCGACTGAGCCACCCAGGCGCCCCAGTTCAGTCTTTTAAAGGCCCTGTCTCTAAATACAGTCATGTTCTGAGGTGTTAGGGGTTAAGGCTTCAACGTGTCAATTTGGGGGGGGGGGACACAATTTAATCCATAGCAGAAGTTGTGTACTAAAGATGCTGGGACAGGGGCGCCTGGGTGGCTCAGTCGGTTGAGCATTCGACTTCTGCTCAGGTCACGATCTCGCGGTCCGGGAGTTCAACCCTGCGTCGGGCTCTGTGCTGACAGCTCGGAGCCTGGAGCCTGTTTCCGATTCTGTGTCTCCCTCTCTCTGACCCTCCCCCGTTCATGCTCTGTCTCTCTCTGTCTCAAAAATAAATAAACGTTAAAAAAAAAAAAAAAAGATGCTGGGACAGAAAGAGGGAATTTGCCTGGATCTCCATTGTCTCCAGGGAGCCTCCATACCAGTGTGAATCACTTGCAGCCTTTAAAAAAATATATGATTCCATTACAATTCAGGACGCATGGACTTCTCCCCGATCCCTTTGTGAGCCTGAAAAATCTCTTTGTTATCAGTCTAGCCCTAGCGTCAGCCTAACTGCTCTTTGGGAAACTTCTCTGACTCCTACAGACAGACTTCCTCATAAGCAACCTTAGGACTTTAAGCCGTTAAGGTCCGTTCTCTGTTGCTGGCTGGGGAAGGCAGTTCCCAGCAGATTCATAAGGGCTTCCTGGAAGAGGAGCGATTTAGCCCAGTGTGTGTTTTCCCGAGGTGTGAGGCAGAGGAGGGGCATTTGGAGGCAAGGGAGACCCTATCGGAAGAAACTAAACCGGGAAGGCAGGGAGAGGGCAGCCCGCGGCCACGACGATCCAGAACGTCCATGTTTTCTGAAATGAAGTTGAGAAGTATGTTCTGGGGATTCCATCATGAATCCTCAGGGTGCCTGGGTTCTCTGCTCTGTGCTATTTTACAGCCATCCAGGGGGACTCGGCGCCGGCCAGTTCAACCCTCAGGTTAATTATGATGATCTTGGTTATGTGTCAAATGGGGGTAATGACACCTGGCTTATCTAACAGCATTCGATGAAGATCAAATAAAAGCATGAATGGGAAAATGTTTCCAAAAATATAAATGATGCAGATCTGTGCTTCTAAAGTCATTCATTTGCATCCTTTGTGATGTTTTGCCTTGGGTATCACCTGTATTATGATTTTTGAAGATGGGACTTCTCTAAGCGATTTTTTTTTTAAATTTTTTTTTCAACGTTTTTTATTTATTTTTGGGACAGAGAGAGACAGAGCATGAATGGGGGAGGGGCAGAGAGAGACGGAGACACAGAATCAGAAACAGGCTCCAGGCTCCGAGCCATCAGCCCAGAGCCCTATGCGGGGCTCGAACTCACGGACCGCGAGATCGTGACCTGGTTGAAGTCGGACGCTTAACCGACTGCGCCACCCAGGCGCCCCTAAGCGATTTTTTTTTTATCAAAATATACTTTTTATCATAAGTATTATACTTATATATTTATAAGTATTTAGCATAGTAAATAAAAATGAAAGTAACATAACATTATTTAAAATTTTTTTAAACTTTATTTATTCATTTTTGAGAGAGACAGAGAGAGTGAGTGGGGGAGGGGCAGAGAGAGGATTCCAAGCAGGCTCCTCACTGTCAGTGCAGAGCCCAACGCGGGGCTTGAACTCACAAACCGTGAGATCGTGACTTGAGCCGAGATCAAGAGTTGGACCCTAAATGACTGAGGCACCCAGGCGCCCCAACATAACAGCTAGCTAGTTACTCTTAAGTGCTAAGGCTTGCTCTCTCTTTTAAAAAGGGAGACTAGATTAAGAAAGGTTAAAAAGAAACTTTTTTAATGTGTATTTATTTTTGAAAGAAAGAGAGAGAGAGAGACAGAGCAAGAGCAGGGGAGGGCAGAGAGAGAGGGAGACACAGAATCCAAAGCAGGCTTCAGGTTCTGGGCTGTCAGCACACAGCCCGGCATGGGGCTCGAACTCATGAACCGTGAGATCATGACCTGAGCTGAAGTTGGTCATTTAACCAACTAAGCCACCCAGGCACCTCTGGATTAAGGAAGGTTTTATGTCAAACTAACACCAAGCAGGGGCGTCTACCTTGATGTAATCGTAAGAGGTAAGGACAAAATAAAGAATTTTCTGGTGATTCAACTAAATGCTATTTAATATCAGAGCTACATGATATCATCTCATTCTTAAAAAAATACTAACGTATAAAAATATTTGGTCTTGGCGGTACATTGAGTTCCATAGAGACGGCCCCGGGGCAAGTGAGAGCCAGCCGAGCACTGGGCTACTCTGTGCCTCGCTGAAGAAAATAATTAAACATGGGCATAGGAGATACTAAGAAGTCAAGAGGCAAAAATGTCATCATATGCATTCTTTGTGCAAACTTCCCAAGAGGAAGCATGAGATGCTTCCGTCAGCTTCTCAGTGTATTCCTTTTTTAACAAGTTTATGTATTTATTGAGAGAGACAGAGGGAGAGAGAGCACACAAGCAGAGGAGGGGCAGAGAGAGGGGGG
>NW_024412418.1:3134889-3222559 GCF_014898765.1 Herpailurus yagouaroundi | reverse complement strand
GCAGGGGAGGGACAGAGAGGGAGAGAGAGAATCCCAAGCAGGCTCTGCGCTGTCAGCACAGAGCCCAAAGTAGGGCTCAAACCCAGGAACCGGGAGATCATGACCTGAGTTGAAATCAGTAGTCAGAGGCTTAACAGACTGAGCCACCCAGGCGCCCCCTGCTGGTATTTTCAATAGCCGCTAACCTTGCCTGGTACCTTATGGGGGTTGTAAACCAGCGTGGAAATTTAAAGCAGGTTCTTGTTGGTGCACAGCACAAATGAGTTGCATATGGGGATGGTAGTTTGTTCATTTTTCAGTTGTCTCTGATACAGCTTCTATGAAATAATTATTGTTCTGTTAGCTGAATGCCACTCTGTAATTGCAAAAAAACCCCACAGAGTTGCAGCTGTTTTGTTAATATTCTGAGTGCTTCTAAGTAAATACAATTTTTTGTATTAAAAAAATATGTGTTCTTATGAAGAGGTTTTTCCAAGCAAGAAAGGAAAACAGTGGTGTCTGAATAATTGTTTGTGAGCCTCCTGTACTCTCACGGGAGCCTTACAATGACCACTTGAGATGGGTGGTTGTACCCCGTTTTCGCTTGGGAAAACTGAGGGTCAGGGGGTTATGTACCTTGACTCGACGTCACAGAGATGTCAAGAGACAGAGTCACTCTGAGGTAGCATGAACTCAGGTGTGCTAAGGCCCTAGTCCCTTCTGTACCACTGTATAATTCTATAATCTGGTCCTTCCCCGTGACGTATGAATTCAGGAAAAACCGTGCCCACTGTCTGTCTGTGAAGACGCAGTCATCAGAAAGGGACAATATAGCGTATTGGCTGAGAACATTGCCTCTGGAGCCATTGCCTACCTGGATTCAAATTCTGGCTCTGCTTTTTATTAGCTGTGTGACCTTGGGCCAGTTACTCAGACTCTCTGTGTCTTGGATTTCCAGGGATAATAATAGTATCCGTTTCATACGGTTATTGTGAAGCTGAAATGAGTAGTTAGTGTAAAGCTTTGTAAAGCTTTAAAAATAGTACTCGGGGCGCCTGGCTGGCTCAGTCAGAAAAGCATGCAACTCTTGATTTTGGGGTCACGGGTTCGAGCTCCATGTTGGGTGTAGAGATTACTTAAAATTAATAAAATAAAAAAAATAGTGCTGGCATACATTTGACTCTATCTAAGTATTAATCTTATCCGTGCTTTAGGGGGTGGCTACCATGGTTTGGCTGGGCTAGAATGTTCCACAGTCAGTTAGGAAGGCAGCTTGCCAAAAGCATCTCTTCTGTAAGCGGCCTTCACCTCCTTATTCCTCAGGTTGTAGATCAGAGGGTCCAGCACGGGGTTGACCACAGAGTAGAAGACGGACACGACCTTGTCCTGTTGTTTCACGGAACTATAACAGCTCAGCTGAGCATCCGGTACGGAGATGCTGTGCGCCATTGACGACGCAGGTGACGGTGAGGTGGGAGGCACAGGTGGAGAGCACCTGACTCAGGAGGAGCCACACACCCTGCGGATGGTGACTGGGATGTAGGCATAAGAGGCCAGGGTAACGCTGACGTAGAGAATACGGTCATCGGGGCAGGAGATGCCCTGATCACTGCCCTCAGCAGGGTCTGCACAGGTGGTCGGAGCACAGGCTCACAGGAAGTGACTAGAAGTGCTAATGAAACCAACATATGTGTGCTCTTTGAAGGTCTAGATGTGGCTTCCCCGACTGCTACTTCCTTTGACCTTCAGAATAGCCCTGGGACATGCGCTTGCTGGGGTGTGTGTGTATATATACCCGTATAGAGCAATAAGGAAGACCTGCATCATCATACTTGGTGGCTGCGTCTTGTTTTGTTGTGTATGTGTGTCGCTGTTTACTTAACTGGTCCCCTTGGTTGACAGTAAGGTATCTCCAGCTTCTCCCTGTTGTAAGCGACTCTCTGACAGACGCCCCCAGGTATGGCGTCCGGAGGCCAAGTCCAGTGAGCACAGGGTGTAGAGAACCTGCTTTTCCTCTGCCAGGAAGGAAGACTCTTGCTGGCACCTTGGGGAGCCTGGCACCCTGGGTTTCCACAGCCCCAGGGGAAATCACCGCACAGAGCAAAGGGCCTTGTTAGGCAAATGATTTGTTTGGGTAGAAGAAATTTGGTCCCTAGACTCTGATCTGGCAGACACTCTCAGCAGATGAGCGGCTGGATTGCCCACACTTCCTGGAGGTAAGAAGGGGTCTCCCCATGGAAGTGAGACAGTGCTCTGTCCCCTGGCCTTCCCCACTGCACCCAACCTGCACTGGTCGTGGGACGCATCTCCCTGGTAAGTGCCCCCTTTGGTGGGCCAGGCCTCTGCCTGTGAATGTGCCACAGCCTCGGCCGGGACCTCCGCGGTGGATGTCGTATGGTGCCCAGGAGTCAAGGTTGTTCCTTGGGGCTCCATTATCTCCGTCCCTTAGACTTAGCTCGGCTGCATGATTTGGTTTGGCCCTGGAGCATGAGAGGAAGCGAGTTGTGCCCCCTTCTGAGCATGGAAGGCTCTGGAGTCCCCCTGCACTCTCTCACTTTCCCCCTCTTTCCTCTATGAGGACACCAGCCATGGGCACGACATAGAGGCTCCTCTTCCCTCAGCCCGAATCTGGGAGGGAGAAGGAGCAGACTCACCATGGACTCATGACAAACGGGAACACGAGTGAGAAATAAACTTATTCTAAGCCTGTGAGATTTGGGTGTTAATTGTTAATATGGCGGCCTCCGCTGCCTGATGTCTTCTTCAAGGGCAAACTTCTTTTCTTGGCTATGGCCCCGGGTCTATCTCATCTATCTACCCTAACTCAGGTCATCCGGGCCTGTCAGGTAGGGTTCCTTGCTGCCTCCTCCAGAGGCAACGATTGTTGACTTTTATTAATTTTTGAAAAATATTTATTTTTTTGAGGGAGCAAGCGATAGAGAGCGAGTATGAGCAGGGGGGGGGGGCAGAGAGAGAGAGAGAGAGACAGACAGACAGACAGAATCTGAAGCTGGCTCTGTGCTGTCAGCACAGAGCCCAGTGTGGAGCTCAATCCCATGACCTTCAAGATCGTGACCTGGGCTGAAGCCAGCTGCTTAACCGACTGAGCCGCCCAGGGTAAATAAAAGCCCCAACTTTTATTAATTTTTAAAAGTTAGGGGCACTCGGGTGGGGTTTGTGAATTCAAGCCCCGCATCTGGCTCCCTGCTGTCGGCACAGAGCCTGATTCAGATCCTCTGTGCACCCCTGATCTCTGCCCCTTCCCTGCTCATGTGTGCTTTCTCTCTCTCTCTCTCAAAGTAAATAAATAAATAAATAAAATAAAATAAAATTTAGATATAACATTTTATAACATTTATTATAACATATATTAACATATATAACATATATAACATATATACATATATATAACATATATAACATATATAACATTTATATAACATTTTATAATTTCAGATATCCA
Organism: Herpailurus yagouaroundi; assembly: GCF_014898765.1. Lineage (NCBI taxonomy): Eukaryota > Metazoa > Chordata > Mammalia > Carnivora > Felidae > Herpailurus > Herpailurus yagouaroundi. The sequence goes on along the minus strand of NW_024412418.1, from coordinate 3,219,117 downwards.
ACATAATGATTTGACATTTGTCTCTGTTGTGAAATGATCACCGGTGAGCCTAAGCGGACAACCGTCACATTCATAGCTGCAATGTTTTTTCTTGTGATAAGAACTTTTAAGACCATTTAATAATCTACAGTATTATTAACTACAGTCACCATGCTGTACATTACATCCAATGACTTTATTTTATTTTTATAATATGAGATAATATAATATAATATAATATATAAGCAATTTATTTTTATAATATGAGATAATATTATATAATATATATAATATAAGCAATTTATTTTATTTTTATAATATGAGAAGGTTCTAGCTATTAATGGCAGGTTCTGTGTGACTCTGTTCTTGCAAACCTGGTTGACAGGCGATAGGATGCAATGAAAGAAAGTCCTGGGCTAAATTCTACCAAACTTACAAGTTCTGCCAAACAAACACGCGTTAGTAAGCAAGTACAAACAGCCGATAGTCCTGTCTGTAGGTTGGGAGGGCCCTTTCTCTCTCCTCAGGTACACTGACCAGCAAAGTTTTCATGAAAATCTCACTCAGAAGTGAAATATCGGTGTTCCTACACCAGTTCCGTCAGCTGGCAGGATCCTCCAGGAAGTAGAAAGATGGAGAACCAGAGGGCTGTGCGTTGTTACCACTCGGCGGTAAGTGGGAAAGACAATTGCGTGCCATGAGCTCTTTGTGCTTCCTTCTGCATGGCACTGGGCTAAGTTCTACTCTTTTTTAAATTTAATTTAATTTAATTTAATTTAATTATTTTTTAATTAAAATTTTTCTAATGTTTATTTATTATTGAGAGACAGAGAGAGACAGAGCATGAGCATGGGAAAGGCAGAAAGGAGGAGACACAGAATCCAAAGCAGGCTCCAGGCTCTGAGCTCTCAGCACAGAGCCCCATGCGGGGTTCAAACTCACAAACTGCAAGATCATGACCTGAGCCGAAGTCGGACGCTCAACCGACTGAGCCACCTAGGCATGCCCCTTGATAAGTTCTATTCTGAGTAATGCAAGTCCATGGGCTTAGACGGTATGTTCTTGAGGAATGTCCCCACAGGGAAGACTATATAAAGGCCATGGAAGCAGCCATAGCCATAAAGGATGTCCTTTACTATCTTTGCGTCTTTTTTGATCAAGGGTGGAAATACATTAGCAGGGCCAGATCAAAGAACCAGAAAGCCAGAGTTGAAAGGACTCCTGGGAAACATCCCACCCAACGTGTCTGAGAGTGGGAAAAGAGGCCCAGAGGGAAGATGCTTGCTAAAAGTTATACACAGCCAGTGACTCTGGGGCTGGAGACCTGGTCTTTCTGAACAAAGCATATATCCTAAAATTACCTAACAATGCCCTAATAATGTACTGCTGTTCCCAGGCCCACTGGGGGAACTGGATCCTTTTGGATGAGTGCTGATTACTCATTAACCATCTGGGGCACAGATAGGCTATGTGCACATGGCAGTGAGTTCTTTTCCAGCTGAAATGATCTCCCTATTGACTGTCCCTGCTCATTTGGTGGGGTGGGGTGGGAGAAACATTCAGAATTATGTCATCCAGTCATAATGTCATTGGTGGGGGAAGTGAGGTGATGTTCTGTCTCCAGGGGAATAGAAGCATGCCCCACAGTGGTGACTGTTCTTAACATTTTTTAATGTTTATTTATTTTTGAGAGACAGAGAGAGAGAGAGACAGAGCATGAGTTGGTGGGGGGGGGCTGCAGAGAAAGAAGGGGACACAGAATCGGAAGCAGGTTCTAGTCTCTGAGTTGTCAGTGCAGAGCCCTATGCGGGACTTGAACTCACGAATTGCGAGATTGTGACCTGAGCCAACGGACTGAGCACCACCCAGGCGCCGCCCCCCTCCCCCCATGTGGTGTTTTAAAATAAGAAGTTGAGAGGCAACTGGGTGGCTCAGTTGGTTAAACGACGGACTCTTGATTTTGGCTCAGGTCACGATCTTGCTGTTGTGAGACTGAGCAGTGCCTTGTGCTCCATGCACTGAGCGTAGAGCCTGCTTAGGATTCTCTCTCTTTCCCCCTCTCTCACTGCCCCTCCCCTGCGCATGCTCTTTTTCTCTCTCTCAAAAATAAATAAACATTAAAAATAAATAAATAAATAAATGAATACAACAATAAGTTGAATTTGAGAATGGAGATCCTCTGTATGCACATGGCTTAACTCTCAGGAGTGAGAGCGTGACTTCCTACGGCGACAGGCCGTAACTATTGTTCCAGGAAATTCAGCCCAGAAGATAGGACCATAACCAAAGAAGTAACTTCACTGCTTGCTTCATGAAATCCCTGAAAGAGCCAATTTTATGTAAACAAATAGTTTGCTCGTCTGGGCAAACAGCTGTCCTATTCAGACTGTAGATTGCTCACCCGGGGGAAACAATGTCCTCCTCGGTAAATCTTCCTTCTCAAGGTTGGCTTTCAGGCCCTGCCTTCCCTGTACCTGCGGATCCTAAACTATAATGTCACAAACTTCATCCAGTCCTGATGTGCTCCCTGATTTGAAAGATCCACTTTAGGGGTGCCTGGCTGGCTCAGTTAAGAGCATGCAAACTCTGCATCTTGAGGTTGTGAGTTCCAGTCCCATGTTGGGTTGTAGGGATTGGTTTAAAAACAATGACATAAGTGGGGCACCTGGGTGGCTCAGTTGGTTAAGTGTCTGACTTTGGCTCAGGTCATGATCTCATGGTCTGTGTCTTCGAGCTCCGTGTTGGGCTCTGTGCTGACAACTCAGAGCCTGGAGCCTGCTTCGGATTCTGTGTCCCCCTCTCTGCTCCTCCTCTGTTTATTCTCTGTCTCTCTCTCTCACTCTCTCAAAAATAAATAAAACATTAAAAAAAATTTAATAAAAAAACAGTAACAAAAAATATTTAGAAAAAAATCTACCTTGGGGCGCCTGGGTGGCTCAGTCAGTTGGGTGTCTGACTTGGGCTCAGGTCATGATCTTATGGTTTGTGAGTTCGAGCCCCGTGTTTGGCTCTGTGCTGACGGCTGGGAACCTGGAACCTGCTTTGGATTCTGTGTCTCCCCCTCTCTCTGCCCCTCCCCTGCTCATGCTCAGTTTCTCTCTATCTCTCAATAATGAATAAACGTTAAAAACAAAAATTTTGTTTTTAAATCTACCCTAACCCACTTGGGTCCAGACCCCCAAACTCTGTAAATATCTTCCATTGATTTCCTCCTTTTGAGACATCAAGATTCTGTGCATTCTCTTACTATAGTAGGCCGGGCAAAGACAAGCTTCGGCTGAGCAAAGGTTTTCTGGTGGTCTTTTGAAGAGTTATCAGTTGACTATCTATTCTTTACCCAGGGTTACTGTACTTGAGAACATTTTGCTTCTTGCTTTTCCTCCTCCCTCTTCCCTCTTCCCCTCCCCTCCCCTCCTCTCCCCTCCCTTCCCCTCCCTTCTCCCTTCCCTTCCCTTCCCTTCCCTTCCCTTCCCTTCCTTTTCTTTGGCCCTTTTGCTTCCTGTTTTGACTACTTGATAATCAGGAAGAAAAGTAGAGTTACAATGCCTTGTGAAGGTTACCTTGTCAGTATATCTTTTATGGGTACACAGGTTCACTGGTAATTTCATGTGAATGTCAAGACTAGAAGACACCTTACATAGGTCACGTTTTCTTAATACCTCCTTTTGCCCCAGGAATAATTGAGGTTCTGGGACAACAGACCCTTCTCTGATTTGGAGGAGAGATGCTAAACTTTAGGCAAAATCACTCCTTCTCTAAGCTTCAATTTTTTGATCAATCAATGAATCACTCTTGAAACCAGTCTGGACTGGCCACGAAAGAAACAGTGCCTTTATTCTTTGTTATGACTCACAGAGAAAACTCTGCGCTAGCATTAAGATGGGGCCCGGGAAGGGCTTGACAGAGAGGTAACCGGCTTAGGGCATTGGGGCTTTCTTTTGTGGCAAGAGGGCTGGGGCCAAGGCAGGGGTACCAAGGGTCCTTTCATGCTCTAATTCCTTCTGCCTTTTCTATCCCACTTCTGTTTTCCTGTTCCAGGTTCCTTTTCAGGTGCTCAGTAGAAACTGGGAACTCCTGATAGGAGTCAAGACTCTATGGGAGTAGCAGAAAGCTGGGCTCTGGTGGGAAATATGGGAGCAGCTCCTTGGAATTTTTGGAAGCAGTGGAAATAAACTTGCTGCATAATTTCCTGCAAAAATCCAAGGGGTTTTAGGCGCTAGAGTAGAGCCTAGCCTTTGGAATCAGCTGGGCTTGGGTCTACCAATTATGAACTATATTTGACCTTAGAGCTCGTGGGCTCTCAGTTTCCTCATATGTGCTGTGGGTACAACCTACTCACAGAATTCCTACGAGGGTTAAATGAGATAGTGTGTACAATGTGCTTCCCAGAATGCTTGGGACATAATATATGTTCAATAAACATTAGCTATTAATTATCATTGTTGGGAAAATGCCTTCCTCAGGTAGCAGTAGTATTTTGTTAGGCCTGGGCCTTAGAGAGGAATGACAGCTGGTGTTCTTTTTGTCATCTCCTGCCCCAAGACCTAAAACCCAAAGAGGAAGAGATCAGATATATATGAATAAATATGCCCCGATTAAGTACCCAGCACTGTTCCAGGCTCTGTGGGGATGAAACCAAGTATGAGGCTGGGCTCCTGTTTTAGTGAGCCTGCGGTTCCTCTGGGGAGGTGAGATGCCAGCCAGGAAACAGCGGTGAGCAGAGTCTGTGGGCGATAATTCCACAGTGTCCCAGTGATGAATGTACTTGTGTTTGCATGCCGCTCCCGGAAGTGGAAGTCTCATGACCAAAACAGGAACTGGTAAGAAAACAGGGGCTGGAAAAGAGTATAGTTCCCTGAGCCTCTGGAGTGCTGTCTTTGGCCATTGTCTCTTATCTGGGAATAGAGATGTGGAAGACAGATCAATGTCAGGGGCCAGGATCCGAGAGGAGCTTCTCAAAGCTTCAAAAGAAGCTTAACTCCAAACACATTTTGTGCATAAACAGAAGTCTGGAGGGATCTGGAAACACCCCTTTACTCTGAGTCTGGCTCCTCATGAGCTCGGTTTGACTTCCCAGTGGGCTTAAGGGCAAGAAATCCAATCTTTGTCTTGCTCCCAAGGCACCACCTGTTGGTCTAACTTCATGCCTGACCCTGATTTCACTCACGATGCTGCTTCCCTTGTTTTAAGCCAGGTTTGGAAATCTCATCTTCCTCTCCTGGCATTTGACCCGTGGCTCGTCCTTGGTTTGGAGTCACCACTCTGCTCTTCAGGATCTGATAACCTGTCCTGGGCTCTGACCCACCACAGGACCGCACGGTCGGCCCATCACGAGAGGCTGGCTGAGCATGTGTGAGCATCATGGAAGAAGATGGGACGAGGAAAGGTACAGACGGAAAGAGGTTTGCTTCGGGCTTCAGGGGCTGCCTCCTTCGGAAGGTGACTAGGACGCCCACGATGGGGAGGAAGAGAAAGCAGAAGGAAGAAAATGGCCCTGGCCTTGGCAACATCAGCACAGGTGGGTTGGTGGTTGAGAAGAGGAACGGAAGTAGGGACTCGTGATGCTGGGGCCACAGGAGAGCAAAATGAAGCTGTCATTTTGCGTGACCACATCACTGATAACCAGCAGTCAGTGCCTTGTTCAATGCCCAGAATGGATAATGCTGGGGGCCAGGGGGACAGTGTTTCAAACGAGCATCTACTCAACAGCACACTTTGTGCTAGTTTTTTGGTTTTTTTTTTTTTTTTTTGGTCATTTGAGTATTTAATCTTTACCCAACTTTCTTGTTTACAAATCATGCCAGATTGTATGTTTTAAAACCGGATTGAGACATGGGTCTTGTCTGATATTAGAACCTCTTAACTTCTGTTCTTGTGAATCTACATTTTTTTTCTGGCACAGCGTTTCTGGTTCACGGGGAAAGAGAAGGACATTTGGGAGTGTGACTTGGGGGCCCAGGAGGCGGCTTCATTACCTGATAGGTCTGGGCTGTATCAGGGGGCTTGTGATTTCCCAGTGACTGCTGGGCCTGGAGGAAAGGGAGTCAGGCAGGGGCACGGCAGACCGGGAGCTTGGACAGGCCTGACACCTGGCTGCGTTTCTCTGCTCACGACATATAGAGCGAGCTTGTTGCTGGTTTGTTGCTGGGGACCCCGCCAGCCTCATGGTTATGTGAACTTGTGGCTTCACGAAACTTCCTCCCCTGCAGAGAAATAATCAGGGAGATAAAAATAATAAAATAACACAGGTTGGAGAGATGATTCAGTGTAAGCACGACTAATGACAGCGGCTAAGACGTGCTGAACGCTAATTAAGGGCCTGACATCGTTCTAAGGGCTTTATAGACGTTAAATCTCTTTTAATCCTCACAAACCACGTTATGAGGTAATTACTATTGACAGACTCATTTTTCAGACAAAGAGACCAAGGTCATACAGCTTTGTGTGGCAGAACAGGAATCTGGTGCCCTGTCTGGCTGTCTCCAAATGCCGTGCTCGGAGCTCAAGGATGTGCGGCCTCCCCCAGGGAAATGAAAGCGGGCTGGGACACGGCTGCACCGGCATGGAGGCCACGCCTGATGGAGCCGCTGCAGAGAACCCCGCGAGGCTTGGGGACCGAATTCCAAACAATTCAAGGACAATCCGTTAGCGGTCATTCCAGTTATTTTTTACTATATAAGAAAACTTCTTAAAATGTAGTATCTTAAAACCACATTCATTGGTTATTTTTCACAGTTAGGGTTAGGAGTTAGAGTAGGACTTGGGGCAAATCGTTGTCCTCCACACGGTGTGGACAGACATCACTCACACAGTTGCGTGCAGTTGGGCCGTCCTGGAAGGTCAAGGCCTTTCTCAACACCTGGGGCTTCGTGCTTTTCCATAGGGCCTTTCCACATGGCTAGCTGGGCTTTCTCACAGCACGGTGGTCTTAGGGTGGGCTTCCAAGATGGAAGAAGTGGACACCAACAGCCTTCTTCTTCTTCTTCTTCTTCTTTTTTTTTTTTTGATGTTCATTCATTTTTGTTAGAGCACAAGTCAGGAAGGGACAGAAAGAGAGGGAGATGGAGGATCTGAAGCAAGCTCCACAGTGACAGCAGAGAGTCCAATGCGGGGCTCGAACCCATGAACTGTGAGATCATGACCTGTGCTGAAGTCGGACACCCAACCGACTGAGCCACCCAGGCACCCCCCAACTTTAAGGCTTTAAGATCTTTAAGTCTCGGCCCTAAAATCGGCACATTTTCACTTCTGCTGTGTGTTATTGGTCAGAGCAAGTCACAAATGAGGTTGCCAGAGAAAATACATGGTACCTACCTTACCGAATTTCAAATAAACAAAATAGAGTATTTTTTAGTATAAATATGTCTTATGCACTATTGGGATGTATTTATGCTAAAAATTATTAGTTGTCTGTCTGAAGCTTGATTTAAAAGATAATTTTTTTTAATGTTTGTTTTTGAAAGAGAGAGACAGAAAGAACATAGGCAGGGAAGGGACAGAGAGAGAGAGGGAGACACAGAATCCAAAGCAGGCTCCAGGCTCTGAGCTGTCAGCACAGAGCCTGACGTGGGGCTCGAACCCATGAACCGTGAGACCATGACCTGAGCCGAAGTCAGATGCTTAACTGACTGAGCCATCCAGGTGCCCCTGAAATTCGATTTTAACTAGGCATCTGTATTTTTATCCCAACCTTGATGGGATGGGCAGTATGTCATTCAGGGAAATAAGGAATTAATGGTGGCCATCCTTAGAAATTCAATATGGTAGGGTCCGTGGAATACTTTCTGAAAAGCAGAGGCGGTACAGAATAGTGGTTAAGCCCTCCTGGCACTCCAGAGTCTAAGTTTCAGTCCTGGTTCTGCCCGTTTTGATTTATGTAATTTCAGACAAGGGACTTCACCCTTCTGTGACTCAGTTTCTTTCTCTTAAAAATGGAGCGATAGTAATTTGCGTCTCACAGGGGTAGATGGGGAGAATTTTATGAGATGAAAATAAAATTCCTGTTGGCTCAGTTGGTTAAGCATCTGACTCTTGATTTTGGCTCAGGTCATGATCTCACAGTTCGTGAGTCTGAGTCCCACATCGGGCTCTGTGCTGACAGCGGGGATCCTGCTTGGGATTCTCTCTCTCCCTCTCTCTCTGCCCTTCCCCGGCTCATGCTCTCTCTCTCTCTCTCTGTCTCTCTCTCTCTCAAAAAGTAAATATATAAAAAAAAAAATTTAAAGAAAATTCCTGGCACACAGCAGGTGTTTGATAAATGTTACCTATCATTAAGGTAGGATTTGAAGTGAAAGTCTGGCTAATGTTCCAGTCCTACCTCGTCAGAGAGCAAAGGGCAAAGAGCCCCCCTGCTTCCACCCTTCGCAGTCCCATAGAAGGTCACACCTAAGGTGACCACCATTTCTTTAAAAACAAAGCAAAACAAAACTTTTTGAAAAAATGTCTTATTTATTTCTGAGAGAGAGAAGGAGACAGAATGTGAGCTGGGGAGGGGCAGAGAGAGGGAGAGGGAGGCACAGAATCTGAAGGAGGCTCCAGGCTCCGAGCTGTCAGCACAGAGCCTGATGCGGGGCTTGAACTCACAAACCATGAGATCATGACTTGAGCCGAAGTCAGATGCTTAACCAACTGAGCCACTCAGGCACCCTAAGTGACTACCATTTCTAATACTGTCTTCGTAGTGGCAGAGTAGCCATTTAGTTGTACCTCGGTACTTTCCTCAGGCTTGCCCTGAGAACAAGCCAACACAAGCTTGTGACATGTGTCCTGGAACCCCCGCCCCATATCACTACAGTTACTTTCCAAGGTTTTAGTCACCCTGGGACTCTGCGATCTCAGGCTCACAGAGCACAGAAGACGAGCCCGCAGGAAGAAACATAAAGGACAAGCCGCAGAGTTTACTATGAAGCAAATATCGGGTTGAAGAAGTTAAAGCTAAGACATTGTGGGGGCGCCTGGGTGGCTCAGTCGGTTAAGCATCTGACTTCAGCTCAGGTCATGATCTCACGGCTCGTGGGTTCGAGCCCCGCGTCAGGCTCTGTGCTGACAGCTCAGAGCCTGGAACCTGCTTCGGATTCTGTGTCTCCCTCTCTCTCTCTGCTCCTACCCCACTCATGCTTTGTCTCTCTGTCTCTGAAAAATGAATAAACCTTAGAAAAAATTAAAAAGAAAAAAAGCTAAGAAATTGTGGCTTGTAGGAAAAATGCTGCCAAGATCCTTCCCACCATGCTTCCCGTTAGAATGAAGGTGTCTTCAGGCCCCTTAATGTGTGGAAACAACGTGAGCAGTGAGAAAAAAAGGGGAAACAGCTCGACTGCGTCCCTCAAATGGATCCTTTTGCCTTTTCCACATCTGTGAGCAGCTGTCAGCCCCATGGCAGATGGGTGATCAGGAGCCGGGGCCTCTGGTCGCAGGTAGATTGAGACCCTTTAGCTAACGTGTGAATTGGATTTAGCCATGAACTGTGACGGCCACACCACATGAAAAGTCTGGCTGGCAGAAGAAGGCACTGGGGGACGGCTTCCCCGGGGAGGCCCACGGTGGGGACATTCGTGCCAGGACAGACACCCACATTTGGGCACAAGGTCTGAGCACAATGTCGGATGGGAACCCTAAGAAGTTGGGCAGGATCTCGTCTTGCCCAGAGATCCTTTTTCTGGTCCTTCTTCCCACTGGGGCACTTTTTGAGAGCCTGCCAGCCTCGCCCACATCACTTATTTACTGGTACTTTGTAAACTGAGTGATTGGGTTACTTACATTAAAAATTGCAACTTTGAACTTAAATGCACAAGTGAGTAGAACAGAGTAGAACAGTGAGTAGAACAACAACTGTGTTGTCAGATACAGTAATAATACCCCCAGGAAGCCACGGTGTTCAAACCCTGAGGTCATGCTCAGACACATGGTTCATTGGGCAGCACTTTACGGATTTGTGGGCATGGAATTTTCTGTGTGGTTTTAAATCTGGAGGACCTGCCTGGAACCTCTGTCTCTCGAATTACGGCAGACATCATGCTTTGTGAGCATCTTCGAGAAGAGCGGGATTCCGAGACCAGCCGGAGCCCCTCCTTTGAGCAAATCTATCTTCACGGAGCTTATCCGCACACTGTCCACGAGCCAGGCTTGCTTCCCATCTGGCTCAGCTTCTTGGGGCTGGTGGCCAGTTTCTCTGAGGTCCTGGAGAGAGTAGGCATGAAACTCGCGGTCTATGACACTCTGGAGTGGGGGCGTGGCCAGTGTTCCGTATTCTGACCTGTGGAGAAGTCAGGGCAACTGCTCAGTGGCGGGATCCATGAATCACCCGGAGGATGTCTGTCCCTTCTTTGATACTGGTCACCTCTGACCAGTCCCAGCTGGAAGCGTCCTTGGACCGTCTTGGGTTCTTTCTTCCAAGAAACACCCCTTTCTCACTTGTATCTGGCTTCTTCCATCCTGCACCAAGTCGTCCCCGGAAGTGATGCCTGGAGAGACATCCCACGTGACCAGTGATAGCTGTCAGCGATGGAGAGCGTGAGTGTTCCAGTAAATATCCCCAAACCAGAACTGTCTCCCCACCTGGTTACAGTGTCCTTCCCCAAGGGCCTGTAAGGTTAGTTTAAATGAGTTTGAGACGCTTGGGAACAAGATGGACATCGGAGAGATTCGCAGTGACTTACCCCCTTTTCCATCTGTAAACGGCGGGCTTTGGCCATCACGTCTCCATTCCCTGTGGGACAGGCGGGGGACCAGCAAGGCTAACTCGCTTTCCTTGGGTGATGGAGCCAGTGCCTGCTAACAGTACCCATTCACTCAGCATCCAGTACTTGCCGGCAGTGGTCTGCTGCGGCCTGGTGCCTTGGCTGCCTGGCCAGAACCATACACCGGCCTTCCTTTTGCACCTGTGGCTGCAGCCGCCCCTCCACCTGACCTTTGGCTTCACCACCACCCAATAAAAAGTTCCACATCACAGGTACTGAGTGGACTCTGGGTGGTCCTAAGACACAGTGTTGATAAAAATTTAATTCAAATGTTCTTGAGACAGGTAACACCTTGACTTCATTTCTGAACAACATTCCAATGACTCCTATTGGGTTCCACATGGTTTTAGGGGAAGGAAGAGGGGAAGAGAGGGTGAGCTCTGTTCAAACAGGGCGGTGTGCATGGGGCTGAGGGAGCTGGGTGCCTGGTCTCTGAGCAAACTTTGCCGTGTCCCCCGCTGCTCCTGTGCTCCCCCTGCTCTGCCTTATCTTCCCCCCCGCCCCTTCCTTGTAGGAATTTCTGGCAAGCCTGTTTACTTTGTGGTCTGTGACTGGGTGGCTCAGGACCGTGGAGTGAGGGTTCTCAGGAATCGATAAAATTAGGAGCAGAGTGTGAGTTTACTGTGCAGTGAAAAAGGGGTTGACATCCCCATGTCTCTGTTCCTGGATCTTCTGTGTCTCCTTGACCCTAAGGGAAATTATTATTCAAAGGAAAGTTTTCTGCCAGGCAAATGGCTTATTTACATGAAAAGATCACAGTCCCTAAACTCCTGAGTCTGGGATAGAGTGTCGGGTGTTGGTGGTGGGGACGGGCTGGCACCTGCTGTATTCCTTAGTACGTGTGATTCTTCATTTATGTGTCACCTTGACCGGTCTAAGGGATACACAGAGAGCTGGTAAAACACAACTTCTGGGTGTGTCTGAGTGGGGTCTCCAGATAAGACTAACATTTGAATCGGTAGACTGATTAAAGATCACCCTCACTAACGGGGGTGGGCCTCATCTAATCCATCAGGGGCTTGAAGGGAACAAAAAAGGCAGAAGGGTGAATTTCCTTTTTGCTTGAGTTGAAACATCCACCTTCTCCTGTCCTCAGACATCAGTGGGAATGGTTTTGGGGGCCTTTGGACTCCCACCAGGACTGACACCATCAGTCCCCAGTTTTCAGACCTTTTGATTTAGACCGAATTACACCACCAGCTTTCATGGTTTTCTGCTCGCAGATGGCAGATGGTGGGATTCTCAGCCTCCATCATCGCATGAGCCAATTCTTATAGTAAATCTCCTCTTCTATGTATGTATGTATGTATCCTATGTATGTGTGTATGTACCTATGTATCTACGTATCTATGTATCTATCACCTATCTATCTATCTATCTATCTATCTATCATGTCCTATTGGTTCTATTTCTTTGGAGAGACCTACTACAGTATATTAAGAAAAATGACCCCAAATGTGTAAACAAAGCCAGAACCATCATTGAGCATTGATCAGTAGGTTCACCCATACATTATTCACTTTGCGAAGGACACGTTGTTTCACTGTGATATTGATGAAGTTACGCGTGAACAGGGAGGTTTCGTCTGGAAGAGACGCGGTTGCTTCTTGGTTTCCTCTGGGATGTCAACCCCCTTGTGTTGGCTCAGCCCAGTGTGCTCAAGTCTCCCCCCGCCCCCTCCCACCTACAATGGTCAGGTGCTGTTTCCCTGTCATCCCCATTTATACCATCCACATTTCTAGCTCCGTGGTTTTCCTCCCTTCCTGACACATAAGCCAGAGTACATCAGCGGATTTAGGAATTTCAAGCTAGAGGTAACTGGGAAGAACACAAACCATTTACTCCCCATCCCCCACTACCTCAGATTTGCCAGATGGATAGGCAGAAATACAGTCATTTCATCACACATGTGATGGGGCTCAAGCTAATTTTATTTGACTCCCAAAAAGATATTAAACCTCAGTTGACATCTGGGTGTTACAATACATTTCACCTTGTTCTTCCCCTCTTAAAGTAGTAAGATTGATTTCTGTTACAATAAAGAAGGCTTTGTCTATGACATAAAGTTAATTTGACTTTGACTGAAGAAAGTTCTATGGCCTGTCAGCTTTTTATTTTGTTTAAATTGTTGATTTATATAGAAATAGTGGCTCATTACTGCTGTAGATTACATTCTGATTCCTGGCTGATTATAGTGGAGATTTCTGGAGCAGGGGTTCCATTCTATCCCACGAAGTCAAATGATCATGATCTCCTTCTGATACACAACCCCACACAGACCATTTCTCCAATATCACAGATTCAGAAGGGCAATAACCCCTAAGGTCATTCCCTAAAAGGGAAGGTTGCTGTGGCATTCAATGATTCTTTCTATATGTGAGAACTGTCAAAGATAGGAGGAAGATAGAATCTGACTCTCACTGGGAATGCAAACTGATGCAGTCACTCTGGAAAACAATATGAAGGTTCCTCAAAAAACTAAAAATAGAACCCTATGACCCAGCATTTGCACTACTAGGCATCTATCCAAGGGATACAGGTGCGCTGTTTCAAAGGGGCACATGCACCCCCGTGTTTATAGCAGCACTATCCACAATAGCCAAAGTAGGGAAAGAGCCCAAATGTCCATCGATGGATGAATGGATAAAGAAGATGTGGTATATACATACCATGGAGTATTACTCGTCAATCAAACAGAATGAAATCTTGCCATTTGCAACTACATGGATGGAACTGGAGGGTATTATGCTAAGTGAAATTAGTCAGTCAGAGAAAGACAAAAATCATATGACTTCACTCATATGAAGACTTTAAGAGACAAAACAGATGAACATAAGGGAAGGGAAACAAAAATAATATAAAAACAAGGGGGGGGGACAAAACAGAAGAGACTCATAAATATGGAGGACACACTGAGGGTTACTGGAGGGGTTGTGGGAGGGGGAATGGACTAAATGGGTAAGGGGCACTAAGGAATCTACTCCTGAAATCACTGTTGGCACTACATGCTAACTAATTTGGATGTAAATTTTAAAAAAATGAAAAAAAAAAAAAAAGAATCTGACTCTCACTTCTGGGACCACTGATTGGAGGTCCTAGGGGTCTGTAAGATACAAGTGTGGATGTACAAGGGGGGCACCTGGGTGGCTCAGTTTGTTAAGCACCCAACTCTTGATATCTCATGGTCCAGGAAATCGAGCCCTGCATCAGGCTCCGCAATGACAGCTTGGAGCCTGCTTGGGATTCCCTCTCTTCCTCTTTCCCTGTCCCTCCTCTGCTTGCTCTCTTTCTCTCAAAACAAAGAAATAAACATTAAAAATGATTAAAAAAAAAACCCAAGTGTGGATGTAGGATATCAGGGGATGTAACAGATCCGAGCTGAATGTAGTGTATTGACAGAAGTGTAATAGTGATGTTGCCAACCAGGTAGATGTTCCTGCCTAGGGCTTGAACTTCAGGGAATGATGGAAGGGTGTAGGGTCAGTTAGAGCTGATATGTGGCTGGACGCTATAGAGGGTGGTACAGTGGCTAGTGTAGGTGGCTTTTTCCGGCAGCTGAGCAGTGCTGAATGCCCAGGGGCAGCAGCGCTAGCCGTGGCAATGGACGATGCCCCCTATGGTGGCAGCCTGCACATACCATTCCTGTGGCAGGTGTTCAGCTGTGCTTGGCCACTCTTGGTTCCTGTCCCAGGCTTCTCTTCTGTTTTATGAGCTACCAGATACCTTGCTAACAAATTCCTTTTCTGCTGAAGTTAAGGACCCTAATTTGTACAGCAGCCTCGACATCTTTATTCCTTAAGCTGTAGACCAGGGGGTTCAGCATGGGGATCACAATGGTGTAGAACACAGAGAGGCCCTTGTTATAGGCTGCAGCACTTCCAGGGTTGGGTTGGACATAGACAAAGAACACAGTCCCGTAGAAGAGGGAGAGGGCAGTGAGGTGGGAGGCACAAGTGGAGAAAGCTTTGCGCTGGGCCTCCAGGGACCTCATCCTACAGATTGTGACCAGGATGAAGGCATAAGAGATCAAGACGGCTGAGACTGTGGGGACAGTGACCAAGGCAGAGAGGCAAAGCAGGATGACGTTGGCCACTGTGGTGTCTGAGCAGGCCAGTTGGAGCACAGGGGGGATGTCACAGAAGAAACGATCAATGACGTTGGGACCACAGTAGGGCAAGATGAAGGCATTCCTTGTCTGCGGAGCTGAAACGAACACCCCCGCAGCGTAGGTGACCATTACCAGCTGGATGCACAAGCGCTTAGACATGATGGCGTGGTAGAGGAGAGGGTGGCAGATGGCCACAAATCGATCATAGGCCATTATGGCCAAGAGCAGGCTCCCCTGTGCCGTGGAGGATCATGGAGGCCATCTGGACCACACAGCCTGTAAACGAGATGGACCGGTCCGTGGTGAGGATGCTGATCAGCAGCCCGGGGGTGAACACGGAGGAATTGCAGGTGTCCAGGAAGGAGAGCACGCTCAGAAGAAAGTACATGGGGGTGTGGAGGGCGGAGCTGGCACGGATCAGGTCTATCATGCCCAGGTTGCCCACCAGTGTCACGGTGCAGATCATCAGGAAGACGGCAAAGAGGAGTTGTTTTTGGTCAGCCTGGTCTGTGAGGCCCAGCAGGATGAATCTTGTCACTGCGGTGTGATTCTGCCCCGATATCATCCCACTGGTGTGTTACCCACAGGACAATGAATGAGGGGAAGAGAAACAAGAATGTTAACATTCTCATCAAAGAGGTAGCCTTTAACATCTTCCACTGCGTGCATCTCTGAGTGGCAGGCTGGTCCCCAAACTCCATATCAATCCCATCATGTCACCCTCATGCGAGGTACTGAAGGTCCTCTGTACCCCTCAGGATAATGTCTACGTTCTTCAGCTTGCCACACGTCCTCTGCAACGCCTCTGTGCTACCGTGCACTCAACTTGCAATTCTGGACAACTTACTTCCACAAACACAGCGCGTGATTGCAAATGTCTGTGCTTTTTCAAATTCTACATTCTTGTTGGAATGTCCTTTGGTCCAGACCCAGCTTAGAGGTCCGTCCCCTCCCTCTCTCCCTGGACTTGCACAGATGCTCCTTTACTTGACATGACACTGTATTTTAACTTTAAAAATAAAACGCCCGTCCATCTTTCCTGTTGGACTTTACTTTATTTTTTAATTTTTAATGTTTACTTATTTTTGAGAGAGACAGAGTGCGAGCAGGGCAGGGGCAGAGAGAGAGAGGGAGACATAGAATCCAAAACAGGGTCCAGGCTCCGAGCTGTCAGCACAGAGCCCGGCGTGGGGCTCGAACTCACAAGCTGTGAGATCATGACCCAAGCCGAAGTCGGCAGCTTAACCGACTGAGTCACCCAGGCGCCCCTCCTGTTGGACTTTCTTACCCCTAGCAGCTGGAGAGTGACTTCATATCTCAGTAATTTGTGCCCTGGTATCTATCAAGTGCTGGTGTCAATGAATAAATAGAAATTCTCAATTCGATAAAATCTTCCTCATTCAGGGAATGCCAGCAGGATCCTCTCAGTTGTTTTGGCCAAAACCATTTTTGGCCGCTTTTTTTCTCACCCCTCATTGAACCCCTCAGCAAATCACATCGGCTCTACCTTCAAAATAAGTACCAGCTTCCCACCCCTTCTTTGCAAGACACCCTCATAAGCTTGCTTGAATTAATGCAACTGCTCTTAGCTGGTGTCCTGCTTTCCTATTAAGAGGAGAAGCCAGGGCAAGCCTGTCACCACACCAGAGAAATGCAGATTGCTCACAATGGCTCTGGGAGCCTGGCTACTACTCCATCACTTCCTTGCACCTCTCTGTCCTCTGGGCCACTCTTTTCCCTCTTGCTTACCCTGCTCCAGCGACTCGTGCCTCCTTGGCCCTCTTAGGACACACAGGTGTGATTCAGGACATCTGCACCGCTGTCCCTGCCCCTCGGAGCACTCTTGTTCCGGTTAGCCACAGAGCACCTTGCCTCATTTCCTTTAAGTTCAGGCTCAGATGTCACCTGCTTGTAAAGCCCTCCCTAAGCGTCTTATTGACAATGAAACCCTGCCCTACATCAGCACTCACTATCCCTCTTCTCTGTTTCCTTTTCCTCCTCAGAGGACCTTTTCTCTTCTAAAGAATCTTTTTTTTTTTTTAAATGTTTATTTTTGAGAGAGAGACAGACAGACAGACAGACAGAATCTGAAGCAGGCTCCAGGCTCTGAGCTGTCAGCACAGAGCCTGATGCGGGGCTCAAACTCTCAAACCGTGAGACCATGACCCGAGCTGAAGTCGGACGCTTAACGGACTGAGCCACCCAGACGCCCAGGACCTTTTCTCTTCTAATAGAGAAACATACACATGCAACATATGCATGACTTCTTGCTGTTGCTTACCATCTCTGTCTTGATATTAGGATGTTAGAACCGCAGAACCAGGCATTTCTGTCAATTTTTCGTTCATTGCTGTATCTCCAGCGACTGGCACGTAGTAACCTCTCAGTAAACGCTTATCGAATGGGGGTAAGGAAGCGGTAAAGAAGATACAGAGTCTCTTGGAGGCAAACCTGGCTGCCAAGAGGACAGTTACTACCCAGATGGGTGGGTTCAGAATTCCCGTTGCCCAAATCAGGTGGTAAAAATTGGGGAAGGGTTATGATAAGAAGTGGGTAGGGGTGGAATCGGACGACGATGTCCTGTGAAACCCAGAGCCGCTGAAAACTGGTGCCTGTGGTATCTTAGGGTCACGGCAGCAGAACCTGACTACGGGAGGTGGTTCGGCCGCTTAATGTGCAAGGTGGGCTGGACCTTGGGAGTGGATTTCCCATCCTGGAGTTTGGGCCCAAATGTCTGAATTCACAGCCCTCATCTTGAATCTCTGACAACCATAAATTTTTAACTCCAGCTGTGGAGGCCTTAGGGTGATTCTTTTCAGATGGGTATATGCTTTGCAGCCTATATTGATAATTTTGGTAAGATGTCTTTATAAGATGATAAATTTTTGGTAACAAGTATATCATTTAATATGAACTTGAATACGCATTTGAATATATACATATTAATATACAATTTGAGGTGGTTGAGATGGTTAAGAGTATCTGCAGGGCGCCTGGGTGGCTCAGTCGGTTAAGCGTCCGAGTTAGGCTCAGGTCATGATCTCATGTTTTGAGAGTTTGAGCCCCACGTCAGGCTCTCTGCTATCAGCACAGAGCCCACTTCAGATCCTCTGTCCCCCTCTCTCTCTGCCCCTCCCTCCCCCCCCATCAAAAATAAATAAACATAAAAAAATTTAAAAAAGAGTAGCTGCTTAATTTGACGTAACATAAGGAGGATGCTTAGCTAAATTGAATTAGCTGAATTTATTTTTGATTTGGCTAAAATGCAGAGGAACATTTGATTTATTAGATATATAGTTTTTGATTTAGTAATTTTGAGGAGTTGTTTAAACACTTAGGAAGTCTTCTGAAGGGCTTGGGAAATGAGGTACATTAAATTTGTGATTGTGGTTTAAAAAGTTCAAGAGCATTTAATTAATTATATTTGTTCTTCTTCTTATTTTTTATCATTTAAAAAAATGTTTATTTTTGAGAGAGCGAACACAGAGGGGGAGGGGCAGAGAGAAGGGGAGACACAGAATCTGAAGCAGGCTCCAGGCTGTCAGGGCAGAGCTGAGTCAAAGTGAGATGCTCAATGAACTGGTGGCTGTGTCAGCCACCCAGACACCCCTAATTAGTCATATTTATTTTCTTTTTTAATGTTTATTTATTCTCATGAGAGAAAGAGAGAGAGAGAGAGAGACAGAGACAGAGACAGAGAGACAGAGCGCAAGTCGGGGAGGGGCAGAGAGAAAGGGAGACACAGAACCCGAAGCAGGCTCCAGGCTCTGAGCTGTCAGCCCAGAGCCCAACACGGGGCTTCAACTCACGAACCATGAGATCATGATCTGGGCTGAAGTTGGATACTTAACCCACTGAGCCACCCAGGCGCCCCGATCATATTTATAAACGGTATTTAAATGTTTAGGAGAATTTGCATCTATAGATTTTTTTGTGTATATGACTTTGAATTGTTTAAGAGAATTTGATTGTAAATAGTGCTTAAATTAATTGAAGGAATTTAATCTGTTAAATTTTGAGGCTAAGGGAACATTAACCAAAGATTAAGTGTGATTGTTTTAAATTTTAACAAACATTACTAGATCTAAAATTCAATTGATTATATTTGAAAATTGCATTTAGTGGCCTAAGAAAAATTAAGTTCTAAATTTACAACTTAAAATATTATAATCAATTAACAAATGGCTTTAGATAATCTTTTCCATGTACAAAATATTTGGACATCAAAAGAAGTCACTTGTGGGGCACCTGGGTGGCTCAATTAGTTGAGTATCTGACTCTTGATTTTGGTTCAGGTCATGATCCCAGAGTCGTGGGATCAAGCTCTGCATCAGACTCTTGAGAATTGAGATTCTCTTTCTCTCTCTGTCCCTCCTCTGCTTACGTGTGTGCATGTGTGCTTGCTCTCTCTCTGTCTCTCTCAAATAAAACAAACAAATACTTGTGGAACCTCTGCTCTGTGCTATTCCGTAGGCCAGGTACTCCCCTCACCCTGGCCTCGTTTGAGAACCGAGTAACCTGCTTGCGGTCACACAAGGATGAACGGGTATTTGAACTTGAATGACCATGTGGACAACGCTTGGCAGAATCCTCTATTCATTGGGTAGGCATTATAGCCTGAGGAAAGAGAATAAATTCAACCATCCAATTGTACAAGGGTGACCTAGGTGTACAGAATTTCTTCCATCTGCAGAGAACTCTTGCCCTCGGTGGCCGGGTCTCTTGAATCCCCCAAGGGAAACTGGGCCCCCCCCCCCCCCCGAGGCTCCAGACTCTGAATATACACCTTTTGTAGTTTCTACACTCCTAGAACATGGACACATTGGAAACACAAGGCAATGCTACTCTGATCCCTGTTCCAAGAACCAATTCTACGGGGGACGCACTAAGAGGGTTCTTGAAAGTGTCGAGTGAATCAATTTCGTTGGATTTTTGGGTGGATGCAGGTATAGAAAGAACAGCGGGGTTACCTTTCAATTTTACCTTTTGTTTTTTCGAGTGGGAAATGTATTCCAGTTGTACAAAATTCAGAAGGGACTACGCTGAAAATAAGTCCTCGTCCTGCCTGCCCCCTTCTGATTCCCCCCGCGCTCAGATCTCTGCTCAGTGTCTTGTGTATCTTTCCACGGTTAGTCATCGCTTATGTAAGTAATATGTGAACCTATATTTTCTCCTCTTTTTTAAAAGATGCAAATGGTAACAAACTCTACATATTGTTCCGTACCTTGTTTCTCTTTTTTATTTAACAACTTATTTTGGGGATCTTCCCAGTACAGAAATTAAGGACTGCCCACCTTTCCAGACCAGAGGCTGCACAATGTTACGTTTCATAACATTGAAGCAGTTCCCCACTGAGGGACATTTAAATTAAACTCTTCTACAGTTAGCAACAAAACAGCGCCTAACTTAAGGCAATTTCCGGTGAAAGCAGTTTGCAATTTAGAGCCTGGAGACCCTCAACAAAAGATATTCGCATGCACCTGTGACTTGGCTTTCGTGCTAGACTTTTCACTGTTTTCTTTTGCGGGGAGAAGAAACCTGCCTCGCTTTCTTCTGCTTCTTTTTCTTTTTCCCTCCCAGTCAGATGAGATAGATGCTCACCAGCTTTGGTCACCGGTCTTTAGCACCTGGTCATACCTGCAGCTTCAACATCACTGGGTGCTCCCTAGAAATGCAGAAGCTGGTTCCACCCCAGACCAGCTACTGAGTGGGATTTGCATTTTAAGCAAGCAGTTGACTTCTATTCTGGTTTTGGGTTTGAGACATGCTGAACAGCAGCCGGAGGGGATTGAGCTCATGTGCCAGGTGGATGCCTGTAGAGAGGTGCAGAGGGGAGAAGGCTCCTGGTCCCTAATTGTGAAACTCCCCCACAGGGACCTCTGTGTCGAGGCTGATACTGAAGTGACCTCACATCTGGTGCCAATGTCTGCAGGTGACTTGGGAGGGCTGAAAGGGCGAGTGTCGTTGGAGACAGGGGACTTGCTGAAAGAGAGAGCCCTTGAGAGGTCGGCATTCGCCATTCTGTCAGGATGAAGGGATGTCAGACAGCGCCCCGGCCACGGGAGAGCCCCTCCCTGGCACAGGAGGAAAACTCACTGTCCTCTGTATAGGATATTGAAGTAGCTTTTTTTTTTTTTTTAAAAGATGTTTTTATGTAAGTGAATGGAAAGGACAAATTGAACTTCATCACCATGCCCAGGGGCAGCCTCACCGATGGGATCTCAGGAGACAACTTATTGGTCCAGAGACCCAGAGCCCAGGAGAACGTGCAGACTTTGAATGTCTGGCCTTGAGAACCCAGCTCCAGGGACAATGGCGAACACAAGTGGCCTAGACCACAGAGAGATTCCATACCTCTCTCCGCCCCCCGACCCAACCATTGCAAATTGCACCATCGAGAGGTGAAAGTTTCACCACCTTTGAGAAGGGGTTTCTTCCATCCACTGCTGGCTCCTGGCTTGTTTGGGGCTCGTGGCTTGTTTTGGGGCAGCACCACTGCCTGGCAGTGGGGAGCATGGGACATCCTATTGGCCTTCCCTGGGTTTGAATCCCATGGCCAGCCGTGATTGTTTTTGTGACCTTGGGCAAGTTATTGAACCTCACTCGGTTTTGCCTCCTGCAAAGTGGAAATGATAGTGTCAACCCTGGGGGCTGCTGTGAAGATGAGTTTGAAGCGCTTCTCAGCGCGTATGGCGGAGAGGAACAGTTCAAGGCTTGTTACTATTTCTAAATGGGGATGTGAGGGGACGGGAAAGAAGGGAAGCCAGGGAGACGAGGCGGGGCAAGGAAGCAGTGCCCAGAGACACAACCCCTGTGGATGTGTGAGGTTTGGGACCCACAGGGAGGGGGGCGGGCAGGGCAGACCCTCCTCAGGTCTGTCCCTTGAGGGCCTCTCCTCAAGTTTAATGAGTGTGAAAACTTTCACAGAAACCCACTCACACAAGTCACCTTCCTAGGGGCTTGAGGCAATTAATTCCCACCCCCCCTCATTAACAGAAGAGAGGTTGTTAGTGATTCTTTTCCTCTTTCTCATAAGACCTGAGACCCTGTAAGTTTCTCTGTTATTATTATTTTTTCTGACGACACAGAAAAAAAAAAAATAATAATAATAATGGCAACTGACATTTGTATGGTTTAGCCATAGCTTGCCTGTGCGCTACCTTATTTTGTCTTCATACAAACCCTCGGAGGCCTGCTTAGCAAACGTTGTCTACCTTTTGTGGAGGGGGAAATAGCGGGTCGGCAAAGCGACATGATCCGTTCAGGGTTTGTGACTGGAAAGAAGCACAGATCTAGGATCTCCGACCCTTGGTCTCTGTTTCCTCCCTCAGCTCCCAGCCTCCAGAGGCTGGGCCGTCTTGGAGGTGCTTGGTGTCGTTGTTGTACCCTAGAGAAATCATCCAAAATGTTTTCCAGGAGAGGTGGGAGCAGATTCAGCACCACACCCTGTGCCCCAGGATCACCGTCCTTGATGACATCGTCCATTCCTGCCCTGTACATCGGCAGCAGGTTCTGATAACAGGATTCCTACTATTTTCCCTGCAGACTCTATGCCCTGTAGGACTGGGATCTCTTTGTCATAGGACTTGGAGGCTGTTGCTGAGTCCCAAGTGGATTGACTGCAGCCTCCCAAGCATCACCTCCCCCCTCCCCCCACCCCGGGGGTGCGCCTTTTGCATTTCTCTTCATGTTCTCACCCTCCCTGGCCCAGACGCATCCTTCTTCAGGGGACCTCATTCACACCGCATTCTTTGTGAATGTCACCTCTTGGACTGTCTGACTTAGACCTGTCCTTATCGCGGGCTTTGGATGCTTCCCAGTGGGGCCAGCCCTTTCTTTTTGTTCTCACAGCTGCTGCTCCTGAGTCTGTCTCCTGCCACCTGAGATATCCCACCTCTCTTTCCCTGTGAATTGTGTCTTCACTTCCTGTATCATCCTGCTTGGCTGCAGGTATGAGTCATGCCTCAGAGGTGAGACAGGGTTTGACTTTATCTTGAGGATCACATGGAACATCCTTCTGACAGAGGGACCTGTAATGCATGTTTGTTCACTTAAGAATAATTCTACCAGGGGCGCCTGGGTGGTTCAGTCAGTTAAGCGTCTGACTTCTGCTCAGGTCGTGATCTCATGGTTCATGGGTTTGAGCCCCACATCTGGCTCTGTGCTGACACCTCAGAGCCTGGAACCTGCTTCGGATTCTGTGTCTCCCTCTCTCTCTGCCCCTCCTCTGCTCACACTCTTGTCTTTCTGTCTGTCTGTTCATCTCTCTCTCAAAAATAAACAAACATTAAAAAAAATTAAAAAAAAGAAGAATTCTATCATGGGGTGTCTGAATCATAGGGACTCCTGGATGGCTCAGTCAGTTAAGCCACCGACTCTTGGTTTCGGCTTAGGTCATGATCTCGTGATTCGTGAATTTGAGCCCTGCATCAGGCCCTGTTCTGACAGTGCAGAGCCTGCTTGGGATTCTCTCCCTCTCTCTCTGTCCCTCCCTTGCTCATGGTCTCTCTCTCTCAAAATATATAAAGAACAATAAAAAAAGATTAATTCTACTATAGAAGATAAGAGAATCTATGTCAATTATATACTTCAATTGAAAAAACAAACAAACACCCAACCTTGTAAGCCCTTGACCTTGGACTTCTAATGTCCAGAACTAAGAGAATAAAAATTCCTGTTGTTTAAGAAAAAAAAAAAAAAAAAGAAAGAAAGAAAGAAAGAAAAAAAGAAAGAAAGAAAAGAAAGGAAACTAAGTATAGAGCCAGGGAGCTGGTGAGAAGGGAGGTAGAGAATACGTTCGAGGAATACTTCTAGGAGTTCGTGGAAGGACGAGAAGCAGCACATGATTATGAAGCGCGTGAGAAGGCTCAGGAGACACTCATTCATGAGGTCTTCAGTCCGGCCCCTTGGTTCACGTTCATTTTGGGTTCCACTCGTTCTCTGCCCAGGGCATGCGGAGAAAAGGTACAGTTGCTCAGCCAGTTCCTGGTGCACTGCAGCTGCTGACCAGGCACGTGTGCTCCTGCATCTTTCTGATGGAGCACCGAAGGCTCCAGACGCCTTCCTCCCGACGCTCTTTGTACGTCTTCCCACGTTGTCGTGACCAGCAGGGAAGCTGATGGCAGAGAAAGAGGACACGAGGGTGACAGAGGGATGCAGGCATATGCACATGCACACGCATGTGCACATGCACACATTGGGCACACGCATGTGCACACGCACACGCACGCGCGCGCACACACACACACACTGGGCACATGCACACACATACACACATTGGGCACATGCATACACCTACACACATGCACATGATAGACACACACGTACGCACACGCACACATTGGGCGCATGCACACACATTGGACACATACACACACATGCACACGCACACATTGGGCACACACATGCACACGCACACATCAGGCACACACATACACACATGCACACATTGACACACATGTGCACACACACAGGCACACATTGGGCACACACATACGCACATGCACACATACACATAGGACACACACAGAGACGCATGCATTGGGCACACACACATATGCACACACACACATTGGGCACACGAACACACATACACACTTGTACACGCGCACATTGCGCACATGCACACGCACACAGGATGCACGTAGTGTGGTTCTTCCTCCCTGCCTGAACTGTTGCCTAAATATGTCTCTTTCCCCCGGCTTCTCCCTGTATTTTGTTATTGATTTAACAAGCCATTCTTTCTGAACATCTGAATTTGCTCCTTGAGCTTTTCTGCTCAGTTGCCTCCCTGGTGGTGCACGAGGCTCCTGCCATTGCACCGAGGTGATTTCCCACATAGCAAGTCCACTTTAGCCCCATCTGATGAGCCATAGAAGGTTCTGTTCCATCCGTGGGTTTATGTGGGGGTGTGGAGATGAGACGGCTTGGAACACACAGGGAGCACACGAAGGAAGCTTCAGGGAGGAGGGAGAGAGGTCAGAAGTGAATCCTGAGCTCTCTGCACCAAGTTTGCTCGTAGGACCATTTGTCAATGGCTGGCCACACGTCTCTTTGTGGGACCTCTGCCTGGATTCTTCTTTAATTTCTCCATCCACATCTCGCCCAGGGCTTACAATCTCAGGTGCTTCTCATTCTAATGAATTCTCTGCTCTGAGTCTGAAGGGCTGCCTCTTTCAGTGTTGGGTCTGAGGACTGGACGAGCCAGCAAGGAGGGACTACAGCCAGGATGCCGCTCCAAGGTGAAGCCGTCCAGGGTGGCCCCACTCCTCCCCTGCATTTGGAGACCCTTCATTTCCGGCCACACTGGGAAATGGATGAAGCAAAACAGAGTTTTGTTAGGCAGGCAGCTTGTTTGTTTCGGGGAGATCCAGTCTCAAGGCTCCTGAGGCTGGGATGGGACACTGGGGTAGAGAGATTTGGAGAAGGCTTGGAAAAGGCAGCGGATACACTCTGGAGAGACCCACAAGCCCCCTTGCACAGTCCTGTGGATCCTGACTATCCTACCTGCCATCAGACATCACCACTCTCGTCCTTATACTTCCCACTCATGGTTATATGCTACTGCTTTGAGTAATGATCTGGTGTTCAGTGGCCTTACTCAACTCACAGTGGTTTATCTGCAGACTCCTTTGGGTTTTATAAATACACAGTCACATCATCTGCAAATAATGGCTGTTTTATTTCAATATTTATTACAGTGGCTTGGCCCTCCAACTCAATATTGAATAGAATTGCGTCAGTCGACAGACTTGTCTCCTTCTTGATCTCAGGAGAAGCGCCTTCAATATATTACCATCAAGAACCACGTTTGCTGTAGTCAGTTTGTTTTTGGGGTTGGTAGATATATTTGACCAGATTAAGGAAATGTCTTTTTATTTCCAGCTTGCTAGAATTTAAAATTTAAATGTAGATTTAAAAAGAATCACAAATAGGTATTAAATTACATCAAGAATATTTTTCTACATTTACTGAGGCAATCACACAGTTTTTCTTTCTATATTCGAAAAACGTGGTAACTTACATTGATTAACATTTAAACATTTTTTTTCAACGTTTATTTATTTTTGGGACAGAGAGAGACAGAGCATGAACGGGGGAGGGGCAGAGAGACAGGGAGACACAGAATCAGAAACAGGCTCCAGGCTCCGAGCCATCAGCCCAGAGCCCGACGCGGGGCTCGAACTCACGGACTGCGAGATCGTGACCTGGCTGAAGTCGGACGCTTAACCGACTGCGCCACCCAGGCGCCCCAACATTTAAACATTAAATGAGTCTTGTTTGTATGCCCAGAATAAATATGAGAATTAATCCAGGAATACAACTTTGAGATGTATAACCCTTCTGAGATATCACTGGATTTAATATGTCAACATTTTTCTTATGGCTTTTGCGTTTATTATCATGAGGGATTGACTTATACTTTTCTTATGTGTTGCGTTATTATGGATTCTGTTTAGCTGGCTTCATAAAAGACTTGGGAAATGATCCCATTCATTATTACCTTAAATGTTTGGAGATTTCACTTGTGAAACCCTCCTGGGCCAGGAATTGTCTTTGTGGGAAGGTTTTTCATACGAATTCAATTTCTCTCTTTTAAACATTTTTTTAATTTTTAAAGTAATCTCTGGACCCAACATGGGGCTTGAACTCACAGCCCCGAGATCAGAAGTCTCATGCTCTACTGACTGAGCCAGCCAGGCACCCCCATATGCATTTAATTTCTTGATTATATATGTTCTTTCTCTTCTTGTGTAAGTTCTTTTTTTTTTTTAATTTTTTTTAACATTTATTTATTTTTGAGACAGAGAGAGACAGAGCATGAACAGGGGAGGGGCAGAGAGAGAGGGAGACACAGAATCAGAAAGAGGCTCCAGGCTCTGAGCCATCAGCCCAGAGCCCGCCGCGGGGCTCGAACTCATGGACCGCGAGATGGTGACCTGGGCTGAAGTCGGACGTCTAACCGACTGAGCCACCCAGGCGCCCCTTGTGTAAGTTCTTTTAACTTTGGTAGCTATCAGAGACGCCGAAGCAAAGTACACATGGGCTTCATTCCCTATGTGTACAGGTGGAAGGAACCCTAGATGTGGGTGAGGAATCCCAGATGTGACTAATGGACTCAGGTTGTTGTTTTGATGGTGCTTGGCAGGAAGATATAATGGGTGGGTTTTAAAAACTCCCCCATTTATCGGCAGTGGCATGAGCTTGTATCAATTTGACTATATTCAGAAAATGAGATATTCTTTTGGACATTGTCAGGTTTGGGTCTCCATTAGGACTACTTTAGCAAGTACAGCTCCAGTGGAGATCGGGGTAGAAGCCTGCATGGCATAAAATAGAGGAATCTGTGGCTACAGATGAGCCAAAATATTCTGGATATAGAGAGGGCAAAAGAAATCAAGGATGTAGTAAAGGATGAAGGATTCAACCCTTTAAGAACTTGTGGGTAACCAGAGGAGACCGGCTCACCGCTCAGTCTGGGCAGTTTCCAGGGAGGGGCAGAGGACGTGGTAATGGGACGGGAGGGCAAGGGGATGTGTGCAAAGAGGGATGGCAGTGACGGACTGGAGAGTCTAAACCGGGTAAGGAGGAAAGTGAGGCCATGGAGAGGTTGAGAGACCTTGTAAGTGTGGTGGGGTCAGTGGGCTTTAGGTCTTAGGGGGTTTCCAGAGCTGGGATACTGGAGTGTAGACTGAAAAGATGGCAGGTGTTGGCTGGAGGATGGGAGTCTTGAAATTGAGGTTATGGAGGGGTTGTTATTGATGGTGCCAATGTCTAGGGCATAATTATAGCAACGACCAGCTGGGAGAGATAGGCGGTAAGGAGGAGGTCAGGAGCTTAAGGCTCGGGGCATTAGCAGGATCAGTAATGACACTGTTCTCAACCTTGGCTACATATTGTAATCACCTAGAGAATTAAAAAAAAATTGATGCCTCAGCTCTCTGTAGACCAAATTAAACAGAATCTCTGTGGGTTAGATTTTAATATAGGTTTTTTTTTTTTTTTTTGAGCTCCCTAGGTGATTCCAATGTGCAGCAAGGATCGAGAACCTCTGAGTTGTAAGGGGATCAGAATCACCAAAAGAATGACTTTGGGCCAGAAGCTACAACTTTCCCAAAACAAGGGGTAGGACCCACTGGTATAGACGGTTTTCACAGGAGGGCTGGTGGGCGGCATAGGGACAATGTGAGAGTACATTTTCTTTAATTTTTAATTTTTTAATTTATTTTGAGAGAGAGAGAGAGAAAGAGTCAGCAGAGTAAGGGCAGAGAGAGAGAGAGAGAGAGAGAGAGGGAGAGAGAGTGAATCCCAAGCAGGCTCCAGTGTCAGCACAGAGCTGGATTCGGGGCCCAAACTCACGAACTGTGAGATCATGGCCTGAGCCGAAATCATGGGTCAGACCTTCATCCAACTGAGCCACCCAGGCACCCCAAGAGTACATTTTTTAAAAGTGTGGTGGTGGGGGAGGGAAAATGGGTTGGAGGGGCCAATGGGGGGGAAAAGGGGTATTCTTTTGCTTAAAACCCACCATGGGTCCCCATCTCATCAGAATGAAAGTATAGGCTCCTCCCATGGTCTGCAGGGACTGACTTGGTCTCTTCTCACCACCTTCCCCCCCCCCCCCCCGCGCCGCCGCCGCGACCCCCCCCCCCCCCGGCCGTGTTTCCTTGGATCTCCCTCTTGCCCATTCTTCTGTAGCCACCCTGTTTCCTTGTCTGACTTCCATCCCAGGTTTCTGCTCACATGCCCTCTTATTAAAGAGACTTTGCTGGGATTTTATTTAAATACAATGCTTGACCCCCGCCCACCCTTCCCCCTCTTGCTTCATAGCACTTCTTACGGCTGCAATGGCACATGCTTACTTATTTTCTTTGTCTGCCATCTCTACAAGAATGTAAGCTCCAGGAGGACAGGAGCTGTTGTCTGTTTTGTTCACTGATGTGCTCCCAGGGCCTAAAGGGGCACTGGAACAGAATGCATGCTCATTGCATGTGCAAGGAACAAATGAATATATACAGCAAATGAAAAAAAAAGCAAAGCAAGTTGCATTGCCAGATGCCCAACATGATCCTGTGTGTGTGTGTGTGTGTGTGTGTGTGTGTGTGTATGTGTGTGCATAAACTACATATACTGAAAGGTCTGTCAGGGTATGTGCTAGATGTTAACAATCATTCCTGCAGGGCAAGGGAATGGGTAGGACTTTCACTTTATACCTGTGGATGTCTGAATTTGTTCAGCTGTCCTGTATGTCCTCTACCACCCCCCCCCCCCCCCCCACCGCAACACTCCCTTCATTTCCAACAACAAATAGAAAGGAAGACAAAAAGACCACCTGACTTCAGTGAGGGAGGAAGCAGGCAGCAACTGAAAACTTGGGGCAAATTTAGGCAAAGTCTGGTCCGAATCCACATGAATCTCTGAAATGAAGGCCCCACCACATCTGAACAGAAACAAGGATGAGGAGATCGGGCTCCGAAGGAAAAGGTAAATCTGTACATTTATTTTGCGAATTTCCCTCAGGTTCAAATCTGTAACGAGAAGGTATAAAATATCTATCATCCCTGGAGAAAGGTATAGATGAGAGATGCCAATTCTGCAGAAAAAAGCAAAGACCTAGAGGTGATAGAAATAGGAATTTCTGAATTGGATTCCTTTAAGATCGTACACTGTAAATTTGGGTGCGTAACTTTTCCATTTTCTTCATTTTTATTTTTTTTTTAAGTTTATTTATTTTGGGAGAGAGAGAGAGACGCAGAGAGAGGGAGAGACAGAATCTGAAGCAGGCTCTGTACTGTCAGCGCAGAGCCCTACCCGGGGCTCGAACTCACAAACTGTGAGATCATGACCTGAGCCGAGATCAAGAGTTGGATGCTTAACCGACTGAACCACCCAGGCGCCCCACTTTGCCGTTTTCTGATTGAAGGTGAAATTAATCAGAGAAAGAGTATCTACCTGGAGAAGGAGCACTGTGTAGTGAAATAGTTAATGAGAACTACAGGACCCTGGGATTACAGAGGCAGGTTGTTTTAGACAAACAGGTAGGTTGTTCAGCTGAGAGAATGGGACATAGTGTACAAAGTCTGGAAAAATTTTAAATGGGTATGTGGGTCCACGCTAGTCTTGGCATTCAAGTTTGGTTATTTGTACAGAGGATTAATTTACCTTTGAATGGACGGTTGTCTTCCTTTGGTATTTGTTAGTGGACAGAGAGTTAACTTGTTTCTAAAACAGTACAAGGCTTTTTTGGTTTCATCGAGGAGAGTGAATGGGTCTATTTTCTTTCAAGGTTTCACATTTTTCTGCATTTCGTCTGTGCAGAGATAAGAACTGGAGGGCCAGCAGAGCACAATAGGCTATTCTTGTAATTCAGATGTGACTGGGCACCGTGAGTACCTCTGTTCTTGACCCTACACCCACCTTGAAGTGGGAATGTTCTTATCTTTTCCCAGAAAGCACAGCAGAATGAATAATGACAATTTTACTGAAAGTCTTGGGGAGACCAAAAAGCTCTACGAATCTTGGGGAGATAGTTTCGGTGTATGACAAAACCTAATAACAATTCCCATTAGTCATAAATGTTTTCCTTCCAAAGGGGAAAGATTTCACATTTCCTTCATATCTCTTCTGTTTTTTTTTTCTGTGTTTATCCATTTATTTTGAGACAGAGAGATAGAATGTGAATGGGGGAGGGGCAGAGAGAGAGAGAGATAGGAAAATTTTGCTGCTGAATCGCAATTCATTCATTCATTCATTCATTCATTCATTCAATGTTTCTTGAGCACCCCCTATGGGCCAGGCAGTGTTCTAGGCCCTGGGGAAGTAGGGACAAACAAGATTGAGAAGATTCCTGTTCTCACCGCTCTCACATTATGAGGAAGGGGACAGACATAAACAAGAACGTATCAGATGTGATAAAGTCTTTGAAGAATGCTGGCCAAGAATGGTGGACAGGGCTGTGTTGGGGTGACGGATGGAGATGGCCTTTATGATCAGGTGACATTTGTTGACTTAACCCTCTAAGTTCACAAAATACACTTCAAGTTTACTTTTTATGGCTTCCTCTCAGAGTCTGAATTTGGGGGTTGGTGTTCTAACACCACCGGTGTGAGATGGTACAGCTCCCATCGCAGAGATAAGTGTGGATATAGACCAGGGATTGGCAAGCTTCCGTAAAGGGCCAGAGAGCGCATGTTTTTGGCTTTGCAGGCCATTTACAGCTTTACTATTGTGTTTGTAGCACAGAAGCTGGCATAGCAATAGGTAAATGAGTGGAGGGGCTGGGATCTGATAGAACCTTATTGACGAAAGCAGGTGGCAGGCCGTAGCTGGCCCACCCACTGTAGTGGGCTGACCTCTGATCTGGACTGTGCTTTGCCTTAGTTTACTGCCCCCCCAACCCCCACCCTTGGCGGGGGCAGCAGCTTCAAAGGGGGAAAGCCCCTAGCCTTAATTGTTCTTTGTTAGAAAAAAATACAAATTAAGGTAGACTAAAAGAAACTTAAATACAGAGAACAAACTGAGGGTGGCTGGAGGGCAGGTGGGTGGGGGAATGGGCTGAATGGGTGATGGGCATTAAGAAGGGCACCTGTGGGGATGAGCACTGGGTGTTACATGTAAGTGATGAATTAATCTCTGGGTTCCACTCCTGAAGTCAAGACGACACTGTATGTTAACGAACTTGAATTTAAATTAAAAAAAAAATGGTAAAAAGAAAGATGCTTTCTCCACAAAAAAAGACTAATTCAGAAAGTTTATACCATATACAAGAAAAATTTTAAAAAAAGGTCTTTTTTTAAGTTCACGTTTTTTAAAAAAAAATTTAAAGCCAAGTTAGTTAACATAGAGTGTAATAATGATTTCAAGAGTAGAATTTAGTGATTCATCACTTACATATAACACCCAGGGTTCATCCCAACAAGTGTCTCCCTTAATGCCTCTTGCCCATTTAGCCCATCCCCCCCACTCAACCCCCACCAGCAACCCTCAGTTTGTTCTCTGTATTTAAGAGTCTGTTATGGTTTGAGGGAAAAAAAAGAGTCCTACCTTTGCCTTCAAAAACACTCTGAAAGTAATCAGTAATCACTTTTTTTTTTTAAGAATAACGACTCTTAATGTATATCTTTCAGATTTTTCTCTATGCGTGTATATACGTAAGTATATACATACAGGCAGCCAAATAGAGGTTTCCTTTTGTTTGGTTTTTCTCCCCCACCTTCCCTTCCCTCTTTCCCCCTCCTTTTCCCCTCCCTTCCCCTCCCCTCTCCTCCCCTGCAACCCTCTCCCTCTCCAGCCCTCCTTCTCTCTAGCACTTGGGGGATTGATCTGAAACACCGTTCGGCAATTTGTTTCTTCCACCCTGTGTTACATCACGGTATGCCTCTTCCGATTTGAGAGGCAGCGTTCCACAGTTGGTGGAGTCCGGTTGTCGCCAGCTGACATGACGCGAGGGCCCAATTCTTTTTGGGGAATGGTGCTGTGAGCAGGTGGCGGCGGGGGGGGGGGCGGGGGGGTAAGTCTTCTAAGTCTCCACCCCACCGGGTGGCTGCCGGCTGCACCGGACCCTTGTGATGAGAGCAAGTCTCAGGCCAGATGCCAGCAGCTGCACGGCCTTTTCTTGGTGAGCAGGGACAGACAGCTTGCCCGGAGTGTGGAAGGGGTCTCTGGCTTGAGAGGCTTTTTCCCAAGCAGGCACCTCCTGCAACAGGATTGGCAGACTCCTCCCCGCGATGCAGAGAGAGGGGCCCCAGGGGCTCTGGCGGCTCCTCTCCACACGGATGGTTGGGCTTGCTTTTCATTTTTTTCCTAACACCTTATTCGTAGGAAGGTCAGGAGGCCTCCTACACGATCCACACAAATCACAGAATCCCTCCCCCTTCTCAATGAGAAAAATCAAATGATAGTATAAAGAATATGATTACAATGTACTAATAAAGAGAGTAATACAATGAACACCCATATATCCTTCACTCAGACTCACCATCACATTTTCCCACGGTTGCTTTGCCCATTTTTCTTTCTAAAAAAAAAGATATATACGCACTCACACACGCATATATAAATTAGAAACATATATGAATATATACATTTAAAATTTCTGTTTTACTTTGAATTGTGGTTTCGAAATTCACTATAACTCTAATTTCTCCACTCGAAGCTACTTCTTTTCTTTTTAAAAATATTTGGACTCTGTCTGATGCTTTCTTTTTAGCTTTTGATCTTTCTTTTTAAATGTTTATTTTTGAGACAGAGACGGTGCGAGCACGAGCTGGGGAGGGGCAGAGAGAGAGGGAGACACAGAATCCGAAGCAGGCTCCAGACTCTGGGCTGTCGGCACAGAGCCGGATGTGGGGCTCAAACTCATGAACCGTGAGATCATGACCTGAGCCAAAGTCGATGCCTAACCGACTGAGCCACCCAGGAGCCCCAAAGCTTTCTGTGATATTCTTTATGCCTTATTCCTTAAGTAGCCCTGAGGGGCTGAATAAAATTTATTTTTCTCAAGTAAGTTCCTATCTTTAGTTGAGCTGCTCAGAAATGTTGAAGCTGAGGCTCATGTGATTCTCTTCCCTTTTCTCCAAGTTGCCAAATGGTCCACTAGAGCGTATGCACCACCAGGGCAGGGGTTTGGGTGTACACGGTCGCTGTGCTGTCTCCATAGGAAGAGTGCCCGGCACACGGCAAATACTCATTAACTAAACGTTCATTGAGTGGCTTGTTCCGGCTCCGGCTGTCGCTTAAGAAATCCAGGCAGATGCAAAAGAAGGCCTAATCTCTATGTCAAGAGAATAAAACATTTCCAGAAAATCCATAGCCGGTGGACTGAAATCCATAGCTCAGTCCGCTTGAGCCGCAGTGCCCAGAACTCGGGGCTACCTGTAAAAGAGCCTGGGTGTAAAGTTTTCAGCTTGGCACATGCCTGCCACACACACAGGGGGAGAAAGGGGAATGGGTGCTGAGCCGCGGGAACGTTTCTGCTGGACCCTGGGCGTGTGCGCGTAGACTCGTCCATGCAAGGCCCTGAGCGTGGAGAGTGTGAGAGAGCGCTAGATGGTAGATAAAAGCCAAGTGGTCAGGCCACAGGGAAGGCAAACACAGCAACTGCTTCTTAGAAAACTGTTCCGAATCAGCAGAGAAACATCCTGGTGGTGACCTTGTGACAGCCTTCTGTCTGCGTGACTCCCATGTCTTATTTGTGTCCAACCAAAGGCATCTGACGGGTCAACACAATTTCTGAAAACCAGAGACCGACTTGGAGGTTTAACAATGGGCCTGAGCTGAGCCCGCCTACCAGTCAATTCTGAACTGTCAAGATAATGAATTGTTTAAATCAGACAATCTTTTTTCCTTGTGAACTTTGTGGCCTCTGCCTTTGCACATCCCACTCTCGTCTTGGCTTGGCAAAACTGTCTTCGCAGGGTGTCTGTGCCTCATACATATTCAGGGCTGGCCACAGGGGTGGCCATGTGATTTGTGGGGCCCAGGCAAAATGAGAATGTTGGGCCCCTTGCTTAAAAATTATTAAGAATTTCAAGATGGTGCTGTAGAACTTTCAAGCAAGCAGGTGGGGTCTTCTGTGGTTGCACAGGTAACAAGCCTGTGAAGCTGGCTTGCTGTGTACCTGGATGTGATGAAACCCTCAAGGCTTAGGCTAATTGTCTCTGAGTTATTTTTGACAGTTAATCTGAAGATCCCATCCCACAAGGCTGAACCTCTCTGCGTTGGATCAGATTTTCTCTGCTTTGCCTGGTGGTGAACTCAGACTAATGAACACTCTTGACAATTAAGAAATTTGTTTTATTTTCTTTTTAATCAGCAGCAATTAGGAGTGGCTGCCACATAGGAATTACCCTGGTTAAACATGGGGGCTGAGTATATGATTTTATGTGGGTTCCCTTCTACGAATCTACTGAAATGTTAGCAAAAGAAAAATAAAGGATAGGAACCTGTAAAGACAAACAGAGCACGAGAGGAGAGCGGAGTAGTTGAGGGAAACTAAGGAAGACAAGTAATTCTTTTAAAAAAAGTTTTAAAATGTTTATTTACATTTGAGAGAGAGAGAGAGAGAGAGAGAGAGAGAGAGAGAGAGAGAATGAGCAGGGGAGAGGCAGAGAGAGAGGGAGACACAGAATCTGAAGCAGGTTTGCAGCAGAGTCTGATGCTGTGAGATCATGACCTGAGCTGAAGTCCGACGCTTACCCGAATGAGCCACCCAGGTGCCCCAAGACAACTCATTCTTAAGCTAACAAGACATTAGTTAAGTCTTGCCGTGGAAGCCCCTAAAGAGTCACGGGCTGGAGATGCAGGGTTATCTCTAGAAGCAGAGGAAGACTGGTGCCAAAAACAAGGAGATAATTGAAAGTGAATTAACGACGATTGTACCCCGGATTCCTTACCTTGCCCCAAGAAAAGGCTGGGGGCAACTTTTTTACTCGGGAGAAGTTGGACCCCAGAGCTTTTGTATCTGGGGATACCGGACCCAGTTGAGGGCAGTCGTCAGGTGCCAGACTGAAAATAGGGATTAATGAAAATCTTGAAGAGGTTTCCCTAGCCGGCTGAGCCCCATTTGACTTCCAGAATGCAGGTGGCAAACTCACAGCCGATAAGCAGGGATGCAGAGCAGTCCTTTCTGGGGAGACCACCAACTAGGAAGACAGTGTCACCCATAATCCATATCTCCCATCCCCAAAGGCCAGTGTCTCTTTCTATTTCCATTCCTTGTTTTAATTTTTCTTGTAGTGCTATCATTCTCTACTGGTATTATATAGTTTATCCATTAGTTGCTTACTGTCACTCCCAGTTGGATGTAAGCTCTGTGAGAGCAGGGACCCCTTCTTGTTCGCGTTCTATCACCAGTACTGACGATGGCACGAGGCAAGTGCCTAACAGATATTGCTAATTGAATGCATAAGAAACTGTATCCACAAAGGAACAGGGTATTATAAAAAAAAAAAGCAGGAAAGATATCAAAATACTAGTAATGTGATCAGAAAATTTAAAACTTCAATAGACTTGCAAAATAACATTGGGAAAATATCTTCAAGCATAGAATAAAATAATGGAATATAATAAAGAAAATAGAAGAAAGCAAGAAGATCATTCAAAGAGTCTTAAAATCTGATGAGTAGAAATTCCAGAAAGAAAGAACAGAAAAGTTGGAGGGGGAAAGATGATCACAGAAACGAGAAAAAGGAAAATTTCCAGGACTGAAAGATACGCGTTTTCCGAGTTCAGAAGTTCACTGAGCATCTGGGAAAACAAATGAGGACAGTAATCATGAAATTTCAGATTGCGGGGATAAGAAGAAGATTCTGTAAATCTCCTGGAGAGTAAAAAAGAGCCAACAGACAAGAGGCGAGCAACGAAACGGCATTGGACTCTCAACAGCGGCCCTTGAACCACAGGACAGTGGGGTAGCATGTTCAAAAGGCAGAGAAGGTGATCGCCAACCCTGAATTCCACTTGGACAAACTATTAAATCAATGTGATGGTGAAATGGAGGTTGGTTCACATCTGCCAAGTCATTAAAAGATACCTCGCATGCACCCTGTCTCAGGAAGTTACACAGAGAGTAGCAAAATTAGGAAACGAACCAAAAGAGAAGAAGACCTGGGATCCAGAAAACAGAGAATTCAAAGAGGAGAGAGGGGGAAGGAGTGCCCATCCTGAGGTGGTCCTAGGATGACAGCCATGCATCAGATCAAGAGAGCAACTGGTCTGAGAAGAGCAGGAGTGTGCTGGGTCCTTGGAGATGTGTCTCTGAGAAATACATTGAATTAATGGATCACTTGGTGTTTTTATTTGGTGTTGGAAATGGGTTTTTGGTTCTGTCTGGAAGTAGTTTGGAGATAGTTTGAATATGTGTCAATTATAGGTGCATCTAGAACTAAGCAGATGGAAAACCAAGGCAATTATTAATCGAAGAAAAACAAAAAGTCATATGAAAAAGGGTATGTCATTGTAACATACCAAATGAGTCAGCTATGAATTACATTTTTATAGCCAATAATGTATGCATTAAGTTTCAATTTAGCAAAAAATCTTGATGTAACTTTATTAAGAGAATAATCTAGAAGGGAGGGATACAGGGATGGGGGTGTGGTGTGTGAATTAAAAGAGCTAAATCCTTGTTTACCATCTTATGAAGTCAAAAGTTAAAATCTTGAACTGAAAAACAAAAGAAACCGTAAGCATGTGACCTAGAAATAGGGCAGTAAACAGGATAAGAAACAAATGAAAGAGTCGAAAGCGATCCCTTTGGGGTGTGGAGACTGGGCGTAGGGAGGAGTGGAGCAGGGAGGCTTTTCCTTGTTATAAGCCCCGTGGTAAGCTGCACAATGAAGTCCTTTGATAAGAAAAAATAATTACATAAAAAGCAGTATGGTAATGAGGGGCATGCTCCTATACGGCCTCATCTGAGGGCTTGGAGACAGCTGCATCACTGGGGTTTAGTCATGCGGATGTGGTGTTTTCTTTGAAGCCATCACGAGCTTATCATGTTCTTTTACTCTGTTGGGGTCAATGGTCTGGGAACCAAGGGATGGAAAGGGGCATGGATTCTCTCACTATACATTTAAGGATAAATGAACATGCAAACATTGGTTATCTCTCCTAGCTGAAAAACACCCCAAACCTTCTCTGACTCCACTTTCTCCTGTAGCTATTGCCCTATTTTTCTGCCTCGGTTTACAGCCACATTTCTCTCAGGAGTTGTCCCCTGTGTTTCATTCTTCTCTCATT
Organism: Herpailurus yagouaroundi; assembly: GCF_014898765.1. NCBI lineage: Eukaryota > Metazoa > Chordata > Mammalia > Carnivora > Felidae > Herpailurus > Herpailurus yagouaroundi. Next base: position 3,181,557 of record NW_024412418.1, on the reverse strand, counting down.
TTCCCTTGACCTCATTGCAACAAGCTTTTGCTCCCACTACAATACTAAAAACAGCTCTTCCCAAGATCTTTATTTTTTTAAATTAATTTATTTATTTTGAGAGAGAGACAGTGCACAAGCAGGGGATGGGGAGAGAGATAGAGAATCTCAAGCAGGCTCCACACCATCAGCACAGAGCCTGACGTGGGGCTCAGACCCGGGAACCATGGGATCATGACCTGAGCTGAGACAAAGAGTCACTTAACCGACTGAGCCACCCAGGCACTCCATCTTTCCAAGATCTTTAATGGCCTCCATGTTACTAATCCAATGGTGAGTTCAGCAGTAGCTCAACTGACTGAGCCACCCAGGCATCCCTGGCAGTGTTTGGCATGGTTGACGATACTGGATTCCCTGAGCCACGTTCTTTGCTTGGCACCCACATGGCTTACTCTCCAGTTTTCTTCTTATTGTTGGCTGCTCCTTCTCTGTGTCTTTTGTGGGCTCTTCCTCATCTTCCCAGACTCATCGTCTAGACACGCCCAGGGTGCAGTTCTCAGATGGCTTCTCTTCCTACTGCTTCCTACTACTCTTCTTCTAACCTACACTCACTCCCAAGGCACACTCAGGTGGTCTCATTGCTTTAAATAAGATCCAGCTGAAGACTCCCAATCAACCAAAAATCTCTGTCATATCCAGCACCTGACCACTTCTTGTCCCCTCTACCGCTCCTCTTCTCCAAGCTACCGTGATTTTCCATCTGGGTTATTGCAATAGCCTTCCAACTAGCTCCCCTGCTTCTGCCTTTTCCCCTTTGCAGGCTATTTTGAAAAATTCAACAGCCAGAGCAATCTTTTTAGAATTCAAGTCATACCGTACCACTTCTCTGCTCATACGTCTTCAGTGGCTTCCACTATGACTCTCCTTCCAGGGAAGCCATCTTTCCTTACACTTGTAACAGATTTTCTTTATAAAATTTTGAAGTTTTATGCTTAAATTCATCTTCACGGCATATCTTCTTGGTGGCATGCATCTTTACTCAATAGAAAATTACATTGTAGGGGCGCCTGGGTGGCTTAGTCGGTTAAGCGCCCGACTTCGGCTCAGGTCATGACCTCGCAGTTGATGAGTTCGAGCCCCGTGTTGGGCTCTGTGCTGACAGCTCAGAGACTGGAGCCTGCTTTGGATTCTGTGAACCCCTCTCTCTCTGCCCCTCCTCTGCTTGTGTGCACGCGTGTGTGCGATCTCTTCTCTCTCTCTCTCTCAAAAATAAACATTAAAAATTTTTTTTAAAAAGAAAATGACATTGTAAAATTGGCTGCTTTTTTTTTGGCCCTGAGTTTTATCTTATTAAGTTCATATTGCCATACATGTTTCCTTTTTAACATTTTTTGTCTTCTGTTACTGTATTAGCCAGGAGAGCCTTAGCTCTGCTGCAATAACATATAGATACCAAATATCTGCCTTAACTCAACATAGTTGCCCCCCCCCCCCCACCTCATGGTAAGTATCCAAAGCCTATTGTCAACAGCTCTCTGCCTAATTGGTGTTTCTGGTTCAGTGGTCAGAAGAGGAGAAAAGCTGAAGGGTCACGAAGGAAACTTCTAGTGCTGCAGGCTGGAAGTGACAGACATCTCTTTTTCTCCCATGTTATTGCCCAGAACCAGTCTTCCATGTGCCCAGGAAGGAGGAAAATAAATGGCATTTGTGGACCAAAAAGCATGGTCTTTCCCTTAGTCACTTTTCAGGAGCCTGAGGGTCAAAGGGAGTGTATGTACCATCATGGAATCGCACCTATATTTTGGTTACGACATGTACTTCATTACTAAAGAAACAAAAACCAAAACCATATTTATGTAATTCCCCAAGTCAGCTCTTTTCTTGTCTCCTGCTTCTGGTTTAGGGTGTGTGTGTGTGTGTGTGTGTGTGCGCGCGCGCGCGCGCGCGCGCGCGTGCGCGCCATCAGTGCCTTCAGGCAACTCTACTGCTGAATTCGGCAGCTCTTCCAATTCTTTGAAACTTTACAACAATCTTGAGACCTAATTCTCTTCATTTTAGGGATTGAGACATGAAGGCTAGCGGGGTTCTGTGTCATATCCAAGGTCACACCACAAGTGAGTGGCTGCACCAGGATGCCGGTGCCAGGGTCCTGACTCCTGCCTTGGTTTCAATGCTTGTCCTGCATTCCTGGGGATAGAACCTACCAGACAGGAAGGCTGCTCTTCCCATACAGCCCTGCAGCTCTCTGCTGCCCTCTCCTGACTTCCTCAGTTATGACCGGTGAGAAGTTCCCGCAGCGAACCCCTTATGTTCCGGCAGCCTCGAAGGCCTGTGCCCTCTCTTCTTGATACTTCATCCCCTCATCCCCTCTGATTCCCAGGTGCTGAGAATATAAATAGGAACTAGTAAATATTCTTGTTGATTAATGTTTAAGAGCGGCAATCCCGATGAGGTGTTAGAGAGTTCTAGTGGGTTTCCACTACATGCTGATGCATAATCCCCAAGGACTCCTCATAGCAATGCCACAGGAAGTGCTATTAAGTCTCTTACAAATAAAACCGAGTGCCAAGAGGATGCGCGAACATGCTCGGGGTTATCTACTTACTAACACTTATTCTACACACTGTTAAAGAACTTGCTTATCTGCTGGACAGTGTGCTGGGTGTTGGGATATAATTAATCAAAATCTTTGCATTTGACTAATGAGTCAGAGATGTATCTGTAGTAATTTTATTTACTCTTGAAGGAAAGAGAGACAGAGCGTGAGTGGGGGAGAGGCAGAGAGAGAGGGAGACACAGAATCCGAAACGGGCTCTGAGCTGTCCCGCAGAGCCCGAGGTGGGGCTCGAACTCACAAACCGTGAGATCATGACCTGAGCTGAAGTCAGTCACTTAACCAACTGAGCCACCCAGGCACCCCATATTCAAAAATTTTTTTTAAAAATATTGATTCATTTTTGAGAGAAAGAGAGAGGGAGACAGAGTGAACACAGAGGAGGAGCAGAGAGAGAGGGAGACACAGAATCTGAGACGGCCTCCAGGCTCTGAGCTGTTAGAGCTGGACAGGGTCTCAAACTCAGGAGCCGTGCCATCATGACCTGAGCCAAAGTCAGATGCTTAACTGACTGAGCCACCCAGGCACCCCTGATTCTAATTATTTTATTTTATTTTATTTATTTTTATTTTATTTTTGAATATAATTTATTGTCAAATTGGCTTACATAGAACACCCAGTACTCATCCCAAAACACAAAACATTGAATCAGTGATGCTTCCCTCATGTGTGAATTTCTGTGGGGTGGTTGACCTACTAATTCAGACCTCACCATCTCCCCGGCGTAAAGGGATGTCCCCGAATGCCCCTGCTGTGATCCTCCCCATTGCCAGTGTTGGACACACATTCATTTGGTTTCTTTCCTTTTTTTTTTCTTTTCAAAAATTTTTTAAAAACTTCTAGCTAGTGAACATACAGGGCCATATTGGTGTCAGGAGTAGAATTCAGGGATTTGATTCTTTCCCTTTTGGATTCGAGGTACACTAAGTCTTGGAGGCTGAGAGAATGAGTATTTCCTCCGCTGATTTGCTACCTTTCTGTAGCCACACTATAAATTCATTCTCACACACACCCGTGTTGGGATCTGCTGCAGCAAACATTTTCTGAGCTTTTCATCTATTCTTTCATTCCACAATTATTAAAATGCTCCCTACGCCCTGGGCAGAAATCTATGAACAACACAGATAAATCCCAGCTCTCATAGAATGTACTAGTGCATTCCAGACGGTCTAGGAATACATTGTCTTCCTAGTAGCTTCTCTGGATTTACAAAACCTGCGGATTTCTGTTAGTAATTCCTTGTTTATTGTGAGCAGGGTGAAGGTTACTGGAAGGGGGAAAAACTTCATTTCATTGGTGATAATCATCTTTTTCTGTTTTTAATCCTTTCCTTCTGTTGGCTGAAGAGTCGTTTCCTCTTCCCTTTTGTTTCTCTCGTCCTGTTAATCCTCTAAAGACCTCTATACCCAACGACCCATCCCCAGTGGCCCCTTTATAGTGTGTTCTAATACCAGGTGCAGCATAATAGACTTAATACATGTTAGATAATGCAGTAAGTCCTCCCTGCCCCATTTACTCCTCCCTACAACGCTGTGAGTTTCTATCACAGGAATACTTCTTTCTTTCTTTCTTTCTTTCTTTCTTTCTTTCTTTCTTTCCTTTGAGAGAGAAAGGGGGGCAGAGGAAGAGGGAAAGAGAGAATCCCAAACAGGCTCTACTCCCAGCACAGAGGCGGATGCCGGGCTCGATCTCTTAACCGTGAGATCATGACCTGAGCCGAAATCAAGAGTCAGATGCCCCACCAACCGAGCCACCCTGGTGCCCCGGGAATAGATTTTTTTCTAAAATGAGTTAACTTCAAATCTTTATTTCAATCCTATTGATTTCTACGCTATTACTGTCTGATTTTTGAATATTCAGAATAGCTTCAGTTAATATTTAGATTCAACTGCCTGTTGTATGCCTGGCACTTCAGGAATATGTGACAGATGGAGACAAAATTAGGCCTGGCTAAGGGGACATTCAGTACCACGGATGATGCGGTCTAGCCACTTTGGGCATCCAAATTTTGACCACAGTCGGGATTTACCCAATCCAACTCTCTAGCGTGAAGAGTACCTACGGACAACTGATGGAGTTCATGCTGCAAGAACCCTGTCTGCTCCATAAACACAGCAGTACCGGATGAAACAAAAAGAGAAAATGGAAGAAGGCATAGTCAGGCTTAACTACAAGACAAGCAGTTTTGAAGATCCAAGCTGACACAGAAAAGCACAAACAGCGATCAGGGCTGAGAGGGTGGGTGGGTGGACTTGTAGGGTTTGGGAAGCAGAAGCAGTCAGCAGTGGCACGGGCGTCCGAAGTGTTCCCTGTGGGATGGGAAAGGAGAGGCATCTCAACTGGCTGAGCGCACGGCTGGGCTCGGCTCGCCTGGGGTGCATTCCTCACCCCCCACCCTCAGGGGAGGAGCCTGGAAATAAGCCTGCTGCCAAATGCTGAAGGGGCAGTGGCTCATATCCAGATCCAGGCTGGGGGAGAAGGATGAGACGGCCTGTGAACAAATGCTGAGTCGAGCTTCTCCTTGACCCAGCCTGGGTTGGCCCATTGGCTCCGCAGGACAGTCCCTCTTGCTGCCTTTACTAGACCTGGATTGTGACTGGGGCCCCCCAAAAGCTGCTCAACAGGATAAGTGCATATGGAGGTAAAGGAGAAGGGAGGCAGAGGAGGATGACAAGGACGAGGAGGAGGAGGAGGGAGAGAAGCTAAAACAAACAGACCACCTGCTATCCCAAAGGAGACTGTAAATCAAATAAAAAACTGATGGATAAAAGCTAATACTGAGAAAAGCAGTCGATAAACCAGCAATCAAGACATGGATCCACTTTGGGTGAAACTGATTTTACAGAAAGATCAGACAAGGCTTTCAAGTAAATGTACTGGTTATTTCAAAGAAATATATGATATCAAAAATTTCATTAAGATAATAAAAGGTTACGGGGAAATAAGAACGGAGAGATGTGGAAAAAGGCCAATTAGAATATTTGAACATAAAGAGGTGCGTGGCTGGTTCAGTCGGTTGAGCTTCTGACTCTTGATTTCGGCCCAGATCATGATCTCATGACACGTGAGTTCAAGCTCCACCTTGGGCTCTGTGCTGACAGCATGGAGCATGCTTGGGATCTTCTCTCTCTATCCCTCCCTCCCTCCTTCCCTCCCTCTCTTTCTCTCTCAAAATAAATAAATAAACTTAAATATTTGAACATAAAACAAATAGTGATTGAAATAAAAAATGTGGGGCTTTGAGTTACAATGGTTGTTTTGCTGTATAGACCTAACTTCACTCCCTTTCTAAAGCACAGTGAGATTACAATAAAGAGATGAACGAGAGAAAAGAGAAACAAACCAACAAGAATGGGGAAAACAGGCGAGGAGACAATGGCAACAGTATTTTGGGATCTGGAAGGGAGATGGGCGAGTGGTAATTGATGGGGGTGAACCTGGGGCAGCCAAACCTTGAAATCACTGTGGTCTCGGAAAGCTGAACAACAACAAAAAAATCCTGTTCATGCTGAGAACCCTCTAAGTCCCAGGAACTAACAGTTCCAGAAAGCTCTGGATTGGAGCAAAAGTAGAGCTAAACAGAAGGATTGAGTGACAGCCGTGGAGAAGCAGTTCCCTCTTCAGATGTCCTCTCCCACCTGCCATGCTAACATGTGGTACACATACATATGGATCACACATGATAGATATAATATGTGATGGATACATATATATTAGAATACATTCATTCAAGAAGGTGGATTAAATAACATTTTTAAATATACAAAGACTGACTGCAGGGGTGTCTGGGCGGTGCAGTTGGTTGAGCATCTGACTCCTGATTTTGGCTCACGGATGTGATATCGAGCCCCACATTAGGCTCCACGCTGGGCATGAAGCCCACTTAAGTTTCTCTCCTCTCCCTCTGTCCCTCCCTGATGCATGTGTGTGCACGTTCCTCTCTCTCTCTCTCTCTCTCTCTCTCTCTCTATATATATATATATATATATAAACCTTGACTACATTACCACACATAGATCCTCACCAAAAGGCTACTAAAATTTGCTTCAGAAACAGGAACGTGAAGACAGAAGGGAAATGTGGAATGCAGAAGCAGGTGTCCTTCAATCAGCTCAACTTCCCACCTGCCCCTAAACCAAACGACTTGTTCTACTGAGCACAGAGATTGAGAAAGTGTGTTGAACATGTCAAGTAATGGAGTCTAAAAATTACTTTTTTGTTGTATATGACAAGAATTACAAGATGGGGGCGCTATTCAAGGTGGGAGGTACTTGAAGCACATTGAGGACTGATTGAAGTCAAGAGGAATTGAATAATTGCAGACTTTGTCAGTCTGTAGTTAAGCATGTACGTGAAAAAAAACTCAGAGCAGCCATTGAAATAAGACTTACAGTTTCCAAGTCAGAAGAGATTAAACATTATCAATCAAAAGAAGACAGAACAGAAGAAAAAGAAGATAAACAGAAAGCACAAAATAAAATAATATAATTAAGTCTAAATTCCTAAATTATAAACAATGGAAATGGGTTATATTTGTCTATTAAAAGACAGAAGCAATCAGCTAGATCAAAATAAAATGTAGCTTTATGCTTCTTATAAAACACAGAGTGAACACACACACACACACACACACACACACACACACACACTGAAAATAAAAGAATGGAAGGGCACCTGGGTGGCTCAGTATACTAAGTGTCTAAACTCCTGATTTTGGCACAAGAGATGATCTCACAGTTGTGAGATCGAGCCCCATGTTGGGTCCGTGCTGATCATGGAGCCTGCTTAAGATTCTCTCTCTCACTCCCTCTTCCTCTCCCCCACTCGCACACACTCTCTCTTTCTCTCAAAGGAAGAAAGAAAGAAAGAAGGGAAGAAAGAAATGAATGGAAAAAGATGTGTAGCATATACTAACCAAAAAGGTAGAGCAAAATTAACATTAGGACAAAGTAAATCTTAAGGCAAAAAATGTTAATGGGGATAAAGAGAGTAACCACAAAATACTAAACGTACCCACTCAGCAAGGAGATGTTACAATTATGAAATCGCATTCTTCTGATACAATTTCACATATTACAATATAGTAACAAATAGAGGAAATAGAGAAGATTTATAAGAAGAAAGTCAGAAAGCCTAGCAGAGGACTAACACAACTCATAAATCAAGCAGACAAAAATTAGGAAACATAGAGCGGCTTTGAACAATAAAATTAGCAACTGTGTATATGTATGTTTCTAAAAACTTCACACCCAACAAGGACATATATAGCCTTTTCAACTGTGGATAGAGTCTTTGTAAAATTGGACCATGAGGTCAAAAAGGACATCTCAACAACTTTGAATAATTGATATCATACCAACCACAATATCTTACCACATAATTAAATTAGAAATGATTTAAATGATCAATTAACACCCCCACTCTCTCCCTCTTTCCACTAATTGAGAAACTTAAGAACACAATTTCGAATAACTCTGAATAAAGATGAAATAAATGCCATAACAAAAAATATTTAAAGCTGAATAATAAATGTGCTAAAGCAATAAATTGTGTGATGAGGCTAACGTGGTATCTAGAGGAAAATATGTGGCTTAATTGCATTTATTATAAACTAGAAAAATGAAAATAAATGAGTACTCTTCAACTACAAAAATAGATAAAAAAGAACAATAAACTAACGTATGAAGGTGGAAGGAAACAATTAATATAGGAGAAGAAATTAATGAAATAGGAAATTAGGACACAAAACCAAAAACCTGTTCTTTGAAAAAAGGAAAAAAGAAGGAAAGTGAGGAAGGAGGTAAATCTCTAGCAGAATTCATCAAGAAATAAAGCGAAACTAGGTAAGTAAGTAATATTAAGGAAAAAAGCTTGGTTGACAGCCATGAGGTTGGTAAATATTTGGAATATCCTTCTGGATACATGACCGAAGTGACATTATCAGTTAATGGGGAAGGATGTTCTCAATATGGAAGCATTTAGATTTCTGCTTCACAGCTTAAACAAAGATCAAGTCCACATGCATTACACACCTAAGGGCAAAAAGCAAAATCTAAACATTTTTAGAATACATTTTAGGGCGCCTGAGTGTCTCAGTCAGTTAACTGTCCAGTTCTTGGTTTCGGCTCAGGTCATGATCTCAGGGTTTGTGAGTTGGAGCCCCACATAGGGTTCTGCGCTGTGTGGAGCCTGCTTGGGATTCTCTGGCTTCCTCTCTCTCTCTCTCTCTCTCTCTCTCTCTGCCCCTCCCCTACTCATGCTGTCTCTCAAAATAAATAAATAAACTTTAAAAGAAAGAGTACATTTTAGTTAAGGTACAAAAACACAACCATACAGGGAAAGAAATACATTTCGCTACATAAAACCTGAAGATGCTTCCTACACAGAGTTAAAAACCGGAAAACACTGACTATATAACAAAGTAGACACAGTTGGAAAGTACACAGAATTCCTAGAAATCATTTAAAATGATGGACTGCTCAATGGAAACATGAAGAAATGCAACGCGCAAGGGGGTAAGTCCGTGTGGTCAATATGCATTTGACCTGATGCCTAATCCTCAGGGGGTCACAACCGTAAGAGGCCACACTTATCTAGCGCTGGCCTTGTGTGAGGCATGGCTGGTGGGAATATAGTCGGTCAACCTCTTCAGAGAGCAATTTGGTATTATCTGGTGATGTGGGAGATGCTCGTTTAGGTGTATGTCCTAGAGAAGTAGTCCTTAAACTCCGCTTGTCTCAGAATCACCTGGATGGCTTGTGAACGCACACCTTGCAAGGCTCCGCTTCCAGAGATTTCTAATGCCGTGGGTCTGGGGAAGGGACTGAAGATCTGCGTTCTGATGTGTTCCTGGTGATGCTATCACTGCCGCTGGGCTTTGAGAACTTCTCCCCCTAGAAGCCTTTTGCAGAGGTACACAACGTGACCTGCACAAAAATGTTCCTGTTAGGAACACAAAAAGGAGAGACAATTGAAATGCTCTCCAGCAAGACAATGAATAAGTAAACTGTGGGGTTTTTTTTTATATAACAGAATATGCATAGAAATGAAAATAAATGAACTAGAGATAACAAAAATATAAAAAAAACAATATGCTATGAAAAAAAGCCAATTACAAAGTGATATATGGACCTCAATGCCATCTTTGCACATAACAAACAAAACACAAAACAAACAATATAATGTTTATGGGTAACAAATGGTATAAGTCAAGCATGAGTAGAATAATACCAAATTTAGGATATTTGTTAATTGTGAAGGGATGGGGGCTAAAGTAGATAGAGGGCCTCAACTGTATCTGCATTGTTTCTATCTATCTATCTATCTATCTATCTATCTATCTATCTATTATCTATCTATCTATCTATCTATCTATCATCTATCTTCTATCTATTCTCTATCTATCTATCTATCTATCTATCTATCTATCGATCTATCATCTGTCTATCATTAATTGTATTTTCTCAAAAAAAGATCTTAAGTAAATATTGCTGTCCTAGTTCAGGCCACTGTAACAGAATACCATGGACCGGGTGGTTTATTAACAACAGAGACTATTTCTCACAGTTCTGGAGGCTGGAATTCTAAGGGCAGGGAGCCGGCCCTTAGAATGGTTGGGTTCAGGTGAGAACCCTCTTTGGGGGTACCTCCTGCCAAATTCTTGTATCCTCAAATGGTGGAAAGGGGGCAAGAGTCCTCCGGAGTCCTTTTTATAAAAAGGCAGTAATCCCATTCAGAAAGTCTTGTCCCTATGACCAAATTCGTTCCCGGAGGTCTGCCTCTTCTCTTAATACCATCACCTTGGGCATTACGTTGGGCATTAGGATTTAACCTATGAATTTGGGGTGACACATTCAGTCTATGACAGTTGTCAAAGCTGGGTAGTGGGTATAAAGTTATTATGTTCCTTCTTACGTTTATATTGGAATCATTTCATGATAAAAATGCATTAAAAAGAATGCCTGCAAAAATACCAGGCCAGACTTTGTTTCTGGGTTTTTTAAATGTTTATTTATTTATTTTGAGAGAGAGAGAGAGAGAGAGATGGGGGAGGGGGAGGGGCAGAGAGGGAGGGAGAGAAAGAATCCCAAGCAGGATCCATGCTGACAGCACAGAACCTGATGTGGGGCTTGATCTCACAACCATGAGATCATGACCTGAGACGAAATCAAGAGTCAGACGCTTAACCAGCTGAGCCACCCAGGCTCCCCTGTTTCTAGATGTTTTTAAGGCTGACCGTGATCATTTAGAGAAGATTGAACCTCTCTTCTGGAGCAATAGCCATATACAGCTTTGTCTGCTTCATCACGACGATGCGTAAAAGTACAAGGAATGATTTCTAATCCCTTCGGGGAGGAACAGTGAAGACCCTCGGCTTTTCGCTCTGGTCTGGGTCCCTCTTCCTCCGTCTGAGTGTTGGATCTGCTCCTCCACCTCTGTGTCTCGTTTCTGGGCTGGGATATCTGACGCTTTGCGCAAGAGGCACAGAAAAGGAATCTGCCCATCCAAAGCCTCTTGTATTACCCTCACTCACAAAGAAGAATTCTGCCTTTAACTGCTCAGTTTTGAACTTCTCGGGGGCAAAGCTGGGACAACGCAGTGACAAACTTAAGAAACCTGCAAGGCTGGATTGGCTTACACTGCAAAGTATTACGGGCGGGAGACAAAATGTTCCCGAGGGGGGAGGGGGCGGGAAGGGAGACAGGAGCCAGCCAGGTAGTTCTTTCCCTCCTGCTGGTGCGGTGGTCTTCCTAGCTGCTTTGTCTAGCTTCATAGGTCAGCGCCGAAGAGGGGTTTTGCTTTGCATTTTTAGGGAGTGAGAGTCTCTGTCAGACTGGGTCAAACAGGGTCAGGGCTGGAAAATTTCCATGGAGCAGGGACATAGGTATGACACTGGTTCAATGTCTTCCTAGCATAGAGCTGCCCCAAATTTGAGTGTAGCTACCTTGTGTCCCCTGTTAGGTGAGGGAACACTGCTTTTGTTGCCTCGTTTACCTCTAGCCACATCCTTGTCGGCCAGCATTATATCCCCGCCTTTACCAATGAGAAAGTGGGCTCAGAGGGGCCGACCTGCTCCAGGTAACAGGTCCATCGAGAGGCTTATGTGGATTCTGATCCATGTCTATGATGTGTGTGTGTTTTTTTAAATTTTTAATGTTTATTTTTGAGAGAGAAAGAGAGAGAGAGAGAGAGAGAGAGAGAGAATGAGTGGGGGGGGGGGGGGCAGAGAGATAGGGAGACACAAAATCCAAAGCAGGCTCCAGGCTCTGAGCTGTCCTGACACAGGGCTCAGACTTGGGAATGATGAGATCATGACCTAGGTCGAAGTCAGATGCTTAACCAACTGAGGCACCCAGGTGCCCCATGTCTGTGACATTTTATACTGAGCCACACCGCCCTAGGTGCTGGGGGAATGTGGTTAACTGTAAGACATGGCCCTGTCATCAGGGAGCTTTATCATTTATCTGGGGACACATATAGCTGCACTTGAAGCATTTAGGCTGACACAGTCGTATGACACGAAGAGAAAGAATCTGGTGTGTTTAGGGTTTTAGGATATGTCACCCTGTCCTCCACAGGGTGCTGTTTGCTTTGGCTCAGCTGCCTCCTGTGATCAGAACAGGATCACACCCCCCCCCCCCCCCGGTGTTCCTTTTGCTTTATAGTGAAATGATGTCATATTTCCTCTTTGGAGAAAGAGATTACGCAGCCTGCAGATAATCATAAAATGCTCTGGAGGAAGTTCTTTGCAAGGAAGGCAATTTGGCACAGTTATTTTCTGGATGAAAGAGAGCCTTAGTCACAGGCCTTGTTGGACTGTGGGCTCCTTAAGGACTGTGGCTGGGTATTTCACATCGGTACGGCACACAGCCTGGCCCAGGGTAGTTATGAAGTAGCTAAGGGCGGGATAAAGGGCAGGCAGGTAGGTGGGGGAGGTGGGGGATGTGTGGTCCATTCTAGTAAAGGAAGCCCTCATGGCATCCTTGATAAATGTGGAAGTCTCAAGATTTCATTTCACCCTGAACCTGAGTAGTTTAGATCCAGAGACCTTGGCAAAGAGTCTAGCTGGCGTGGCGCCCTCCTTGGCTGGCCCCTCACCCTCCAGTCGTGTTTGTCCAGCTTGTCTACAAACTTGGGACTCCCACGGAGCTTCTGCACATCCCCTGGGGCAGAGTTTTCCATGATTTGTTATCTCCTTTCCTTTGTTGTCTGAGCGCTTCAAATCTCCGTGGAGACTCGATCCCACGGGAGACCCCTTGGGTGTAAGAGCCACATATGTGGAATGTGAGTCATTTTATAGCCAGTGACAACCCTTGCTTCCTTCTTGTCTTGTTTCGCTCACGGTGGATCTCTGCCCTTCTCCGCAGGTTCAGAGAAGCCGTGATCCTTGAATTTGGGGCCTCCGTGCCACAATGAGATCCAGTAACCTGCACTGGCCTCCAGCCCCAAGGTTCTGAGCATGTTGGGCCTTTGTCTTCCATCCACCCGGAGAACAGATGGGGAAGTGCCCAGGGGCAGGTGAGTGGCCCTTTGGAGACCCCCGAGCACCTGGAGGGAAGTGGTTTAGTTTCTGGTTTACACGAAAGCTGGAAACCATAAGCTCATACCCAGAAAGCATGCAGACAGTGGCAAGTGGAGGGACGCCCCCTCCCAAAGAGACCCCCAGCCTAGAGTAAGGATTCTTGGCCTCACATAACCCAATCCTTTCTTCCGAGTAGTCCCAATTTGTTACCTCATTCCTTCTTTCGAAAGTTCTTTTATGGAGTCACTGTGCTTTTAAACATCAACCCATTTTTCTTTTTTTTTTTTTTTTAAATTTTTTTTCAACGTTTATTTATTTTTGGGACAGAGAGAGACAGAGCATGAACGGGGGAGGGGCCGAGAGGGAGGGAGACACAGAATCGGAAACAGGCTCCAGGCTCTGAGCCATCAGCCCAGAGCCTGACGCGGGGCTCGAACTCACGGACCGTGAGATCGTGACCTGGCTGAAGCCGGACGCTTAACCGACTGCGCCACCCAGGCGCCCCAATCAACCCATTTTTCAAGTGAGGAAATAGGGACACACAGAATTCCATTGGTTTGCTTCAGTTCACACAGATTGGGGGGAGCAGGAGACTTTTGGGGGGCTTTGGGACCCCTTCATCTCTGTCTGCCCCTTCGAGTCACTTCAAATTAACCTACAATCTAAACAAGATCGGCTTGCTTGTTATTCAAGCAGCTTCAGGGCCATCTCTGGGCTCCGCTGAGACTCCCATCCCCTAGGCTTTCCTGTTATTGAAATTCTGCAGTAATCATAGTCCATGAGCGATGGAAGCAAGATAATAAGATCTTCCTAGAGCACACCGTGAAAGTTTTCAAAGAGCCTGCACATCCATTATATCGCTGATATACATAATATCCCGGGAGACTGGAAGTGTAGGTATTATTCCTGTGTAAAGATTAGGAGCTAGAAGCTCAGAAAGTTTGCTTCCTTCTGCTGCACTGGGCTCTCCAGCTCGCCCCAGCACGGTGCTCTCTGTTGCACGTCTGACTGCAGAGACGTCCCGTTTATTTTCTCGTGCCTCCATTTCCCGTTTGCTCCCATTATGGGGAGACCGTATGTGAGTAGCTTTGAGGAACAGGTCATGCCCACTCAGTACTGAAGCTACCAGAATAATGTGAGAAGCCCTCAATTAACTGATCAGATTTGGTGTTAGGAATGCTAACCCCCCCGGGGGAGGTGGCATAGTCGAAAGAGGGTGGGCTGTGGGGTCAGACTGGGCTGTATTTTCCTCCAGACTCTGCCACTTACTAGCTGGTTGAAGCCAGGCTCCTGGGAGCCCCGCATGTTACATCCCTTTCTTTTCCTTCGCAGCTACCTGGGGACAGAGGAAATCTAGGGCTTAGTGGAGTAGAGTTTGAAAGGAGATGATAGGGACGCCGGGGTGGCTCAGTTGGTGAAGTGTCCAACTTCGGCTCAGGTCATGATCTCATGGAGTCCTGCGTTGGGCTCTGCGACGACAGCTCGGAGCCTGGAGCCTGCTTCGGATTCTGTGTCTCCCTCTCTCTCTGCCCCTCCCCAGCTCAGCCTCTGTCTTTCTCTTTCTCTCTCTCTCTCAAAAATAAACAAACATTAAAAAGAAAAAAAAGAAAAGAGATGATATAGTACAGGTTTTCAGGAAGTTTAAAATTAAGTTCAGGAGCTAAGCGAAGGAAATTATACATGAGATCAGTTCCACTTGTCCCCCCCCCCCCCCCCCCCCCGGCGGGGGGGGGGGGTGAGTCCAGAACCACAGGCCCCAGCCTTGCAGGCCTCTCCAGGCGTGGGGCTGATGGGCAGGAGGTCGCCCACGCTGGATGGTGCTTCCTTCTGGAAGTACTGGTGGGCTTCCTTGCCTTCCTGTTGCCTTGACACCAGTAGCTGAAGGTGGAAAGGAAGCAGCACTCTGGGTCAGCAGGACGCTAGGAGCGTGTCCCCTCTTTTATGACATCACAATTTATTGCATGCAGGTACGTGCATCCTGGTGACTCTTTTTGGCAACACAGTCACGGACAAACAAAGGCACTGTCTTCAATGGGCTGTGCTTGTGCGGGTGGGGGGGTGTTAGAGACAAACAAATAAATGTCTAACAGGTGACAGCGAAGCTGTGACAAAAATGTCAAGGCAAGAAGCGAGTCGGAGAGTGATGGGGTTGCGTTTTCAGACGGTAGCTCAGAAGGGGCTAAAGTGGCCTTACGCAGAGAATTGAAGGAAGTGCAGGAGGAAGCCGCACAGGCAGAGAAACAAAGGCAGTAAGAACAAAGGCCCTGCGCATCACTTCACGCTGTTTCCTTCCATCTTTAGACCAGCCCTGCAAACGTGCGTATCGCGTCTCCCAGGCGAAGATGTGAAAAGAGAGACTCAGCAAGAAAAAGCGACTTGCCCAAACTAGAGCTGGTCCCCGCTGGCACCAGAGTCAAACTCGGATCCTCTGATCTCAGAGGCGGTGCTGGGAACCAGGGCCGTGTGCAACGGACAGTGTGAGATGTTGCCGGAGGAGCAGAGAAGTGGGCACGCGGTGAGCGAGAGGGAAGGGGACCCAGGAGAGCCAGGACCGGGAGGCCAGGGGGTGGGGGTGCCCCCGGGCATCTAGCCTTTCCTGTCTGCCTCATGCTCAGCTAGGCGTGGTGGCTGGTTCCTGACAGTTTTGTTGGCGTGCCAGTGAGTTCCTTTTGCAGTTCCTTCACCGCAGGGGACAAGTGTCCCAGAGGTCAAGTGGACAGAAGGGACACAGGGAGAAATCCGGTCTCTCTGACCAGGCTCATCACGCAGCTGCACAAGCAAACAGCTGCAGGAGTGAAGTGTCAGTTTCCCTGCGTGAGCCCCACACCGTTGTCCCCTATTCGTCAGGGAAAATCTTAGCCAAGGAAGCACCTTCTTTTGAAGACATCAAATTGGGCCAAGTGCCTGGGCGGCCTCTCTCCACATTCGGTCGCATTCACGATCGTCCCCCGTGAGTGTCCCCTTCCCTGTCGGCTGCTTGCTCCCGGTGTTGTACTTGGCTGGTTCTCTCCACCTGGGGAGGACGCCCTGGGTTAATAGGGCCGCGGAGCCTCACTGGGTCCCTGCAGGTCCCAGAGCCTGCGGGGTGTTTCTCCAGCGGGCCTCTGAGCACAGAGAAGTTGACCTCACAGGGGGGGCGGGGGCCTGGGTGCAGGGGTGACCTTCAGTGAAAGGCAGTGGCGGAGGGAGGTAGCATGGCCTGAGCAGGGAACACTGGCTCTTGTGCCAGGCCTGCGGGCGTTTGCGCTCTGTCACCTCCTGGTTCTCCGATCCGATGCAAGTTACTTGCTGTCTCTGAGCCTGTTTTTTTCCAGTGCGTGAAACCCAGAACAGTCATACGTCTCTGAAGCCTGGGTCATGGGATCGCAGCCTTGTTGTGGGTTTGAAAGGAGATAATGACCTAAGCCCAGCAGAATGTGGCCCACGGAAGGGACTTCTAAACATCCTCTTCCTCCTCCTGAGGGAGGGTCCTCTCCTACCCACACAGGACCTGAACGCTCTGAGGAGGCTCAGCATTTCCTGAAACTTGCCCAGAAAGCTTTCCTTGTTTAACC
The DNA here is from genome assembly GCF_014898765.1 of Herpailurus yagouaroundi. Lineage (NCBI taxonomy): Eukaryota > Metazoa > Chordata > Mammalia > Carnivora > Felidae > Herpailurus > Herpailurus yagouaroundi. The sequence goes on along the minus strand of NW_024412418.1, from coordinate 3,164,888 downwards.
CATCTCTGGGGACTCACACGATTCCGTGAGAAATCCATTCATCTGGGTTGGACCTTGCCCTCCACCTAGGTTTTTCCATGGCATTTAGGTTAGGAGTGGTGGACCTGGGCTATGAAGACACCAAGTAGTCTGACCCCTCCCCCTCCTGCCTCTGCGGGGGGGGGGGGGGGCCCACAGCCTCTTCCCAGGGACTCATCTTTCATGCTTCTCCTCCCTGGCCCACCTGACTCTCCTCTGCTGAACCTGGTTTTGTCAGTCAGGGATTATCTTGTCTCTCAGCCTGCACACGGTGATCTGGTTGGGAAATTCTTTCTTGGTTTCACCTATCCTGTCTTCCTTCTGGGCCAGACGAACTGTCCCTGCTGTGTTCTCCCAGATGCATGGAAAGGGGCTCATCTTGTGGTGGTTGTTCCGTTTGGAGAGTTCTCAGACTCCCCTGAAAGACTCTGGGCTCTTCAATGGCAGGGCTCTTGAACCTTTATAGGCTTGGTGCCTAAGTGCAATGCCTGACATGCAAGAGGCTCCTGGAGGAGTGCTCGACTGGGGAAGCAGCCAGAATCTAAGTCTGGGTAAATCACATCAGTAAATTACAAATGAACGAGTTTCAAATGCTGTTGGTTTCAAAATTTGCCAAGGATTAGATAATTGGGTAGGATTCTTTCTCCCTTTTTAATAAATGAAAGGGAATGAATATAAGTTAATAAATGAAGTAATCCATTCAAGTATTTTATTCATTTAAACCTTTTTTTTTTTCATTTAAGCCTTTTGAACGGTTTTCTCAGTATAACGATTCGATCCATTTGACAGCTTGAGTTAGTGTCTTGGGCCTCAAAGTATGCAACTGGGTCTTGGGCAGTAGAGAAAGAGCTGATCCCGATGATTGTGTAGTTTAGATACTAGGTTTTGGCTTGGAAGTGAGGACTGGGCCCTGTTTTACTTTATTTTTAATTTTTTTGCCCTTTTTTATAATGATTTTATTTATTTATTTATTATTTTTTAAAATATAATTTATTGTCAAATTAGCTTCCATACAACACCGAGTGCTCGTCCCAGCAAGTGCCCTCCTCAATGCCCATCACCCACTTTCCCCTCTACCCCACCCCCCCAACAACCCTCAGATGATATTTTTAATTTTTTTAAGTTGATTTATTTATTTTGAGAGACACATAGACAGCACGAGTGGGTGAGGGGCAGAGAGAGGGAGAGAGAGAATCCCAGGCAGGCTCTGTACCACCAGCACAGAGCCCAAGGTGAGGCTCGAACCCACAAACCCATGAGCCCAACAATGAGATGATAGCCTGAGCTGTAACTTAATCAACCGAGCCATCCAGGCACCCCATTTCACTGTATTTAAAAACAATTTTTTTAAGTTTATTTATGTATTTTGAAAGAGAAAGAGAAAAGCAAGGAGGGGTAGAGAGAGAGAGAGAGGGAGAGAGAGAATCCCAAGAAGGCTCTGCACCCTCAGCGCAGAGCCTAATGCTGGGCTTGAACTCACGAACCATGAGATCATGACCTGAGCCGAATCAAGAGTTGGACACTTAACCGACGGAGCCACCCAGACGCCTCCGCCCCATTTTACTTTATTAATTAGAGGCTAGGATATGGGATGCAATGAAGCCTATTTATAACACAATGAGTCAAGTCAGGCTCTACAGTACGTATGTGTAGTGAGTGTCTTCCAGGAAGGGCATCCAGGAAGGGTAAGCACTGCCCTCAAACTGTTACATTATAAACCAGAAAAGGGCTGCAATGCAGTTATATTTGGCCAGGAAGCCCATGTTTATAGACCACTCGCCGTGGGGATGTTAAAGAATGGACTTAGGAATGCAGGAATCTGAAGACTTTGACCTTTTTCTGACCATCTCTGTGTGCTTCTGTTGCCAGGAAATCATGGGTTGTTGAAGCCACAAGGAACCTGCTTAATTCTTTTTTTAGGGGAAGGAACAAGGAAGGTTTTAGACCTTGTCAACCTAAATTCAGATCCCAGTTTAGACATTTATTTTTTTTATTTCCCACGACCCCAGGATCACGATCTGAGCTGAAATCAAGAGTTGGATGCTCAACCAACTGAGCCACCCAGGTGCCCCAAGGCATTTGTGAGCGTGGGCAAAACATGACACCTTTTCCTACAGAGGGTCCAAGTTATTGAATAATTCACCCAAGCTTCTGGAACCAGGGCACCATTGTTTCAGTTATATAGTGCTGCACATCAAGCCACTCCCAAACTTAGTGGCGTAAAGTAGAAATAATTTCCTATTTAGCTCAGAAATCTGCAATGTGGGGAGGTCCCAGCAGGGAAGGCTGGTGTCTGCTGGGCCAGCTCAGCTGGGGGTTGGAGACCTATTTCCCGGACGGCTCAGTCACCCGGCTGGCACGTTGGGGCAGTGAGAGTTTGGCTGAGGGAGGGAGAACTTAGTCCCTTCCCATGTGGGCCTTTCTGCAGGCCGCTTGGGCTTCCTCACCCTGTGGTGACCGGGTTCCAAGAAGCAGGGAGAGGAATCGATTTCTTAAGACCTGAGCCTGGAAATTGGCATAGCATCCTTCTGTCTTGTTCTGTCAAGCAATCAGCAGGACCAGGTTTAAGGGAAGTGGCCATAGATCCCACTTGTTAATGAGAAGAACGTCAACGAATTTGAGGCTGTGATTTAAAAGGGCCGTATGATGGAGACATTATATTCTTTCACTGAATCTAAAACAAGGTAGGGATTCATCTTAGTAGTCTTATTCTTATTCACCTCTTTTTCATTAAAAATAGTATTATTATTTTAGAAATCTTAATTTTGGTGTAGTTAGCATGCGGTGTTATATTTGTTTCAGGTGATTTCAAGTGATTCAACACTTCCATACAACAGCCGGTGCTCATCATAACAAGTGCACTCCTGAATCCCCATCACCTATTTAACCCATCCCCCACCCTTCCCCACCCCTGTAGCTCTCAGTTTGTTCTGTATAGTGAAGAGTCTGTTTGTCTCTTTTCCCCCCCTTTGCTCATTTGTCTTGTTTCTTAAGTTCCACATATGTATGAAATCATATGGGATTTGTCTCTCTGTGACTGATTTATTTCACTCGGCATTATGCCCCCTAGATCCATCCACGTTGTTGCAAATGGCAAGATTTCATTCTTTTTTTTATGGTTGAATAATATTCCCTTGTCTATATCTAGACCACATCTTCTTTATCCATTCGTCTATCGATGAACACTTGAGCTGCTTCCATAGTTTGGCGATTGTAGAGTAGATGATGCTGCGGTAAACACAGAGGTGTGTGTATCCCTTCGAAGTAGTGTTTTCATATTCTTTGGGTGAATACCCAGTAGTGGAATTATTGGATCATAGGCTAGTCCTGTTTTTAATTTTTTGAGGAATCTGCATACTGTTTTCCAGAGTGACTGCACCAGTTTGCATTCCCAACACCTGTGTTTTTTATTATCGGCTTTTAAAAAGGGAATTTTGAGTGATTTTTCCCAGGCTCACATATCTCACGTTGATGGTGGAACTTGGATTCAAACTCAGTCCTATTTATTCTGTCTCTTATTAGCTCTGTTCGCTCCCCATGCCTCGAGCCCGCGGCCATCATCACCCCATGCTACACCTGCAAAACCTCCCCACCTGGCCTTTCTGCCGTGTTCCTCTCCAAACCTGCCTCGGCACAGCACACTTGGTCCTTATGAAGGGCAGGAAGCTTACCTTGCTCCTCTCCTTAAGTTCCTCAACACTGTCTGTTGCCCCCAGACTGAAGCTCAGCTCTGTCTTTTCTCTTAACTCGGCTTCTCACTCTCCGTGATGCCCTTGCCTGCTCCCGGGCTCAATGAGTGCCGTCTTCCTCCCATACTCTACTCCAGAAGTCTACATTTAAATTTTGCTCTGTTATGTATTGACCCAAACGTGGTGCGAAATGCTTTAGAAGGACTATCTATTTTAAAATTCCACTAGTCTGTTAAATTCTTTTGTATTGAACTTTTAAATTTTTGTAATTATTAGTATTATTATTTTCAATGTATTTATATTGAGAGAGAGGGAGAGAGAAAAATCCCAAGCAGGCTCCTGGATACCAGCACAGAGCCTGATGTGGGGCTCGATCCCATGAATCATGAGATCATGGCCTGAGCCAAAACCAAGAGTTGGATACTCGACCGACTGAGCCACCCAGGCCCCTCTATGATTATTTTTTTAAAAGGTTCCCTAAATTCTTTTGTATTTAAAGCCAGGTATGCTTGATCAGGAAGCCAAGCTCTTTCTTTTTTCAATGTTTATTTATTAAAAATTTTTGAATGTTTTGTTTATTTTTGAGAGAAGGGTGGGGAGGGGCAGAGAGAGAGGGAGACACAGAATCTGAAACAGGCTCCAGGCTCTGCACATAGCCCGATGCAGCGCTCGAACCCACGAACTGTGAGATCCTGATCTGAGCCAAAGTTGAATGCTTAACCGACTGAGCCACCAAGATGCCCCTCCTCCCCCACTTTTTAATGTTTATTTATTTTTGAGAGAGAGGCAGCGAGTGCGGGTCAAGGGCAGAAAGAGAGAAGGAGACAGAGGATCTGAAGCAGGCTCTGTGTTGACAGCAGAAAGCCCGATGTGGGGCTCGAACTCGAGACCTATGAGATCATGATCTGAGCCAAAGTCGGATGTGTAACCGACTGAGCTAGCCAGGCGCCCCCAAAACTAAGCTCTTCACTTCTATGGTAACCTGTACCTACTTGAGGTTTCCCAAATGCACGGATTTCTCTCCGGTATCCGGGGTTTAATACTTGCTGTGCTCTCTTTACCTCTCTAACTTTTTTCTCACTCATCCTTCTCTTCCAGGTTCCAGCTGAGACAACACTTCCTCTAGGAAGCATTCACTGATTCCTCCAGACTTGGGGGAGCTTCCCTGCTATTTCCTCCCATAACGTCGGCATCCTTATCCAGCACTTTAAATTTTGTACTGAAATTGTCTGTTTTCTGGAGCTCCTCACAGGCTATACATTCTTCGGGGGCAGGGCCAGGGTCTTGACTTTGCTTTCCTCTTCTGAAATGAAAGATGTCTCAGTGTGCCATCCTCACTGGTTCTCCTTGAGCTGTCGTTGTCCGTGAGGTTATGAGCGTCCTGACTCTCACTTCCACCTATGCAGCCATATGCCCCAAACTGGACCCATGTAACAGAGTTTGTCATAGTGGGCTTTGCTGGGGTGCATGAAGCACGCTCCCTCTTCTTTACACTCTTCCTCACCATGTACCTATTCACCCTGGTGGAGAACTTGGCCATCATCGTGGTGGTGGCTTTAGACCACCGGCTACGTAGACCCATGTATTTCTTCCTGACGCACTTGTCCTGCCTTGAAATCTGGTACACTTCGGTGACAGTGCCCAAGATGCTGGCTGGTTTTATTGGGGTAGGTGGGGGCAAGAACATCTCCTATGCTGGCTGCCTGTCCCAGCTCTTCATCTTTACCTTCCTGGGGGCAACAGAGTGTTTCCTACTGGCTGCCATGGCCTATGACCGCTATGTGGCCATTTGTATGCCTCTGCGATATGCGGCCTTGGTGTCGTGGGGCGCCTGCATCCGTCTGGCCGCTGCTTGTTGGCTGGCGGGCCTCCTCACACCTGTTTTGCCTATCTACCTCATGTCCCAGCTGACGTTTTGTGGCCCCAACGTCATCGACCACTTCTTCTGTGATGCCTCACCGCTGCTAGCCTTGTCCTGCTCAGATGTCACCCTGAAGGAGACCACAGACTTCCTCGTTTCTCTGGCGGTGCTCCTGGCCTCCTCTACGGTTATTTCTGTGTCCTATGGCAACATCGTCTGGACGTTGCTGCACATCCATTCAGCTGCTGAGCGCAGGAAGGCCTTCTCCACTTGTGCAGCTCACCTGACAGTGGTGAGCCTCTTCTATGGCACTCTTTTTTTCATGTATGTCCGCACCAAAGTGGCCTCCTCCGTCAACTTCAACAAGGTGGTGTCTGTCTTCTACTCCATTGTCACTCCAATGCTCAACCCCCTCATCTATAGTCTTCGGAACAGGGAGGTGAAGGGAGCTCTGGGCCGAGCCTTGTCTCTCAGGTCTTGGAAAGGTCAGCAAGGAGGAAGGTGAAGACCTAATTTTCTTGCCTTGGCTCTTCAGAAGGAGGGTGGTGAGGACGAGGGGACAGAGCAGTGACCTGGGTGGTCATGAGTTATGGATTATGTATTAGTTAAAGTAAACTGTTAATCTGGTGTAACGAGAGACACCTAGCTATAAAGGGGCTTAAAGGAGGAAAGAGATTTGTTCTTTCCTGCAAGAGTCCAAGGTGAGCACTTCAGGTTGGCAGGTGGCTCTGCTCAACAGGCAAAGATGGAAGTTCCCTCATTCCATAGTGTCAACATCCCTTAGGATGTTGGCAAACTAAGCGCCGTGGGCCAAATTCAGCTCGACACTTGTTTTTAATGAGCTGTAAGCTAAGAATGGTTTTTAGACTTTTAAATGGTTGTAAACAAATCAAAAGTAAAATAATATTTCATGACACATAGTCATTTTATTTTTTATTTTAATTTTTAATTTGAGAGAGAGAGAGTGAGGGAGAAGCAGAGGGAGAGACAGAGACAGAGACAGAGAGAGACAATCCCATGCTCAGCACGGAGCCTGATGCATGGCTCCATCTTACAACCATGAGATGATGACCCGAGCTGACATCAAGAGTCAGATTCTCAACTGACTCACTACCCAGGTGCCCCGACCCATAATCACTTAATAAAATTAAAAGTTCAGTGTCCATAAATCGAGTTTTACTAGGATACGATCACACCATATGTGTTATCTATGGCTCCATTCGTGCTACGATGAGAGTTGAGTAGCTGAGATAGAGACCATATGCCAACCCTCAGTCTAGGGCCTTCTTGTTATCTACATGGTCAGCATGAGGTTCCAGGGAGCAAGAAGGGTGAGGATAGATCAAGGAGGAAATCAACTTCATGTCTTAAGGTTTCTCCACTAGATTTAGAAACCATCATTTCTACTCACCTCTGTTGGTGAGAAATTAGCCATAGCTCCCAGCTCTTTGCCAGGGTACTGAAAAGAGTCTGTAGCTAGGTAACCAGGTATCCAGCCCCAATTTGATTATTGTGGAGAAAAAGGAGAACAAATTTTGGCAGACGACTAGCTGTTTCCACCCACAAAGTCCCCAGAATCATAGCTGATTTTCCATGTGATCCATGTACTTAATTTCTTTGTAGCTACATTGTCTTATTTGAAGTATAGGCCCATCTGACTTCTATATCAACCTGCTTCTTTGAAATATAAGAAGGCGTCAGCTCGCTTGAAGTGAGGCTTAAAAGACCATTATAATTCAAGTAGTTCCTTACATGTAGATAGTTGTATCTTAAAGACATTTATAATCATCATTTGAATGTGGATTCCAGAAACTATAGTATATGGAAGGAGAAAATGCTGAGCTTGACTGGATCGGGGGAAGGACAGATTTTTCTGTGATGGTGTTTCTCAACTGGCCAAGAGCAAGCAGGTTACACGATGGTGCCCGTAGCAACACAGTCTCTACATCCCCCACTCAACCCAGTATCTTAGCGGCTGCACTTGTTATGGTTGGCAGAAAGGACACAAGTCATAAGTTTTGAAAAACATTTCATTTAATGAATGTTATATCAGTAATGAGTTTTATGTTCTTTTGGATGATGGCAGGATGCAAAATCAGTGCAAAGATGAGAAACTTTCAGGATCAAAAATAAGAACTCATGTGAAAGAAATAGGACAGAACTTTCAGATACCTGACCTGAGTAGATTTGAACACAAAATGTATTTGACTTTTAGGTTTCTGGCTGATGGAAACAAACAAAACATACTGGGTATATAAGAGTTCTCCAGAGAAACAACCAATAAGATCTATCATCTATCTATCTATATCTATCTATCTATCTATCTATCTATCATCTACGTACCTACTATAACGATATAACTATACATCTATTTAGATTGATTGAGAGATGGATATAAGAAGAGATTTATTATAGGTATTGGGTCACACAATATGGAGGCTGGGAGGTCCCATGATCTGTCATTTGATAGCGGGAGAAGCTAGAAAATCAGTGGTGTAATTCAGGCTGAGCCTGAAGGTTTGAAAACTGGAGGAGCCTATGGTGTAGGTCCTGGTCTGACACCAAAGGTCCAAGAATCAGGGGCACTAATGTCCAAGGGCAGGAGAAGCTTGATGTCCCAGCGCAAGCCAAGAGAGCAAGTTCTCCCTTCTTCCCCCTTTTTGTTCATTCAGGCCCTGAATGGACTGGATGATGCCCACCTGTATTGGTGAGAGCAATCTTCTTCTTCTTTCTTTTTTTAAAAATTATTTATTTAAATTCAAGTTAGTGAACATACAGTGTAGTATTGGTTTCTGGAGTAGAACCCAGTGATTCATCACTTACATATGATACCCAGTGAGAGCAATCTTCTTTATTCAGTCTGTTTATTTAAATGCTAATCTCTTCAGAAAAAAACCCTCACAGGCACACCCAAAATAACATTTTAAAGACTGAACATCCCTTATCCCAGTGAACTTGACACATAGAATTAACCGTCATACCAGGTCATGACATTCTCATTTATGGTTCCAGAAAGAACTCAAATTCAAACCCAGGGAATGCTTTCGGGATTTGACTCTAAGAACAACTCTATGGGAAGTGTCAGTAAAGGTTTACAATTCTGAGCTTGTGGAAGAAAGAATCTATATTTTTGAGATAAATTACTTAAAATGGTAAGAACTCAGAGGCATGCTTTTAGAAAGGATCCTACATATGTAAAAGTGCATCCTGGTTTAATAAAACCTGATACAAGAAAATAAACTGATAATATGGTATTATGCATTCACTATACTTCAATAAAAGAAAAAACTGAAAAAAAGGCCTTTGTGAGTGTGATTATTTACATTGTAAAGCAATCACTCCCTTAAAAAAAAGACCTACCTGCCAGAATTTGGAGTGCTCATGAAGTACATGATATGTGTAGGTATTGACAGCTGAAGTTTGTATTCTTAATTAATTAATTGGCTTCTGACTTTGTTTTCACATTATAATGGACACAATATTATATTAGTTTTAGGTGTCCAAAATGGTGATTCAGTATTTTTGTACATTATGAAATGACCACCTTGATAAGTCTAGTTACTATCAGTCAATCAGTCACTAGACAAAGTTAGTACAATGTTAATAACTATATTCTTTGCAAGCTGGTGCAGCCACTCTGGAAAACAGTATGCAGGTTCCTCAAAAAACTAAAAATAGAACTACCCTATGACCCAGCAATTGCACTACTAGGCATTTATCCACGGGATACAGGTGTGCTGTTTCGAAGGGGCACATGCACCCCCATGTTTATAGCAGCACTATCAACAATAGCCGAAGTATGGAAAGAGCCCAAATGTCCATCGATGGATGAATGGATAAAGAAGATGTGGTATATATGTATATAAAATGGAGTATTACTCAGCAATCAAAAAGAATGAAATTTTGTCATTTGCAACTATGTGGATGGAACTGGAGGGTATTATGCTAAGTGAAATTAGTCAGAGAAAGACAAAAATCATATGACTTCACTCATATGAGGACTTTAAGAGACAAAACAGATGAACAAAAGGGAAGGGAAACAAAAAGAATGTAAAAACAGGGAGGGGGACAAAACAGAAGAGACTCATAAATATGGAGAACAAACTGAGGGTTGCTGGAGGGGTTGTGGGAGGGGGGATGGGCTAAAAGGGTAAGGGGCACTAAGGAATCTACTCCTGAAATCATTGTTGCACTACATGCTAACTAATTTGGATGTCAATTTGAAAAAATGAAAAAAAAAAAAAAAAAAAAAAAATTTCCATAAAAATTTAAAAAAATAAAAAAAAAAAAAAAAAAAGAAAATCCCCCACAATAAAGTAACTATGATCAGAAAAAAAAAATAACTATATTCCTTATACTGTCTCTACTTTACATTCACTGACTTATTTTAAACTGGAAGTTTGTGACAGCTAGAGTTTTTATTTTTTATTTTTGTTTATTTATTTTGAGAGAGACAGAGACAACACGAGTGGGGGAGGGGCAGAGAGGGAGACAGAGAATCCCAAGCAGGCTCCAAATTGTCAGTGCAGAGCCTGATGTGGGGCTGGAACCCATGAAACCGTGAGATCATGACCTGAGTTGAAATCAAGAGTCGGATGCTTAAGCAACTGAGTCACCCAGGTGCCTCTATTTTTTAATTTTTTGATTGATTTATTAATTTTTTTCATGTTTATTTATTTTGAGAGAGACAGAGAGTGAGTTCATGGGCATGCGGGTGGAGGAGGGGCAGAGAAGAGAGGGAGAGAGAGGATCCCAAGCAGCCTCCTTGCTGTCAGTACGGAGCCCAATGGAAAGCCCAGTGTAGAGCCTGAAGCTGGACTCCATTTGCAGAGCCCGATGTGGGGCTCAATCTCATGAACCGTGAGCTTCTGACTTGAACTGAGATCAACAGTTGGTTGCTTAGCTGACTGAGCCATCCAGGCTTCCAACAGGTAAAGTTTTTTTAAAATTTTCTTTTTTTTTTGAACGTTTATTTATTTTTGGGACAGAGAGAGACAGAGCATGAACGGGGGAGGGGCAGAGAGAGAGGGAGACACGGAATCGGAAACAGGCTCCAGGCTCCGAGCCATCAGCCCAGAGCCCGACGCGGGGCTCGGACTCCCGGACCGCGAGATCGTGACCTGGCTGAAGTCGGACGCTTAACCGACTGCGCCACCCAGGCGCCCCCCAACAGGTAAAGTTTTTAAGGCCACTACCAATGGTAGATAATTCCGCAGTGAAGATAAATTATGAAACCATGACAGGAAACATACGTACCCTTGTAAATGGGGAATTTCTGAGAATATAATTTCTTCTTTGGGGGTATATTTGTTCGTTGAGTGAAACATAGGCAGGTGTGCTAACAGTATATAGACATTACTTCACCAGAATCCAGAGAATGTCACAATGAATAATTAGCAATAAGACTTACTAACACAGAATTCTGTAAGGAGCACTGCTCCTCTTGTTTTGTCCATTCTGGGTACCAGGATATTGACTGAATTGTTAGTAAGGGACTATTTGGGAGCCATCCAGGAGAAGGTCCTTTGACTTAGGACTTGGTGTGAATGACTGGATCTACATACTGAAATCAGAACTCTACAGTTTGCTGTGTACCATTATGTAACCATTGTCGTAGGCTTTGATGTGGGTCTATGTACCTAAGGCCCTTCTGGACCCCCTTCTATGATTCCATATTCTTTTTATCCTTTGCACCTATGCTGGGATTCCAATACCTTTTTCAGGGGTCTTAGTCTTTGGTTGGTCTCTCACTTTTCAATTTTCACATGTGAAGTCCTTAGCAACTGATTTCTTTTCTTTCTTAAAGTTTATTTATTTTGAGAGAGAGAGAAAGCAGGGGAGGGGCAGAGAGAGAGGGAGTGAGTGAATCCCAAGCAAGTTCTGGGCTGACACCACAGAGTCCATCACGGGACTCATACTCATGAACCATGTGATCATGACCTAAGCCAAAGCCAAAAGTGGACGCTTAACGGACCGAGCTACCCAGGTGTCCCCTTAGCAATTGCTCTCGAAGCTATGTTTGTCAAAAGCTGTGGAATGCTACGGCTTTCTGTTTCTCTAAATTGAGTCTTCTCTATCTATATCCTTGTTTTCATTGGTGGCTTCACTGTCACTGGCCTAAATATTATTCTCGGCCAGCCATGGCAAGATAGAAGCATTTTATTTTATTTATTTTAATTTTTTAAATTATTATTATATTTGAGTAGGCTCCACACCTAAAGTGGGGCTTGAACTCACAACCCTGGGATCAAGAGTCAGATGCTTTACTGACTAAGTCAGCCAGCCACCCCAAGACAGGAGCATTTAAAACCCCTTTTTGCAGGAACTTAAATGGATCTCATCGCCAAGAAAACGTGGATGCATCCAGACCTTGAGACAGTATGTGCAGCACCATTCAGCTCTGTCCCTTCCCATAGAGCATTCCAGGAGCACTAAAAGTTAGTTAACTGATGCCCAATACTTTGTCAGCTTTGTTAACGTCCTCAGACTCTCTTGCAAGTGGGAGAGCTTTATTTAGAGCAGACTTTGCTCTGGTGGTTGCTCAGCTGGGTCTGTGACAGTCAACTGTCTCCACCTACCCAAAGATAAGCAAGCTGACCAGAGGAGGTGCGAGTTGTTTAATTCTTGTAGAACAGTTTCACAATAGATATATTTAGTTTACTCTGATCAGGTTAGGTTGGAAATGTTACACCATGAGCTTTGCAAGGGCTGTATTTTAGCCTTCCTGGAGGTCCCCCCCTCAGGACCTAGCTTGGAGCAAGGGTCTCATAAAAGCTTTAGTTATTTAGCAAAGAGTCAAGACGTCCAGGCGTGCCACTACGTATAATTTTATTGAGCTATCTAACAGATACTTGTTTAGTTCTTACTATGTGCCAGGTACTGTTCTAAATGCTTTATAAATAGTAATTCATTTACTCCTCGCTGATAACCCCACAGAATTGGTGCTATCATCTTCCTTTGCACATAAGGAAACTGAGGTACCGAGAAGTAATGTACTTGACCAAAGTCACACAGCTGAGTAAATGGAGAACCAGGACTTTAAACTTACTCATCTAACATCAGCACAACGATGCCCTGGGTACCTGGGTCTCTTCTTGTGAAAGGACAGGGTGGATGGACGACTTTAAATACCTACCTTTGAGTGTTAAATATGTGCTGGGCATTCCTATACATTTTCTCACTTCATCATATCAGCCCAGAGAGGGAGGCTTAGTCTCATTTTACATCAGTGGAATCGGAGTCTCAGAGAGGTTAAGCCACATCCCAAGGTTCACACAGCTACAACATGGAGAAGCTAGGAGGATTTGAGCCAGGGTTCTTTGACTCTATTGAGCCACTCTCCTCTGCAAGATCTCTACCAATGCTAGCTTTGCATGCATTGACTTATTCATTCACTAAACAGCTATTCACCAAACAGCTATGTCTCCTCTCCATACCACACATCGGCTGGTTGCTGAGTGGCCAGAGGATGAATTACACTAGATGCTTCCATCCAGGACAACATTACTGCAAACACGTCTCATGTTCCTCTGACAGAATGAAATACAATATAAAAGCCACTAAGTGACAATGAGGGGTCTGGACCAGGGTGACAGGGAGTGTTTTCCTGGTGGCCAGTCCAAAGAGGGCCTCCCTGGGAACACAGCACTCCCCATGGTCTGCTTTTGACCTTCCCATCTGAGATGACACCTGCCAAGCATTTTCTCTTTTGGGTTCTTCTCAGGATGGAGAAGGATGACGTAGCATTTGGGAAAGAAGAGGCATGACACAAGACCTGCTGCTGATGCTAAGATGGCAAAGACCTCCACGGCCACCGTGTCTTTGCCTTGGGTGCTCATGTGGGCAGGGATGAAGGATGCCCAGACATAGGAGCACACACACATGCTGAGAGTGAAACACTTTGCTTTGTTGAAGGGGTCAGGTCGCCGGCAGGTGCGGAAGGTCACCAGCAAGCTGAGCAATCCTAGCAAACCCAAGTAACCCAGCATGGCATAGAACAGTTCCAAGGAGCCCTCATCACACTTTACCATCATCGTGGTCCCAGGCTCCATAGAGCTCACAGGCTGTGGGGGCCATCGGATCACCCAGAGTGCACACAAGTTTGTCTGGACCAGGGAACAGACAATGGGGATGGTGCTAGGGAGAAGTGGCCACGCCACCCTCCCAATCTGGGTATCTGGCTAGGCGGTGTGGAAGGCTGCCAGGACCATGACGGGCTTGGCCAGTACAGTGGACACACAGGTTGTGAAGATGACCCCAAAAGCTGCCTGGCGCACAGCACACGTGAAGGGCCCTCGGTGCCCATTGAACAGGAAGGGGCCGAGGAAACAGAGGACCAAGGAGGACAACAAAAGATAGCTGAGCTGGTGGTTACTGGCTTGGATGATGGGGGTGTGGTGGTGCTGGATGAAGATGCCTAAGATGGCCAGGGCAAGGAGGAAGAGCAGGGCTGTGCAGACAGCCAACACTGCACCGAGGGGCTCATGGTAGGAGACGAAGTCAAGCATTTTGGGGATGCACCAGCTCTTCTCCATATCAGGCCACTCATCCTCAGGGCGCCTCTCACATGTAGCACCATCTGAAGGGAGAAAGAGAAACTGGGTCAGAGAACATAATGGGGAAGCTTCTGGAAACTTTCCCGTGGTCAATTATATGGCTACTGATGGCTTTTCCGGTAGGTCCTGTGTATTTCAGTCTTGTTACGGTGGACCTTCCAGGCTGCTGATGTCCTCAGATTGAAGGCCGAAGACACAGATGGCAGAAATCCTGATAGCAGCTGTTCATCATGCATCAAACTATAGTGAAATAACATTGACACAATAACCTGTGGAAGCGCTAACTCTTCTCTGGGCTTCATCCCTTTGAATCGAACTGCCATTGTGCTCGTGTCATAATTACTAGTGACCGCTAACTCATTCATGCACTTATTCATTCAGTAGCCCATTTAATTTAAGGAATTTCAATGGGTTGCTTACAATGTACACAGACTCTTTCTATCTCTTCCTCTTTTTTTTTTTTTAATTTTTTTTCAACGTTTTTTATTTATTTTTGGGACAGAGAGAGACAGAGCATGAACGGGGGAGGGGCAGAGAGAGAGGGAGACACAGAATCGGAAACAGGCTCCAGGCTCTGAGCCATCAGCCCAGAGCCCGACGCGGGGCTCGAACTCACGGACGGCGAGATCGTGACCTGGCTGAAGTCGGACGCTTAACCGACTGCGCCACCCAGGCGCCCCATCTCTTCCTCTTTTTTAATGGAGGCACCTATGTCTAAATCACTCCTTTGATAGAAATGATCAGAACTTTGCTTTCCATAGTGATTTTAAGGATAGGTTTTGTGACTGGAGCTCTGGAGCGGTCAAAGGATCTCATTTCACCCCTTTCTTTGACTGGGTAATGTCTTCATGTTCCAGATGCTTGATTCTATGCTCTAATCTGCAAGTTCAAGGCTGACTTCTTATTTACCATTTCCGTCATCCTCTCTTTAGCATCTGGTGTCTCTTAGCTTCATTCAGCAGTGCCTTTCTCTTTAAATGGGCAAAAAGTATCCTCAAAGTCCCTGCCTTTCCCACGCTAAAAATTTCTGTTGTGACAGAAGGCCTTCCCCATCCTGTGGCTTCAACGATTTCCTGGATTCTGAGCCTGTTCCTCCTGCATTCTCTCTCAGTATGTGGGTTGCTTATCAATCTCCCCAAACACACTGAAATGCACTGCTTCTCCACTTAAGTAATTCTGTGTCTCCCAGTTCTTGCAGAGTAGGGTCCACGATCCTGAGTCTGGCAGAGAAGGGCCTCTGTTATCCAGCCCCCTGCATCCTGCGTCTCTCATCAGGGACTATGCTCAAGTCACTCTCTGCTCCTTATTGCTCTCCTGTCTTGAACCTTTGCTAATGTGTTCCTTGGTCTGGACTATCCTTGTCATGTTTCGTTGCCTCAGCAATCCCACTTGTTGCTCAAGTGAAAAGTCCTCCTACAGACCCTTTGTTAGAATTAATTGTTCCTCTGCAGTCTCATGGTTTGATGTTTGAACTTTTATTAAGGCAATGGATTTCACTTTATAGTCTAGTTCCTTTACCGTGTCAGGTCTGGGGACACAAGGATCACCTCCTTGAAGAGATCATAAGCTCTGTGGGTCTAGGGGCTGTGCTTCATTTGTTGTTATCACCCTTGCACCCAGAACAGTGGCTGCATACAGTAGGTGCCAGTTAATGTCTGCTGAATGAACGGCATCTTAGCAAAATGCAGATTAGGTCAATAGAGGGATTTTTTTCCCCCCAATATTTACAGAATGGCTACGATGTGTCAGACGTGAAACTAGGCACAGAATTTGGACAAACTCATCGTTGTTGAAAGAACTAATAGCCTTAGATGCCTTTAATGTAGCAAGTGGGAAGGGCATCTTGACAAAATCTTTTTGATTTCCTCTTGCCTGGGTTTTTCTTTCCCAGTAAAGGTGTCTTCCCATCATGTGACTATCAGGTCTTGTCTGAAGTCTACCCTGGCTGCAGGCTGGACCCTCTGTATAAGGGCAACCTCTTTCTTACCCGGTGTCATGGTCATCTCTCCTTTGGGGCAGGCAATGCAACTGTAGCAGCAGTTTGACTTCTCAGATATGATTGACTTCCTGGTTCCCACAGGACATTTTTCATTGCAGATTGAGGTAGGGACCTATTCACGAGAGGAGAGACAGTGCTGGGGAGACTTCATCGGGGACTGAGCAGCATCTGTGAATTCAGGTCTTGGAAGAATTAGCAGCAACATTCTACCTTACTAGGTCCCTTCCTCTCTTCTTTGCTCCTCCCTCTCTTTCCTTTACCTCCTTCTCCTTTCCTTTCCTCTTCACCTTCTCTCCCTTTCCTGCTCAGGTAGTTACCAATGTGTTCCATGTATCAGGTACTGTGCAGGATATTAGGGAAATAATAGGTAACAATGAACTCTTAGAAGAGAAGAAGAAAGGAACAGAGATGAACTACAAGTACAGCCTGGATCAGTTAACAAAATAGCAATAACCACATACCTATCAATAATTACTTTAAATGTAAATGCACCAAATTCTCCTATCAAAGGATAGAGACTTGAAACTATAAGACTGAAGGAAAAAATAGTGAGTAATCTGGTAAACATTGGCCTAAGCAATGTTTTCCTAGATATTTGTCCTCAGGTACAGGAAATAAAAGCAAAAATGAAGGATTGGAACCACACCAAAATAAAATGCTTTTGCTCAGGAAGCCATCAACAAAACAAAAAGGCAACCTATCCAATTAGAGAAAATGTTTGTAAATGATACATCTGATAAAGGGTTAATATCTAAAACAGAGAAAAAAACTTACACAAGCCAATGCTGAAAAACAAACAATTCAGGTGCAAAATGGGCAGAGGACCTGAACAGACATTTTTCCAAAGAAGAGATACAGATGGCCAATAGACACAAGAGAAGATGTGTCTTCTCTTCTAAGGCAACATCGCCAGTCATCAGGGAAATGCAGATCAAATTGAATTAAATTGGAAGTTATATATACTCTACTTTCCCATTTTCTCATTAATTGCCTTTGCCTTTAGCAAGCTCCTTTGTTTGGGGAGCCATGGGGTGGTTTGGGAAGGTTTTGTTTGCTGAACAGTCTCTGAGTTGTGTAAGTCAATGGTCCACCCTCCCCTCCCATTGACCAAGTGATTTAAGTCTGTTCAACATAACAAATACTGCCAGGCACTTGGAGCTGTGAGGTGCTGTGTGGGTGTGGCCCTTAAGTGGGTCTTAGCTCTTATCTTTAGGAGTCCTTCTGCGCACATAATGGCTCTGTCATTTATCTGCAGCTCTTTTCCAGGAAGTGCTCTGAAGGCAAAATGTCCAACAATGGCTGTCTGTCCTCTCTGGTCTGGGAGGAAAGAGATGTTTTTAATGCCAAACATTGTCAGCATCTCCCCATCTTTGGTGAAGAAAACCTCTTCGTGGGTTCTGGGGGTGAAGCCAATCTTCCGGGCTTAATGGAGCACCTGAGGCAGGGACAGAAAGTGCAAGGAAAGAAACTGGTTAGGCACAGAACAGGCCCCATCCCTGGACTGTTCTCCCACAGCCGTGCTCACCAGCGCATGGGGGAAGGCACCTCATCTTTGCACATTACGGAAAAAGAGCTCTGCTTTCTTATCCTTCAAGTCTGCCTTCATCTGCAGTGAGTAGGGGAATGGAAGTCAAGTTAATGGACATCTGGAAGTCTCAGGTGTTGCCTAAGACACTTCACACACAGGCTGGTCTTATGAATGTGGGTTCCTCCACGTATTCATAACATCGCCCCCTTCATACATGTGACTTAGCATCCTTCCTTGTGCCAGATACGATTGGTGATCAGGAAACAGAGACACTCAGAAGGCAAGCACACATTTTGCACATTTCTGTATCCCATGTTGCTCCAAGGTGCATGAACGTGCTTGGTAGATACTTGTGTCACACACACACACACACACACACACACACACACACGTTGAATTAGGCCACTAGAACCCAGTAAGAGCATAGGAGGGAGTTTTAGCAACTATCTTGGCTAGGCGCAACGTTGGGCTTGGATATTGAGAGATTCCAGGAATTCTACCGCTTACTGAGGTTGCAGGGAGCATGGCCCAGTGCCCAGCCTCTGGAGCCAGGTTGCCTGGTGTGCCCCTGGATATGTTATTCCGCCTCTCCATTTTCTCGTCATGCCAAGGGGGCCTACCTCAAAGAGTCGTCCTGAAGGTGAGAACGCCTTAATACATATGAAGCGCTTGCCACATTACTTGGCACAGAAGACCCTTGAAAAGTGTTAAATACTATCACTCTTCTGGCCTTTAAAAACCTCACACTATACAGTCCCGATGGAATCGCCTAAAACCCATCTTAAAGAAGCTGTGCCTTGTTTGAAAGCATTCTTTTAGCGTTAGGAGGATT
The DNA here is from genome assembly GCF_014898765.1 of Herpailurus yagouaroundi. Lineage (NCBI taxonomy): Eukaryota > Metazoa > Chordata > Mammalia > Carnivora > Felidae > Herpailurus > Herpailurus yagouaroundi. Next base: position 3,146,406 of record NW_024412418.1, on the reverse strand, counting down.
TTCCTTCCGCTCTGACTTTTGTTTCTATCATTTTGCTTTCATATGGGTACTGGCGTGCTGCTGAGTATACGACAGCTGGCTTTCTGGGGGAAAAGCCAGGGCTTTTTGGGGTTCGCTGCTTTCCACGGTGAGCGAGCGCTCTCGCGCGATTCCTGAAAGTTTTACAAACAAGGGATTCTCATTGCTGTGGGAGCCAATCCTCTCTTCTAGCTGTAGACCCCTGACATCTTTAATAATAAGGGATCTGAGCCCAGAGACTCTGGCTCTAAATGCAGTGCTCCTTTTGTTAGACCTTGCTTCCTCGGTGCTAGCCTGTGCCTCAGGGCCAGCTGGGAAGGACAGGGGTTGGATTAGGGCGTCTGGGCTGCTCACCTGCCAAGGCCGGCCACTGCCAGCGTCAGCACAGGCGCCTCCCGGGAAAGGCCCCTCTCCTGGGGAGTAGGTGGTCGGACTCCGACAGGCGGCCAGCAGGGCTCTGGCTGCCGGGTAGGCTTGGTGAGTGGCCATCAGGTCATGCGGTCTGAAGGCAGACAGGTGGACAGCTGTCAGGTTCTCACGCCCTGTGCAATTCGGAGCCTGAGGAGCCCCTTCCTTGGCGCCTGCGGTGGCAGCCCCTGACCCGTATCACCTGCATCCCTGCAGCTCCCACAGCTTCCCCACCAGGCCGTTGCCCGCGTGCACGGCTGGGCGCAGCGCCAGCAGGAAGTCCTCAAAGCCAGGCACGAATCCCGAGTGGATGGCCAGGCTCAAGCTGCCGCTCAGCCAGGTGTCGGGGGCGCAGCACCGACGGGTTGGAGGAGAGAGAGATGGACAAGACCCACGTCCTCCCCGTCACATTCTTCTCCCAAAGGGCCCCCGCCAGCAGGCTGAAGTGGAAGTGGTAACAGGCACAGACGAAGCGGGGCTGGAGGAGACCGCGCTGGTGGGGCTGTGGATGCCGCGGTCCTGGCGGCGGATCCCCTGGGAGAAGGCCCCGCAGCCGCCCGTGCGCCCCGGCTCCTCCCGCAGCCGCAGGTCCCGCCGCCGCTCGCAGTCGCCACTGTCATTGCCCACCAGGCCCACCCAGGTCCAGTGAAAGTGACTCGAGCGCTTGGCGGGGACCCAGGGCTGGTGGGCGCTGCTGGGCGCTGTGCAGAGGAAGGATGGGAACCCCGACCAGGCGGAGAAGAGGGGGGTGCTGAGATCCACGGCTCATCTGGGGGATGAAGCGGGGCCGCAGACCCGGATGGGGACACCTCACCACCCCCTGCTTGGGGTCCACCTGCCCCCAGGTGCTCTCACCTGCCGCCCTGGACCCGCCCTCACTGCTCCCCTCTCTGCCTTCGATTATTACAAACAGTTGTGGGTTTTTTTTTTTTTTAATTTATTTAACTTGCAAAATCTGTGCATGATTACCATTTACAACCTGATGAGTTTGGAGCTAAGTACACATGTCTGAAACCATCAGCACCACCTATACCATAAACCTATTCACCAGTCCAAAGTTCCTCCCGCCCTCTTCCTTATTATATTGGTCTGGTTTTGTGTGATAAGAGCCCTTAGCACACTATTTATCCTCTTGGCTGATTTTTAAGGATACAGTACAGTGTTGTGAACTCCAGGCACTCCGTGGTACAGGACATCTCTAGAACTTAGCTTGTATAACTGAAACTTTGTGTCCTTTGACTACTCTCTCCCCGTTTTCTCTCTTCCCAGGCCTGAACCACTACTCTATTATCTGCTTCTGGAAATTTGACTACACATATAATGGGGGGTGGGGGGGAGGAGGTGAACTCACCACCCAGAGATAAAGGCCTGAGTTGAGATCAAGAGTCGGAGGCTTAACCTACTGAGCTACCCAGGTGTCCCTTGACTGTTTTCATTCATCACATACGTAGTAGGAAGTCCCATTAATCCTTCTGTGTCTGTCTTTTGTTTTTATTTATTTTTATTAAAAAAAAAATTAAAAATTTTTAAGTTTATTTATTATGAGGGTGGGGTGCAGAGAGAGAGGGAGAGAGAGAATCCCAAGCAGGCTCTGCATTGCCAGTGAGAAGCCCAATGCAGGGCTTGAACCCACAAATTGTGAGACCATGACCTGAGCCGGAACCAAGAGTCGAACGCTTAACTGACTGAACCACCCAGGAGCCCCTGTCTTTTATTTTTAGATATTATGTCAGCATGTCTCATCGTGCTGCATCCAGGTCTCTCCAAAGCCTATATGCTCAGGCCTGGGAAGCCAGTTCACCACAAGAAAGACAGCACTGGAAGGGGAGGGCCGCCTGGGTGGCTCCATTGGTTGAGCGTCTGACTTCGGCTCAGGTCATGATCTTGCGGTTCCTGAGTCGGAGCCCCACATGGGGCTCTCTGCTTCTCGGCTGTCAGCCTGTCAGTGTGGAGCCCATTTAGGATCCTGTGTCCCCCCCTCTCTGTCCCTCCCCTGCTTGCGCTCTTCCCAAAATAAGTAAATATTAAAAAAAAGGGCAGTAATGGACTAAAGAACATATTGTAGGAGGCCAGTGGGAGAAGCAGAGGAATAAGGTGTTTTCATGCACTGTATAATTCTTGACATTGCTTGAGAAATAAAGGTTCAAGTGAGTTAAAAAGTTGAATAATCATGAGAAAAATAGAAAGAAGCTACACAGCTTCCAAAGCACTAGAAGAAAAAGAAAAGTTCAAAAAAATTAGGAAATTTCAAGAAAGGACAAGACAAAAAAGCATAATGAATAGAAAACTATCATAACAGAAGTGAATGAGAGCATAGAAATGCCTTCTAGCTAACTAAATAAAAAGATTTTCTGTCATTTCTAGTATTATGTCTTTAACCTGTTTTATGGAAAGTTATGACAAAGCCAAGGAAACAGAAAATCACATAAGAGGGCAGAATAACATCACACACACCGGCCATCAGAGCAAATGTAAAAGGTTCAGTGACTCCAGTTTAGAAGAGTGTAGTGTGTTTTTCATTTGGCGTCTAGACAAACTCTATAGCCTCCTACATCCTTGCTACAAAAGCAATTTATTTTTATGCCTTTGTAAGAATTTTCGCATAAATAAAAAAACTGGAAAAAGCAATCCTCAGTCAGCTAAGTGTCCTGATTGCTGACTGAGAGGCCAAGGTCACCCTCACCGAACGTTTCCATCTGGAACCTTGAGGCTACATTGTTCTGCCCTGACTCCTCCTGCAGCCGACCCTTCGAGAGCCAGTCGGGGCTCTCGTGTTACAGCTCTCTGGGCTCATGCTTGTCTTCTTGTCCACGGGGTGAGTGTGTCCAAGGTCAGAGCCATGGCCTCATATGTGCCTCATGGTACGTGCAGTTATGGCACAGAGCTGTATGCCATGAGTAGTGTGCTCAGTAAAAATTTGGAAATAAGGACCAGTCCTACAATAGGCAGCGTTTGTGCTTAGGCGAGGTTCTCTCCTCCTTGCTTCTGTACCTGTTTTTACTCCTGGAGTCTGGTTGCCTGGCTTTGAACCCCGAACCACTACTTACTAGCTGTGAGAATTGGGGCAAGTGACATTTCCTCTTTGAGTCTCAATTTCATAATCTGTAAAATGGAAATAATAATACCTACCTTCCAAAGCTGTGAGGATTAAATGAGGTAATGAAAATAATGATAATAATACTAATAATAGGAAATACTGATATATAACTTACTATAAGTCAGGCATTTTCCTGAGTGTTTTACCTGTATTGACTCATTTAATTCTCCTAAATATTTCATACATGTAAAGTATCTAAAAAGCAGTTTCCACCAAGGAATTATTCAAGAAAGGATAGATACAGTTATTATTAAGTCATATATAATTATTAGGTCATCATTAGCCAATGATGCATGCAGGAGAAAGCATGTGACAAACTCATTTATACTAGGGTGTGAATGGTTGACAATAGCCATCCATCACTGAAGAACAGCTACTGAGGGTTAAGTGTCTGCATCTCACTGGATGATTTTTCATTTGGGGCATTTGAGGTCTCAGGGAAATCCAGGAGAGAAGATATTTAATATTTCTTGGGGTGTCTTTTGAAGCTCACAAGTAATAGTCATGTAACTTATTTCCAGGCCTGGTGAGGAAAAATAAGGATTTTTGCAACTGGGAAACGATTTGATAAACATTGCTTCCTTGCCTAACAGATTTGATACACACAAAAGATCAAATAAAAGTCAGGTCCAGGCAGATGCTTCATAGAAACATCATGAAATCCTGCAGTATGGTCGGTCACATGTCCAACTTTCCAGCTTTCTGAGAAGGGTGGGGAGGAGGAATGAGGTCATCCTGGCCTGGGCTATAAATCTTGAGTGCGATCATCAGCCCTTGGATCATGGGCTGTTAGAGCACATGTGTCCCAGGTTATTTAACTAACCAACCAAAATTACAGGGGTTTGGCCCAAGGTTGGCAAAGTTTTATTCTATCACAAAAGTTTGTTGGAAAAAATAAAACCTACAATAGCCAACACGTGGAAACAGCCTAGATGTCCGTCGATGGATGAATGACTAAAGGAGCTGTGGTGTGTATATATAATGGAATATTACTCGGCCATAAAAAAGGAGGAAATCCTGCCATTGAGACCACATGGATGGGCCTCGAGGGCATTATGCAAAGTGAAATAAGCCAGACACAAAGACACGTGCTGTATGATCTCACTTCTCTGTGGAATCGAAAACGAATAAAAGACAAACCCTGACAAACTCACAGAAAAGAGATCAGATTTGAGGTTGGAGGGGAGGGGGAGTTGCAGGGGAGGTGTCAAAAGGTAGAAGCTTCCAGTTCGAAGGCAGGCAAGTACTGGGGATGCATATACAGCGTGATGACCGTGGCTGACACCGCTCTAAGGCACGTGGGAAACTTGTCAAGACACTGAATCCTGAGAATTCTACTTACGAGGAAAAAAGTGTTTTTTGCTTCCTTTGCTTTCTCTCTTCATCGTATTTATAGGAGTCGCTGGGTGCTAACTGAACTTCTTGTCATTGTTTCGCAGTGTGTGTAAGTCAAACGATCATCCTGTACACCTTGAACTTGCATGTTGATGTATGCCAATTATGTCTCCATAAGACTGAAAAAACGAAAAAGGCAACCACTGATTGAAGAGGGCTGGCAACCTCACGCTGACACGTAGGGACCGTACCTTTTCTTTGTCGTGTTGTTGCGAACCAGAGAAAGCATCGCGACGGATCAGCACCCGTTTGCGGACAAGCCCTGGGGACCCACCCGCCCAGTCCAGTACCAGAAACTCCATTTTGTGGAAGAGGAATCCAGGCCCAGGGTCACAGCCTGTGATGTCTCTACCCAGTTGCAGCTTTGTTCTGGGGCACCCAGCCAGAGCTTGCTACCGGTTTCCTCTCTAGATGCATCCGCACCTGAGGGGCTCTGCGGGACAGCAGCTCAGCCGTGGGCTCCGACTCTGGGCAGGTCACATCGCCTACCACCCCCAGGAGCAGCGGCTGGGGGCCATGGCGCAAGTTGGGCGTGGGGCGGGGCTGGTTGGAAAGCAGGGCCAGGGTGCTCCGCAGCGCCAGAGACCCCGAGATACGGGAATCATGGATCTGCAGTCCCATGGTGATGTCGGGCAGGAAGGCTGGGTCCCCTTTCGCCTCAGACACAGCAAAGAGAAGGTCCAGGACATTCAGGAAAAAGTGGATACTGAACCTTTGAGAGCGCACAGTCCAGGGCGGGGGCCGGGGGGAGTTACCATTGGTCAGGGGTGTTGTGCTGAGCCACACAAAACAGCCAAGGACACTGTCTGTTCGGAAGGAGCGAGGGCAAGATGGGAAGTGGGATTGAATTTCCACGCTTGCTGGAAGGAGGAAGCCTTGGGGGGATTGGGGATCTTAGGCAAGACAGACATACCTAAGTAGACAGACAGGCAGAAATGCAGACAGGCACTCAGGTGCGGGAAAGACAGGGAGACAGATGTGCGGGGGCTGGCGGCCGTGTACACGGGCACACAGATGGACAAACGCCTGCAGAGGCAAACGGCCCCAGACACAGCAGAGAGCCCTGAGTGAGCGCGTGAACAGCTACCCCGCCTCTGACGGAGACCTAGGCAGGGAGAAGGCAGACAGACGTGGGGTGGGGTGACATGGTTCTGGCTGCATACTTCCTGGGCATCTTTCTGGGGCGACCCCGCAGATTGCAGGTTGGAATGTGGCCAGAAACCAGGGTGGCCTTGGGAACAGTTCAGACGTCTGTGGAAGCCAGGCTGGCGGAGCCCCCCCGCCCCGCGGACAGGCATGGGCCTGCGGCTGCCTTCCCTCTGGCCCCACGAACGGCCCCTCCGTGCCTCTTCCCAGGGCTCTGGTGCCGTGACTCTGAAGCCATTCCCAGGCCGCCTGCTGTGGAGCTCTTCTCTCCCTCAGACTCAAGGAATACTAGCGTGGTGCAGAGAGAGAAGGAGACTTGCCTTGGGTGGTTCGGTGACTCAGGGAGGGCTGGGAGTAGAACCCAGTCTGACACCCAGGTGCTTAGAGCCAAGGGCTGTCCCTGCCAGGGGCCTGGGAGGGTGGATGGCAGATCTAGGGCTCCCCAGCTGCCTCCAGCGATCAGAAGGCACCCCTTCCCCCCTCTCTCCCTCCCCAGGTGGCCATCCTGTCTAGGGATAAGGCCCGGACCCACCGTTGGCACAGCGGCTGCTCCGGAGGCTTCTGGAACCTTACTCATGGCTGATCCAGCACTGCGTGTAAGGGCGTCACGGCCCTGATGAGCACGTCTCCTTTGGCGGAGAAGATGTCCGAGGTCCCTGGACATTGGCAGGTAGCCAGGGGCCTGGACAGTGTGGCCCCCGGGCCCTGCCAAGAGCAGGGCCACCAGGATGACTGCACAGGCCATGTTGGCTGTCCTTTCCTGTGGGCGCGTGGCTGGGGGGCCCCTGGTGTCAGACCCCCTGGGCCTGGCCTCCTCAGGGAGGCTCTAGGCACGTCAGCCGAGTCTTCAGGGGACCCTGGAAAGACGGTGAGTGAGTGTGGCTGAGCTCCTGGCCTTTGTCCTACATGCCTGTTCTTCCAGAGTTGGGCAGCGTTCTGTGACCCCTTGCCTCACTTGTCCTCACAGCTACTAACCCTCCTTACTTGCTGGCTGAGGTCCGGCAGAGACAGCCCCACCGCCCGGGAGCAGGCAGCGTGCCCTGCCCACCTGCACCTCCTCCCTTCTGGGGACCCTTTTAAGGGGGCTTGTTTCTTTTTTTTTTTTTAATTTTTTTTTTTTTAATTTTTTTTCAACGTTTATTTATTTTTGGGACAGAGAGAGACAGAGCATGAACGGGGGAGGGGCAGAGAGAGAGGGAGACACACAGAATCGGAAACAGGCTCCAGGCTCTGAGCCATCAGCCCAGAGCCTGACGCGGGGCTCGAACTCACGGACCGCGAGATCGTGACCTGGCTGAAGTCGGACGCTTAACCGACTGCGCCACCCAGGCGCCCCTTTAATTTTTTTTTTTTTAACATTTATTTATTTTTGAGACAGAGAGAGACAGAGCATGAACGAGGGAGGGTCAGAGAGAGGGAGACACAGAATCTGAAACAGGCTCTGGGCTCTGAGCTGTCAGCACAGGGGCCCGATGCGGGGCTCGAACTCATGGACCGCGAGATCGTGACCTGAGCCGAAGTCGGCGCTCAACCGACTGAGCCACCCAGGCGCCCCATAAGGGGGCTTGTTTCATGAAGTCGTCGACCTCCCTGACCCGGGGCCCCTGGGCCTGCTCACACCCCGTAATCTTCAAGCCAGCATCACCGCTGTGATGCGCAGGGGAGGCCGAGGCCTCCAGGGAGCCAGGCTGCAAAACACACCATTGAAGCAGCCTGTCATCCGCGGCCACAGGCCTGAGGGTCCCTGGGCTGGGTATAGTCGACATCATGCTCACAGAGGGACACAGCCAGGGAGGGCCGGCCTTAGGGTTCAGCTTCCATGTGTTTGTGGCCCGAATACTACCCCAGCTGTGCTGTCAATGCTCTGAGAGCTCTCGGGCAATTCACTTCCTGTCTCTGGGACCTCAGTTTTCTCTTCTGTGACAGGGAAACATTGGCATCAGCAGGTGGTCCTCAGGCTGTTTCAACAGCAAAGTCTGTAACATACCAGGAAGAAGCTCAGTGCATGACGTCGGGGGGGGGGGGGTGGGGACGGGTGGAGATGCCCTCTGGGCTGCAGGGTCAGTGGCCTCCAGTTTTGCCCTCTGGGCCCCTGCACCTTTCCCTGCTTTCTTGGCGCCCGGAGGCCACCTGCAAGGACCACAGTTTGAGGCCTCGGGAAGAATTGTCTCTGAGGCTCCTTACAGGTCTGAGTCTACTTTCCAAGTGGGCGTCATGGGGCGAGCATGGGGACAGTCACAACGCTCGGCCTGGGAGGCACTGGGGCTGAGGAGAGGCCGGGGGAGTCCAGCCTCAGGCTCAAAGGGGGGCTTTGGGACCATGCCCTCTGCACCGGGGACTAGCAACACCGAATGACAGGAACCATTCATAAACCGACAACTGGCTCCGCGAGCCCGGCTGGCAGGCATTCGATGTCCGCGGGCCTCGCTTTCCTCCCCTTAAGGTGGGAGCCATGGTGTGCCTTCCTGGCTCACTCGGCCGCTGAGAAGCTCAAGTGTGATCCTTAGGCGTCTGAAAGAGGCCTGGAAATTGTCAATGCTTTGAGAAGGAAGGCACGGCTCTGCCAGGATGGGAAAGAGCGACGGCAGCGTGGACGACGTGTCACTGGCAGGTCCCAGGGGTGCTGGTGGGGGTCCGGCTGGGGCGACCCGGTTGGCCTGAAGGGGGCGCCAGGGAGTAGGAAGCCTTCTGGGCTTGAGATCAGGGTCCAAGAATATAAACCAGGCAGGCCCCCTGCTTCTTAAAGTTTTATTGAAACACACCTGCCATCTTTCGTGTCAGTATTGCCTAGGGCTGCTTCCTCACTAGGACGCAGCTTTTGAGCAGCTGCCACAGAGACTGGTCAGCCCACGATATCTAGAATATTTACCATCTGGTCTTTAAGGAAAAGTTTGTTGGATGCTGCTTTCAAGCTAGCTTTTACTTTATTTTATTTTATCAAAAAATTTTTTTAATCTTTATTTATTCGAGAGAGAGAGAGAGAGAGCGAGCACACGTGCACGCGCATGAGTGGGGGAGGGCCAGAGCGAGAGAAGGGACACAGAATCTGAAGCAGGCTCCAGGCTCTGAGCTGTCAACACAGAGACCAACAAGGGGCTCGAACTCACAAGCCATGGGATCATGACCTGAGCTGAGGTCGATGCTTAACCGACTGAGCCACCCAGTCGCCCCTACTTTATTTTATTTTTAAAAAAACGTTTTTAATTTTTAGAGAAAGAGAGAGCACACGAACAGGGAAGGGCAGGGTGGGGGGAGGGGACAGAGGATCTGAAGCAGGCTCTGAGCTGACAGCAAAGCCCCTAATGTGGGGCTTGAACTCATGAACCGTGAGATCTTGACCTGAGCTGAAGTCAGATGCTTAACCAACTGAGCCACCCAGGAGCCCCACACTAGCTTTTCCTTTATGAGAAATATAAGAAATGAGTGGCATTTGTGAGTTTCCTATTGGTGAGTAACAAATTATGCAAAACTAGCATCTTAAAATGACACACATTTAGCATCTCGTAATTTCCAAGAGGCAGGAGGCAGACAGTGTGTTATCTGCCTCCTCTGGGCGGGGGCATCTCCCGTGACTGGAATCAAGGCACTGGGTGGGGCATCCATTTCATCAGGATGGCATCTTGAGGGGCAAAGTCCTCTTCCAGGCCCCATCTGGTTGTGGGTGGGATTCATTGTGTGCAAGTTTTGGCCACGGGCCCATTTTTCCTTGTTAGTTATTGGCCAGGGCTGGTCTTGAGCCAACTCTTAGGTCTCCACTGTGTGGCCTTGCCTCTCAAAACATGCCAGCTTCCTTCATCAAGGTCAGCAAGAGAACATCTCTGTTGCTTTACATGGGGCCGAACTAGGGGCCTGAACTCATGACCCTGAGTCCAAGACCTGAGTTGAGATCAAGAGTCAGACTCTTACTTGACCGAGCCACCCAGGCGCCCGAAAAATACAGCTTCTATTTGATGGAAAAACCATTGTAACTTGTTTGGATGTGTAATAAATTATATGTATTATGACTGATTCCAAATATATTTCTTGTTCCAGAAGTTCCATAATTCAGTAAGAGTATTGCTTTTATTGTGATGCTGTGCTACACTAAAATTTGTATTTTCATTATATCCCCAAACAGAACTGTTTCTGCCAGTTTGATATTTTCTGCTGAATTTACAACAGTGTTCTCAACAATGTTAGATATTTCATCTCTGACGGAATGAACTTTCAACAGCTTTATTCTGATAGGTTGGATGGGAAAATTTATTAGAAATAACAGATGATCTCCCGTCTGACGCATTTAATGCCACCGATATGAAACTGTCATCATTTTACTGTGGGTAAAATTGTTCTTTTCTTTTGACGCCAATATGTTACCAAGTGTTGCTTTGATTTTTTGGGTGTACGTGTGTGCACACACACAAAAAATGGGAATGAGATAAATGAGCGAAGTGACCTTTGATGGGAACGGAAAGTCTTGCTTCCGAGAGTGCAGTGTAAACACACCCATGATTTTCAGTCATTTCCGTCTGGCACAGTCTCTGAAAACACGTGTTGATGTGTCTTCAGCAGATTTGTGTCTTCCACTTTTCAAGTCCTTGGAGGCATCACTATGACTCCCACAGCGGGGGATAAATGCTGACAGACATCTCGTGCAAAATACATGCTCATCATCAACTTTCTTGAGCAACACACGCTTCTGTTTTTGTTTTTGTTTTTTTTTGTTGTTGTTTTTTTTTTCCTTTATTGCTATGGCAAGTGCTTATTGCAAAATATAAAAGTGATACCAAACAATAAAATACATTGCTGTGGCCTTCTACCCTGCAAACATGGACCAAACCACAGAAATGAAAGCTTTCAGATTTGTATATGCTCCACTGCATGGTCTCTTAGTCCCCGTTTTCTGCACGCTGTGCATTTATGCTTAAGTGCCTACCCATGGAAAACCTGTTGGCTTCACGCGCTCTGGCGTGGGCCACGTACAGCTGGCTGGCACACCAGTGGGTGCCAGGGGGGTGCAGTGTTCAAGGTCTCCCTCACCACCACCCTAAACCAGAGAAATGACCCAACCTAGATCCCTGTGCCTGAGTGATTTTTTTTTTTTTTCTAAAGCATTGGGCACCTTGTGTGATGTCGGTGGACAAGAGATTTCAGTCTAGAGAGAATCAGGGAAAGACAGATGAGAAATGGCTGATTTTGCTTTCAGATTTAAACACGCGTCAAGGCGACAACTCCGTTCACTGTATGCGTGTTCCACACACTACTAGGTCCTAGCATGGCAGACGGAAGAAGTATAGGTTGGAAGTCTACTGAACTATTATCTAAAAATGTGTGAATTCTGAGACAAATGCTACATTGACTAGGATGCCAGGACAGCAGATGCAATAAAGGTTCCCCTGGGAGAAATTTGAAGTTGTGAAAGTGCTTTTCCTTCCTTCCTTCCTTCCTTCCTTCCTTCCTTCCTTCCTTCCTTC
>NW_024412418.1:3120928-3134879 GCF_014898765.1 Herpailurus yagouaroundi | reverse complement strand
TCCTTCCTTCCTTCCTTCCTTCCTTCCTTCCTTCCTTCCTTCCTTCCGTCTTCCTTCCTTCCTTCCTTCCTTCCTTCCTTCCTTCCTTCCATCCTTCTTCCTTCCTTCCTTCCTTCCTTCCTTCCTTCCTTCCTTCCCTTTCTGGGGCTCTCTCTCCTGTTTTGTAAAGTTTATTTATTTTGAGAGAGCACATGCGCTCACATGAGCAGGGGAGAGGCAGAGAGAGGGAAAGAGAGAGGGAATCCCCAGCAGGCTCCATGCTGGCAGGCCAGAGCCTGATGTGGGACTTGAATTCACAAGCCGTGAGATCATGACCTGAGCCAAAACCAAGAGTTGGATGCGTAGCCGACTGAGCCTGTAGGTGCCCCTTAATTTAGTATAATCTAGTTTAAGTTAATTTTATACTGTTTCGCTTTCAGTGTAAAAAGCTTATAATAGTGCAATTCCGTTTATTCCCTTCCTTTGATCTTTGTGTTATTGCTGTCATCTATTTTGTTTTCCTCTGTGTTATGAACTGTAACATACATTGTTATTTTAAGCAGTCAATAGCTTCTTGAAATTTTTGAAAAAGTGGTCCTTTATGTTCACATATATTCACCCTTTATGGTGTTCTTTTTTCCTTCCTATGAACTCAGCCATTCATTTGGCACTATTTGTTTCACATTTTTATCTTAATATTCCGATTTGTTATTTCTTTATGTTCATATTTATATTTTACATCATGTGTATGCAGCTCGGGCCTGCTGCTAATGCTTCTTATCAGCTTTATTAATTTATCTGAAAATGTCTATTTCATTGAATAGTCGTTTGCTGTTGAATGCTATTTTCACTAGGTATAGAATTCTGGGTTATTATTTATTTTATGGTATTTTTTTAGCCTTTGAAAGATGTCATCCATTCAAACATTTCTCTTGTCACTTTTCTCTGTGCCTTTTTGTGTTACTCCAATTACATGTATGCTGGACCATTTGCTATTTTCCAAGATGTCTCATTCGGCTTTTGTGTTTTAAACATTCTTTCCTCTCTCTGCTTCAGTTTGGACCATTTCTGTTGACTTGTATTGCTGTTTATTGATTCTTTATTTTGCTGTATCCAATCTGCTCCATTTTGGATACTGTGTTATTTAGTTCTAGAACTTGTATTCTGTTAGATTTTTTTTTTGTTCCTCTGCCTTAATTCCCCATATGTTCATGCTTAAATCTGTTTCTTCTAAATTCTTTAACATATTTACGGCAGTTATTATAAAGGCCTTTAATTCCAACATCTGGATCATTATGCATCTGTGTGAATTTTTCTTTCAGCTTCGAGCCACAGTCACTGCCTCTTTCATATCTACTACCTTTTCTTCTTGTGTGTTGGGCTTTGCAGATGGCCTGTTGTAGATATTCTGTAAGGCCAATGACAAAAAGAACCATAATGATGTGCTGCTCTTTTCTGCTGGTTCCAAAAAGGTCTTTCTATGAGGGCCCTTACCAATGAATTTAGCTCAATTTACAGCTAAGTTCTTGAATCTTTCATTTAGAAACTTAACGTATTTGCTGTTATAACTTTATAGAGCCTTTTAAATGATTTCATGTGTAAGAATTCTCTTGGTTTCAACTTGTAGTTGACCTATCTTGGCATATTTGTATCTAACCTTAAGAAAACTCTGCTAATAGATCTGGAGAGAATGAGGGTTGGTAGCACTGGGGCAGGAAGAGAATCAGCTTTGCCTTGCAGGGTAGCAGGTAGCAGTAAGGCTGTGACTAGGTCTTCATGCAAGGCAGGAAGCTCCCTTAAACAGAGAAGGAGATGATGCCTGAGCCAGCAAGGGAGGCTCAGTGGGGGTGAGGCTGGAGGGACTCAGAGTCACCCAGAGTTTCCCTTGCACTGCCATTCCAGTGGGCTGCTAGGTTTTTCCGGTATCTCTCTTTCTCATTCTTTTTCAATAAGTGCCACAGCTTTAAGCCTAGGTGGATACAAAACTTGGTTCTGGACAAGGGGCAGTAATTTAACTGGCAGAATAATTTGGCCTCCCACAGCTTAAATATTAGGCTACTTTTCCCATTAGCAGCCCTAATGCTGAAAGTGTAAAATATTTTTAAAAGAATAATAATTTATAGTCCCTAATTTTTATTCTGTGTTTTGATCAAGACTTTAGGAAATGTCATGCCATTCAATTTCCTTAAACTATCCAGTGCCTTTAGAAGCAACCACCCACCACAGAGTCTTTAATTACTCATGCCTTACCTATCACACATTATGTGACTGAGACCTCATAGTTCTCAAAGCTTTGCCTTTACTAGACATTACATTACAGGATCAAAATCTGCTATTGTTTCACTGTTCTGAGCTATGGGAGAAGGGAGTATTAGTCTGCACCCTATATCGTAATACTGGATAGATTCTCTCTGTTTCAGTCTGACTCAGGCAAGATAGCCAATTCTGTGATGATTAGTTTTATGTGTTGTCTTGACTGGGCCATGGGGTACCCAGATGATTTAGTTAAATGCTATTCTGGGTGTGTCTGTGAGAGTGTTTTTGGATGAGATAACATTTGAATTGGCAGATGAATAAGGCAGATTTTCCTCCTCAATATGGGTAGGTCTCATCCAATTTGTTGAAGACCTGAATAGAACAAAAGGCTCAACAAAGAAGAATTCCCTTTCCCTGCCTGACCATCATTGAGTTGAGGCATAGGTTTCTTCCTGTCTTTGAACTTGGACTCAGACTGGAATTTATACCATCAGCTTTCCTGGGTCTCCAGCTTGCTGGCTGCAGATGGTGAGACTTTTCAGCCTCCATAATTACCTGACCCAATTCCATATATATATACATATACACACATATATCTATATCTATATCTATCTATATCTATATCTATCTATGGTATAGTTTTTTGGCCATAGACTCAATGTAGCTAGGAATATGACTTGATTCCTCCAATTTTTCCAATGGTTTCTTGCCTATAACAATCTTGCTGCTGATTTCTGTATCAATAAGATTTCTTAGTGGTAAGCAACAGACATAGACTGATTTAATTAGAAAAGGAATTTATTTAAATGATAATGGGTAGCTCAGAGAATTAGCAGGAAGGCTGGAGAAGTAAAGTCATTTCAAACCAAGAAGAGATGCCTACGCACTGTAAGACCACAAAGGTGTTGCCCCAACCACAGCACCGACACAGGAGGTTGGATACTTACTCTGGCACACTGGTCTCTGAGGCCCGCCTAAACCAGATGGGGGTTCTTTTTGGGTTAGAACTGTTAGAATTTGCTGATGGGTTGGATGTGAGAGAATGAGAGGAATAAGAAAATGAGGATGATGATTATAATGATTTTGTCTGGACAACTGGTTTCTCCAGGTGGTACCAGAGAAGATTTGGGAGGAGTAAGTGTTGGGGGTGGGGGATCAAGACTCCTATTTGGGGTGTGTTGTGCTTGAAAAATGTATGGGTCAAGTGGGATTAGGGCTCTCTTTCCCTCTCTCATCTTTCCTCTTTCTCTGTCCTCTACCCCTCTAGTTCATGTGGCTGGAGTCATGGCCTTCTATAAAACACAAGTTACGTATCTTTTTGTTATATTTATATTATATATATATAATATATATTATAATATTATATATAATATATATTATAATATATATATTATATGTATATATAATATATATATTGGCTTCAGTTAGTATTGTTAATATTTTATATTTTTATATATAAAAAGAGTATTTTAGACTCCTTCTCATTTCACCAATAATATTCCCAAAGCACTCTGATGAATTGAGCGTGGGTGAAAAGCCCATGGGGATCCTAATGGCACTTGGCCAGGTGGCAAGTGAAAGAGTGGACCTGTTTCCCTAAATATGGGAGAGGTGGTTTGTAGTAAATGATCTGAACAATCAAGAAATAATCTGATTACTTATGATTTTGTGGAATGCTGATAATCGCAGCCACAGGGGAGGCAGAGTCAATATTGCTTCGCATATATTCCATTTGTACTTTTACCTTTAACGGCTCCCTTCTAGCGAGGCGGGACTGTGTGACTCCTTCTAACCAGTGGGCTGTGGGAGAAAAGGTCCATTATGATTCTGCAGTAGTCTTTTATCCCCTGCATAGTTTGCATTTTTGACAGTATAGCTATAAAATGGAGGGGCCTCTTTAAGCCAGAATCTCTGAGTGACTGCGTACAGCAGAACACCCCAATTTGCATGGGAAAAGTATTATGACCAGTTTCAGATTTGATTGTTGCCACAGCAAACTCAGCCTCTTCTGACTAAACCAAACCTCCACATTGATTTTCATCCTCTTCTTTAAACATTCTTTCAATAATTCTTTCAAACAGGAAGTATTAATCTTTTTTTTTTTTTTTTTTTTTTTTTTTGATTAGAGGAAACTGATGTTCCAAGAGGGTAAGACATTACCTGACAAGGTAATTCCATTTAAGACCGTTTGCTGTAGGTCTATGGTTGCTGACTTTGCAGCCTCTGGGAGTGAGTTTTTTGAGAGCAGAGACTGTCATGAGTCAGGTGCTGTGTTTAGGAGGAGGAGAAACAAAAGAGTTGGAGATCCAGAATGTAGACATTTGCCACTTGAAAGGCAGAGAGTAGAGTCCTGGAGATACTGGGCACCATTCGGGAAGACATAAGTGGGGGAGTAGTCAAGGGGAGCACGCTTCCTTTTACTCTTGTAATCTGTACCAATGGGAAATTCCACTGGGTTCACGGTACTTTTCATTAATTTCCTCATAATGAGTTGGTCGGTTATCCATACCATAAAAGAAGAGCAAAATTCCTGGCTCTCCTCCTGTTAGTATGATTCCCAGCTATAATCTTCCACAGAGAGTGGAAGTCAGTATCAGGGAGCACAGAGATGGCGGGATAAAGAGGGGGCAACTGGGGAACTTCAGTGTGCTTGAGTTGAAGATGGCAGCTTGGATGTGGTCATCAGTTCACTTATGACTGTGTCAGCTTTTTGCTCGGTGGTATCAGAGAGTATCCCTAGAACCCTGATAGTTTGAGAGTGGGCTAAAGACGGAGAAGGCAAAAAAAAGAGAGGTAGAGAGAGTCATCTAAGTAAATTTCACCAACCTTGTGGTTTTCCCCAAATTAAATTAAAAAAAAAAAAAAAGGTGGTAGTTCTTGCCTACTTCCTGAGTGCTACTGAAAGCTGCCATTCTTGAGGGCAGGCACTGCATGGTGTTGATATTTATCAGAGCATGAAGATCTGGGGAGAAAATGGGTCAGGATGAACGATTCTCACCTGAGGCTGCATTCTTTGGGAACTGGATTTTACCAATGAGTTTTCTGAATGTGCAGCTTTTACATCTTTGTTCCTCAGACTGTAGATCAAGGGGTTTGGCATGAGGATGACCACGGTGTAAAAGACAGACATGATCTTGTCCTCCTCTGGGGATGAGTCTGAGTGATTTCTCTGGTACATGAAGGCAAGTGTCCTGAAGAAGAGGACATCAGTGGTGAGGTGGGACGTGCAGGTGGAGAAGGTCTTGGCTCGTCCACCAACAGATTTCACCCTTGAAATGGCTCTGATTATGAGCCTATAGGAGACCGGGATGATCAGGACATTGGCCAGGACCATGAGCTTGGCAAAAAAGAGGATGACAGTGGCACTTTGTGTCATGCTTGGCAGGCAAGCTTCAGCAGGGGTGGGAGGTCACAGAAAAGAAGTCTGTCACAGACAGAGACGGTCACAGAAAGAGAAGGTGAGGGTGCATGTGGTATGCAGGATGGCCCCTGAGACCCCACAGACATAGGCTGCAGCCAACAATCCCCAGCAGGTGCCTGGAGTCATAGCGAGGTTATAGCACAATGGGTTGCTAATGGCAACAAAGTGGCCATAGGCCATCAAACACCCTATGCCTGCACAGAGGGTGAAGAAAAAGAAGTGGGTAGCACATTGGTCATAGGAGATGACTGTCTTGCCTGTGGCCAGTGTGGCCAGGATCTGAGGGGTGATGACCGAGGCGTCGCAGGCATCCAGTAGGGCGAGGTGGCTCAAGAAGAACATGGGCGTGTGGAGTTGGACACCCTCTTGGGTCAGAATGATCATCCCCACATTCCCCAGAAGGGTGACGATATAGAAAATGAGAAACCTCAGGAAGAGGGGCACCGCCAGTTCAGGGTGATCTGTGAAGGCCACAAGAATGAACTCTGTCACAGCAGTGAGATTTTAGGGGGCCATAGCCTCGATGTAAGTAGGTGGCCTGAAGAGGAGAATGGAATCAGAGATTCCAGAACTGAAGGACTTTGCTTTCTTCAGCGTCAGATGTTAGGTGAATATCCCAGATATTCTCTGCTCAGAGAGAGAAGAAAATGCTTACCACCTTAAGAATCCACATCTAGCAGTTACCAGGTAACCAGTTACCTAGTTACTATGAAAGACTTTTACCTATCTCTGCACCCCTCCTGAAATCGAACCTTGGGTTTAGACTATCAAGACTGGGAGGGACCATTGTAGAGTCTCTCATTCTAGAACATTCCCAACAAATTGTCATGTATCCCTGGTATACACCGGGCCTCAGATGGCCTCTCAGGTTGTGCCCTCCTGAGTTGTCAGATGCAGAGCCTTATGCTAACCCTTTCTGTGGTGGGGACTTCTGGGGGCACCCTATCTTTGGAAAAGTCTCCCTGTTGGGAAAGCCATATGGTTTTTTCTATATCTTCTACATGTTGATATATTCTACACATTGATATTATGTGGAGTGAATTCCCTTTCTCCCAAGACAGACAGTGTTAATGATCACTTTCATCTGATCTCATCTCCAAGTCAAATATTTCCAGTTAATTCCTTGTGAGTGCTTTCATAATCTACCTCTGCTCTCCTGTGAACCAGGTCATCATCTGTCTTGGGTTTCTTTTTCAAGGGTCTGAGAAAGAAAGTGATTCTGTGGAGATCATTAGACTTATGGAGCCCTTGTTCTGTGTGGAACATTTCCGTTCCATATTAACTTAGTGAGTCCGCTCAATAATCCCGGAATAACCATTATGGGTTTCACTCTTGAAATGTGTTAGCCAAGGCTCAGAAAGTTAAAGTGGCTTGTCAAAGAACAAATTGCAAGTGGAAAAGCCAGGATTTAAACCACGGTGTCGTAACTCCAGGGGACTTCTCGTTTTAGTGCCCTACACTGGTCCTTCTTAACTGTCTACTTTAATTTGTAGCCTCTGTAGTCCAGAGTTATGGAGTTTCTTGTGTTTGATAGAACCAGTTTTCTACAGAAATCAAGCTGATTCTTCACTTCCTGTCAGCGGGATGAATTCTTTTGTCAGCCACTGATTGCTCTGGGCTCTACTCTCAGGGATGATGCCTCTTGGGGATAGGAATGGAGGCTATGCCATCAGGGATTCCAAGACTCACTGGGAGGCTGATTGGAGTCAGGGTTAAAGAAGACTTGTTTGTGAGCTCTGTGGTTCTCATTAGCTATAGAACTTCTGCAGAACATTTTGGGGTGGTCTGTCAATTTTGATCCCGGGAATTCTGTGGATTCATAAGGCAAGAACTTGGTCCCCGTGTTTCAGACACAAAGTACCAGGGACACGAAGTTTCTAATAACATCTTCAAAAAGATGTGGCAATCAGTGCATATCAAATCTATTGCTTGGCCGTAGCCTGAGCATGAATTGCCCTAGTTCCTTCTATTGCTTCCACCCTTTTTGACCTGTGCTCTAACCTGGGTGCAGTGGACCCTGAAGATGGAAGGAAATCCTAGATTACTGAGCTGACGGGAATTCTCGGGACCTTAAAAACTGGAGCCTAAGCATCTTTCCTCCAGAACACTGTTATTATTGGGATGTCTTCCTCCCTGTGCTCCAACTATCTGCTTCTTTCTGTCCCTTTCTCAAATGGGTTTCCCATCATTTTTATCTTCCCTGCTTCCTTTGACTCTGACTTGTACGTCACGGTGGCTTATCATTCCTTACAGGTCTGTTACCATCAGCACCATGGAGAAACTGAAAAGTTATTTCAGGATTTCCTGGTTCAAATATTTTTAAAAAAGAGTTTTATTATGAATAGACATTTTTCTAAAGAAGACATCCAGATGGCTAACAGACACCTGAAAAGATGCTCAACATCACTCATCATAAGGGAAATACAAATCAAAGCCATAATGAGATACCATCTCGCACCTGTCAGAATGGCTAAAATTAACAACTCACGCCACAACAGATGTTGGCGAGGATGTGGAGAAAACGGAACCCTTTTGTACTGTTCATGGGAATGCAAACTGGTGCTGCCACTATGGAGAACAGTACGGAGGTTCCTCAAAAAGTTAAAAATAGAACTACCCTACCACCCAGCAATGGCACTACTAGGAATTTATCTAAAGCATACAAAATGCTGATTCAAAGGAGCATATGCACCCTGATGTTTATAGCAGGGCTAACAACAATAGCCAAATTATGGTGTGGTAGGGTCCCCTCCCTGAGGAATGGAAACAAAACAAAACAAAACCCCAAGGCAACCTGGCTATACGTGTACATGGCGTTCCTCATGACCTTGTAACATGAGACCACTTAATCAGACTGCATGTTTGTGTGTTACTATATATGGGAGACAAAGAAGTAGAAAATGTATAAAAAACTATGCCACGTGGTGTTTGGGGCT
Source organism: Herpailurus yagouaroundi (assembly GCF_014898765.1). NCBI lineage: Eukaryota > Metazoa > Chordata > Mammalia > Carnivora > Felidae > Herpailurus > Herpailurus yagouaroundi. The sequence goes on along the minus strand of NW_024412418.1, from coordinate 3,126,287 downwards.
CAGTTCTATGGGTATGAACCCAACTGAGCCATGTCGGCATGCATACAGCTGCTTCCTGGAAAGAAAAGCCTCCGTGTCATGACTCTCTGTGCGAGAATCCTGCTACAGTGGAAAGAGCCCGAACGTCCTTTGACTGATGAGGGGATAAAGAAGATGATATATATGGAATACTACTCAGTGATGTAAAAGAATGAAATCTTGCCATTTGCAGCAACGTGGATAGAACTACAGGGTATTATGCTGAGCGAAATAAGTCAGCCAGAGAAAGACAAATATGTGATTTCACTCATACGTGGAGTTAAGAAACACAACAGGTGAACACGGAGGAAGGGAAGGAAAACTAAGATAAAAACAGAGCCCTAAGAGACTCTTTTTTAAAAAAATTTTTTTCTTTAATGTTTTTATTTAGTTTTGAGACAGAGAGAGACAGAGTATGAGCAGGGGAGGAGCAGAGAGAGAGGGAGACACAGAATCCACAGCAGGCTCTAGGCTCTGAGCTGTCAGCACAGAGCCTGATGCAGGGCTCGAACCCACCTACCGTGAGATCATGACCTTAGCTGAAGTCGGACGCTTAACTGACTGAGCCACCCAGGCGCCCCCTAAGAAACTGTTAAATACAGAGAACAAAACTGAGGGTTGCTGGAGGAGAGGTGGGTGGGGGGATGGGCTAAACGGGTGATGGGCATTAAGGAGGGCACTTGCTGGGATGAGCACTGGGTGTCCTAAGAGATGGATCACTGGGTTCTACTCCTGAAGCCAAGACCACACTGTGTGATAACTAACTTGAATTTAAATTTAAAAAATAAAATAAAATGAAATATCCATGAAAGAACTAAAGAGAGAGTTTTATTTATCCAGTTGCCTTGTTTCCCCCCAGGGGGGACAGTCCATAAGTTACAAAGTTGAAAGTATGTAGCCAGCCCACAGGATCCAAAGGGACAAAACAGCTTTCCCCCACCTTCAGCGGGGCTGTGAATGGAGCTGGTATTGCCTTTAAAAAAAAGCCTCAGTTAATCAATTATTTTATTATAATTAATGATTTAATTATTAATAATTAATTATCTTTCAAAAAATTAATTGTTTAAAATGTTTTAAATTTAAATTCTGTTTAGTTAACAGAGAGTGCAGTATTGGTTTTGGGAGTAGCATTTAGTGATTCATCACTTTCATACAACACCCAGTGGAATGGAGCTGGTGTGGTGACATTTCTCTGAGACCTGCCCTGTTTTTAAAATTCAGTTTGGGGGCGCCTGGGTGGCGCAGTCGGTTGAGCGTCCGACTTCAGCCAGGTCACGATCTCGCGGTCCGTGAGTTCGAGCCCCGCGTCAGGCTCTGGGCTGATGGCTCAGAGCCTGGAGCCTGTTTCCGATTCTGTGTCTCCCTCTCTCTCTGCCCCTCCCCTGTTCATGCTCTGTCTCTCTCTGTCCCCAAAATAAATAAATGTTGAAAAAAAAATTAAAAAAAAAATTCAGTTTGGACTGAGTTTAGTGTAGACATCCTGAATTGGCACCCAAATCTATTATTTTGTTTTATGACTCAGTGACACCTTCTTTCATGGCAGCATTTTCCATCCTTAGTTAGCCATAAAGTTTTTCTCTGTCCTTCTTTCCACAGACATGGAGATTTAGAGATAAGGAGCCTGTGTTTTAGGTATGACACGCTTAACTAGAACGTTCTCCGAGGACTTTTCCTCTGCTATGCCTGTCTCTGAATCATAAGATAACAAGGCTGTTAACATACTATTCTCAAAAAGGGCACCTGGGTGGCCCAGTTGGTTAAGCACCCAACATCGGTTCAGGTCATGATCTCACGGTTTGCGAGTTTGAGCCCCGCGTCGAGCTCTGTGCTGACAGCTCAGAGCCCGAAGCCTCAGATTCTGTGTCTCCCTCACTGTCTGGCTCTTCCCCGCTTGCACTCTCTCTGTTGAAAATAAATAAGCATTAAAAAATTTTTAAAAAATATATTACTCCCAAAGTTTCAATAATTTGAACTAAATAACCAGTGAATTCAGATTTCTAAACAATCATATGCTTTATAGACTTATGGCAATATCCCACTGCTTAACAGGATTTGGGCTGTCATGGTTGGCCAATCACAACACTGTTTTTTCCAGAATGGTCATAACCTTTCTGTCCAGCCCTTGGAGATGCCCCACAACACTTAATACAACAGTTCACACAACCTGGGAATAGACACCATGCTGCCCTAATTGACCTTTTTTTTTTTTTTTTAACCTCAAGGGACACATTCATTTGGCCGCTCTCTCCTGGACAGTGGTAGCTCCCACCTGCATCTATTCAAGACATTGTCTCAATGGGAAAACCTCACAATGAGAACATTCCTTGAAACGTCAAGCCATTAGCTGTTGTCTCCTGGTTTCTGCATCCATGTTTGTCCAATGCCTGCCATTTGAATGTGGCATCATGTCAGGTTTGCATCTGGGTGACGGTTTTCTCTTTCCCTCCAGTGTTTGGGGGTCAATGTGCGCACGACCCTCAGGACAGGCTCTGTGAGCCTGAGACACTGAAAATGGCGGCTCACATGCTCCCCTCCACACTTGTTGAAAGCACCAGAGACCTTGGACCTCACAGACACACAGAACCCGGAGTTGGAAAGGACCTTGCTGTTGTGGTTCTGTGATTTTCCAGCCCCTGTTCCTCAGAGGCCCCAGCCTTCCCAGAGCTGCCAACTCAGCCCCAGCTTCAAACAAAGCAGCAATTCCTTGAACTCTTATAAACAACCAGGTGCTTCTTTTATTTTGTTTGGAAAGGGAGTTCCAATGTTAAAAAGAGATTTGAATGCACCGGGTCTACTGTGTTCTCCTCATTGGGCAGAGGGGAAAATTGAAGTGCCGAGAAGAAGCAACTTTTCCTCAGTGTGTCAGAAAGCATTCCCTCTCCAACTTATCCCGGTGGCGGCCTCAACACTGATGTCCTATTTGGAGCCTCAGGAAAGGCCTCGGAGTCATTAAAGAACAAACCAGAACTGGCAGGCCCAGGATGAGGTCATAGGGATGGGAGGATGGCTGGGACTCCCAAAGGCCGGGTATAGGGACCTCCCTCCCTCAACTTCCTTCCCGTGGCACTCATTTCCACATCATCTTCTCAAAAGCTGCTTATTACGAGTGTCTTCCTTTCTGACCTCGGCAGCTGACACAGCCTTCCCAGTGGGGTCCAGGCCCATCCTCGGTTCATGCTCTGAAGACTTGTTACTCAGCGGTGTGGGTGTCAGGGGAGTAATAATATCTGAATGCCAACTCTTGTTGCCTGCACTTGACATGTTTGTTACCAATCAGTGCAACCATCAGCAAGGTATGTATCCCTAGGCCTGATTTAGAGAAGACAGAGTTGACACTTTGGGAAGGTGACTTGTCCAGAAGGTTACCCAGAAAAAATTTAAGTTATGTTCAAAAATGTGGAAAGCCCATTTAATGGTCTGGAATATATGTGATCTCCCAACATAGTTACAAGACATACATTACCGCATAGGAAGACCAAAGACGTATGACCTTTGGTCGCTGTGAAAGACTTCCACGAAGCACTGTTGGCATCTTCTGTTTTCTTTGCAGATCCAAGGAGATTTGCTGTTGTGGCGATCTGAAGACGGTAGAAAACACCGTTATCTCATCGTCTTAGGCTGGCTCTGTGCATATGTTGAAACCCACCTTTGAAGGTTTCCAGCGGCTAGCAAAGCCAGGCTGTGTGCTCGGTTTATCTAGCATCGCTGGGTGGAATTCAGAGCTTGCAACCTACAGGTCCTCCGGGCAGCTCGCTGTTTTGTTTTCATGCCCAAACAACCCAATTAAGATCCTCTTGTTCCTGAGTCACTGAGTTTTCTGATCCAACTGACTCCTCGGGTGGTTTTAACATCTATTTATAGATATCACCGAGGATGATGCTTGTGTACTGGTGTACGAGGATGATAAAGATAAGTGGAAGACAGATTCTTTCTCTACATGATTCACTGTGATGATTTCCCTTACAGTGGGGGCCATGTGAGCCGGGACTTGCCTGCAAGTTACAAAGTGAGGGGGGAACGGCTTCACATTTCTGGGAGGAGGCAGTCTCTTGCAGTCAGAGTTGACTTGGGAGTATTACATTCCCTCTCTCTCCATCTAAGGCAGAAAACAACGGGTCTGGGGGTTAAAAGGCTCAGGAGGATAAGTGGCAGACCCTGAGTGACATCATTTCCCATGTTCCTCAGGGAATGAATATTGTCACCTTCATGTCACTTCTTCTGGGGTTGGGGAAAAAAAAAACTGAGAAAGAATTCGGACTCCATTGACACATCACAGATGGAGAAACAGACCCAGAAGGGCTGTGTGTCTTTTCTGAGGCCACTAAACTTCTTGGCTGACAGCTGGATGTTGTGTGGTATGGTGAGAAGTGATGGGGGAGGGTGGCTTTGGTGGGGAGGAGGAGACCAAGACCACAGAACTAGGGTGCGTTCCATCAGGTTGGCGTCCCTGTTAGTCTGCTTTGTTGCTCACGGATGCTTCCTGCTGGACCCAGTTCAAGCCTCACCCCTTCTGGAAAGGCTGACTGGATCCCATATACAAGTTCCTCAGCCCTCAGCGGGCCACACACTGCTTACTTTTCCATTGTATATCGTGGCAGGGTCGTGAGCACCAAATTCTCTTTGTGTAAACACCTGCCTTCCAGAATATTCTGTGGGGTAATGTGCAGTTGTGCAGTGTACGTAACTTTGAAACAGGAAGATCTCCTTACTGGTGGAAAATTGGTGCCAGTAACAGAGGACGGTGCAGGGGGAGGCATTTCATGATCCATTCATGTATCACTAACAAGGTTAGCTTATGGTCCATAATGGCTATCAGGCTCCAGCCATCACATCCACACTTTGGACCAGAAGAACAAAAAACTAAAGACAAGTGTTTTGAATTTTGTGCTATTATAATGCTTTATGAACACTCTTGTACCTGTGTCCTGACAGGCACTTGCAAGAGTTTCTCTACTGTGCATACGTAGGTCACTGGAATATCTGGGTCAGTGGTTATGTGTATCTGATTTTTAAAGGTTAATGCCAAAATATTTTACAAAATCTTATACTACTCTTTAACTTATACTCCTTGTTTCATATATTTGTCAATAGAGTGGTGTCATACTTTAACATTTTTCCTAATCTAGTGGGCCTATTGTGTTTTTAATAAGCATTTTCCTGATTACTAATGAGAATAAGCATCTCTTCATAAGGATATTTGTGAATTGCCTGTTTGAGTGTGTTATCTTTTCTTAATCACTTTTAAGGATATGCATACACACGCAAGATTGTAGTTGTGATTGTATACCTTAAAAATATTTTCTGCCATTTTGTGTCTTGATTTTTCATCTTCTTTTATTTT
>NW_024412418.1:3109152-3119152 GCF_014898765.1 Herpailurus yagouaroundi | reverse complement strand
TGGTGTCTATCTTTTTTTTTTTTTTTTTTCAACGTTTATTTATTTTTGGGACAGAGAGAGACAGAGCATGAACGGGGGAGGGGCAGAGAGAGAGGGAGACACAGGATCGGAAACAGGCTCCAGGCTCTGAGCCATCAGCCCAGAGCCCGACGCGGGGCTCGAACCCACGGACCGCGAGATCGTGACCTGGCTGAAGTCGGCCGCCCAACCGACTGTGCCACCCAGGCGCCCCGCATGGTGTCTATCTTGGGCATCTGCTCTGATGAGAGTCATGTTTTAAGTTTCACTATGGAGAGGACCACGTAGCAAGTAATGAGCATATTTGGTCAACAGTGGGGAAGGACCCAACTCTTGTCAACATGACGGGAGCCCTGGTCAACCTCTTAATTAGTTTTGTGAGAGACCCTGAGATGGAGACTAACCAATCCCACTAACCTGTCCCTGGATCCCTCACCCACAGAAACTGTGATTGTAAAGGTTTGCTGCTTCAAGCTCCCAATTCTTTCTTTCTTTATTTGCTTGCTTGCTTATTTATTTATTTATTTATTTATTTATTTATTTATTTATTTATATTTTTAAAAGTAGGCTCCACACTCACCATGGGGCTTGAACTCATGAACCTGAGATCAAGAATTGCATACTTTACTGGGGCGCCTGGGTGGCTCGGTTGGTTAAGCGTCTGACTTCAGCTCGGGTCATGATCTCGCAGTTTGTGAGTTTGAGCCCCGTGTCGGGCTCTGTGCTGATAGCTCGGAGCCTGGAGCCTGCTTCGGAATCTGTGTCTCCCTCTCTCTACCCCTCCCCCGCTTGCACTTTCTCTCTCCCTTTCTCTCTCTCACTCCCGCAAATAAATAAACATTAAAAAGTATTTTAAAAAAAAGAATCGCATGCTCTACTGAGCCAGCCAGGCACCCCTAAGCTACCAATTAACAGTAACAGACAACTAATATATATCCTCATAGGGAGATGCTCTTGATTGCAAACATAGTTTCAATACTCTGCCTATGTTTTAAGGTTCTTATTTTCTCTCGAATGTTTAGCCTTTGATTTCTTAGTGTCTTTCCGCCGTTTTTTTATTTTTCATGATTTTCAGAGGGGAGGTTGGTCAGAAAAACCCTAGTCCACCATATTGCCATTTTTCTATGGCATATGCCATATTTCTATCTTCTTCGTGTTTTTTCCTCAGGCATTTACTGAGCATCTACTGTGGGTCAGAAGGTGTGCTAAAAATAGCAGACAGTCTTTGAGTCCATGGGGGTGGTGACAAAAAAAAAGTTCTACTGGGTGTAGGGATAAAAACAAGCAGATATCAAGTACTGTGAAGGGTCTTGAAGAATGAAAGACCAGAGTAGGGGGATGGGAAATGATAAGCAGTAGGGAAGCTATCATTTTAGATAAGGTGGCCAGAAAAGGTTTCTCCCAAATGAAGCACCGCTTCAACAGAGACCCAAATAAAGAATAAGTCCTGCAGATTTATAATGGGGGAAGAATGATTTGTACAGTTTCTGCTTTGTAGGTCTGCAGAAGATGCTGGGAAGGAGAAATGAGTCTCTCCTGACCTCATTCCTTTTATTCAGAGAAGTTGAATGCAGAGAACTTGGACGTACCGCTTGGCTGGTAGATCTGAGAATCCGTGTCACTCTCATTCTCTCAAGCATCAATGGAGCTGCCTTGTCTGGGACAAGCCTTATGGCCGATGCTGACCTAAATGTTCTGGTCATATTTTAGCTGTCACAGAGAATAGGGTCTCTTCAGCCCACCTCAGTGTAGGTTCTGAACGAATCTTCATGGAATGAACTTTACGTGGAATCTCTTCCAGCTTTCCTTCGGTGGCTTAGCCAAGACCCTGCAGGTGGGTAGACATTTGTGAAAAGTAAGGCACTCTCTTTGTTAAAGTGGTCTTTTATTTTATTTCATCTTGTGGAGACCTCTCCATTGGTCTTTGAATGGTTCTTCACATGACTCCCAGTTCCGAAGCAGGACCATTTTTTTTTTTTTTCTGGCTCCTGGAGAAAGAGCCTAATGAGTAAAGCTACTTTCCCTTACGTGATTCAGTACCAAAAAAGGGATAGTTGTGGATAAAATGGCATCCACAGGTGATATAAGATCATAGATGAGAATGGAGTTTCTGGAGCCAGATATCTTGAGCTCAAATCATGGCCTTCTGTGTCTTACGTGGCTTCTGTGACCTAGGGAAACTTGTTTTAACTTCTCTGTGTCGTCGTTTACTCATCTATATGTGGAGATAGCAATTGCGTCTATATCATAGGGTTGCTAAGGCATCACAGGGTTGTTAAATACATACAAAAGTTCTTAGAATAGTTCTGGCAAGTAATAGGTGCTCTGTAAGACTTAGGTATCATTTTTGTTATTTTGTTGTTAGGAGCCAGGGAGGGCAATGAGTTGTTAGGTCCTTTAGATTGTAACAAAGACCCACTCAGATGATCTAATAGAAAGTGAGTCTATGGCTAAGACTCTCTTATGCTTCAAAAGGAGACAGGGATTTCTTGGGGACCTATGGAGAGCCCTAGAACTCAGCCTGGATCATAATTACATCATTCAAGACCTGAAAGATCTAATGCAGCACTAGGGACCAGGTTTATTGCTGCCTCCTTAGCATCTGACATTCGTGCATTTTCTCTTTGGTCTGCCCATTAACGTGACTCAGCCATTTTTGTCATCTCTGATTATAATTTCTGAGTCTTGTTTCTCAAATAACTTAGCTTTTCTCATATTTTTCGGTTCAGATCCTCAAGAGGGAGGTAACTTTATGGGTCCTGCTTAATAATCATTGTATAACGGTAGGGCACCTCATGGCTCTCTGTTTTGTTCATGAATTGATGACACGTGGGTCAGGGGCTTATTCTAGTCTGATCCGATCACCCAAAGGGCAAGACCAAGTGCCAGAACAGTGGTTACCCAAGCAAAGGGCTCTGGGCGGGAAAGTTTCTCCTGTAAAGGGAGTATGATAGAAGTATCCAGGGTACTGAGACCCAGTCCTTTCTTTATTTGAAGGGTGGAGATAAAATCAGTGTCTATGAGTGTGGATCTGCTGTAATATGCTGAAGAACTCCTCCCCGTTCCGGTTCCAGAAGTATGGAATCCTTTGAACCTGATGACTAAGCCTGAACTAGTCCCCAAGGGGGAATTCGTTGTTGGATCCCAGTGTGCCTTAAGGGAAGCAAGAAAATTATTGTGGCTGCATTGGAAAGCTCAGAATGGAACCTTTCAGGGCTCCTCCTTAGTCTGTTATTTCTGATTCTCTTTGAATAACTGCTTCATTTTTGTGTCTTTCTTGACTTCTCTACCTTGGGCAACTGGTCACCTATTCTGCATCTGTTTTACATGTTCAACTTCATAATGCCCAGGAATTATTTTGATTTATTTATTTATTTATTTATTTATTTATTTTTTAATCAAACCTACACTGGGTCAGGTGCTTATTTCTGAACCAATCAACTCTAGGCAGGGCGGTGGGCCATTTTAATATGGAATTTAAATTTAATATGGTTAAATTTAATATGGTCCATTTAAGATGGTTGTTTCCATACAGAGTGCCACAGAGGACCAACTTCTCATAAAATCAAAGTTCAGCAGAGGGGTTTACTGACTGACTGGGTGTTTATCTCTTCAACGAAAAGACATCTTTTGGTTATCTTTGACCATGTGGGGTGCAGATAAATCCACCCCACCCCAGCTAAACACCAATGTTCGTTTTATTTCTTGGGTGAAAAGATTGAATTGTTCATCTTCCTCAGTTCACTGTCTTTCACTACTAGTTGTGATCTGTTTCATTTTTGTTAACAGCCATGGGATTGTGGCAAGGTCTGGGGTGAAAGTGAGGGAAAGGGAAGGGAAGGGAAGAGAAAAGTACATATTGAGCAATGGATTTATGCTAGGAGATTTCTTATTCATCACCTCACTTATTTATTTAGTTTAAGATTTTACCTTGTTTTTTTTAAAATTTAAGTTTATTTATTTGTTTTTAGGAAGCTCTATACCCAATGTGGGGCTCAAGCTTACAACCCCAAGATCAGGAGTTGCATGCTCTTCTGACTGAACCAGCCAGGCGCCCCTTACCTCATTTAAGTTTTACAATATGCTCTTGAATTAGGAGTTGTTACATTTGTTTTAGACCTGAGGAAAATTAAGATCTGAGAAATGAAGCCCTTTACGGTACATTTCACAGTGAATTAGTAGGAGAATCGGGATTCAGATACAAGCCTGAGTCTGAAAGCTGTGCCTTGTCTCCTGCTGTATATGCTGAACAAAGAGACTTTAAGCAAAGGTCCAAAGGGACTATGAGAAAGCATTCTCTTAACTGCAAAATAGGAACCTTCTATTCAGCCCTGTCTTTCTTATTTGCTTTACGGAGTTTCCATGAGGCTCAAATGAGACCATGCATGTGCCATAAAAATCCGTTCAAAAGTAATTATTGAGAGCTCATTTGGTCTGGACTCTGGATTTGGGGTGAGTTCCCTAAGGAGCAAAGCAGAATTTGCCCTGAAGGGTTTTTGTGGTCTCTTTAACTAAACAGAGGATTTAGTTATTCCCCCTCTTACTAAACCTTCTGCCAGCGAAGATAATGTGTGGTTTAATGTTTTCCTTATACCTGTCTTTGTTCTCTAACATTGCTGTTCCTGGAAATGGGAGGCTTGCTTCAAGGCAGGCAATGGGAATAGAGAGGAGAAGCAATGCGTCGTGTCCCGCAGAAACCAGCGAGTTGGCCTTTGAGGAGCCAAAGGTAAGGTGACTTTAGTTCATCTTGGAGATGTCAGAGTAACCTTACACAGCAGGAACAGCGAAGCCAGTGGGATGTGATCAGGTGGAAAGGCAGCTTGCAAATTCCATTGTTGTGGCATGAGCAAGAAGGAAAGTGACCAGAGACTAGAATGGTGAGGAGAAAGGCCTGTTTCTCAAACACTCCCTTCCCTTGGCCACTTAGAGACTCAGATTTGCCTTATTTGGCACTCCCTGCTTGCTGAGGTGATCAGTCACTCATCTATTAAAAGAAGACAAAAGACTATTTAGCATTGATCGCTAGAATCCCCAGATAGAATCTTTGACATAGAAAAAGGCAGTATTAATGGGAGGAAAATAATGAGCAGGAAGGGATGGGAAAGCCTAGGACAGCTGCAAAGACTTGGGGTGAGATGAGATAAACTCAAGGCCCCCTGGACCCCTGACATTCTGTAAGTGAAGATATCAGGCAGTATCATAAGACTGTTGTATGCTAAGAAATGGGCTGGAGGTGCGAGATGGGGAGAAGAATAAAGCACCATGGAAATGAATTTTATCATATTTGCAGTTTTTCTTGTGTGCCTGCTGACACCCATCTACCTTCTCTCTATTTGTGGGGCTAAGTTGCATAGAGTGCTGGTGCCTGTTAGGATATATTGATATGGGAAGAAAATGGACCAGGAGGTAAGGTCCTATCACTCGTATCTACACACTCAGGGACACCTGGAGTCTACCAGTGACCTTTCTGAAGGCTGCTTTCACATCCTTGTTTCTTAGGCTGTAGATCAGAGGGTTTAGCATGGGGATGACCACAGTGTAGAAGACAGACACGACCTTGTCTTCCTCCAGGGACTTGCCCGAGCCACTCTGCAGATACATGAAGATGAGGGTCCCAAAGAAAAGGGCCACAGCGGTGAGGTGGGAGGCACATGTGGAGAAAGTCTTGGCCTTGCCACGTGGAGACTTCACCTTCAGAATGGCCTTGATGATGAGCAGGTAGGATATCAGAATGACCAAGGCGTTGGCCAAGATCACAAAGTTGCCGAAGAAGACAATGACAATCTCAGTGTTTGTTGTGTCATTGCAGGCAAGCTTCAGCAGGGGCGGGAGGTCACAGAAGAAGAAGTTGATCTGATTGTGGTCACAGAAGGAGAGGGTGAAGGTGCATGTGGTACGCACAATGGACCCTAACATCCCACAGACATAGGCTTCCACCGCCAAACTCCAGCAAATTCTAGGATTCATGGCTACAGTGTAGAGCAGTGGGTTGCTAACAGCAACATAGCGGTCATAGGCCATCACTGCCAGCAGGAAACACTCTGTGCCCGCACAGAAGGTGAAGAAAAAGAACTGGGTACCACACTGGCCATAGGAGATGACCGTCGTGCCTGTGGCCAGTGTGGCCAGGATCTGAGGAGTGATGACCGAGGCATAGCAGGCATCCAGCAGGGCGAGGTGGCTCAGGAAGAAGTACATGGGCATGTGGAGTTGGACATCCACTTGGATCAGAACGATCATCCCCACATTCCCCAGAAGGGTGACGATATAGAAAATGAGAAACATCAGGAAGAGGGGAATCTCCAACATGTGGTAGTCAGTAAAACCCATGAGAATGAACTCTGTTACCGTAGTAAGATTATTTGCAGCCATGGATTCAATATAGACAACTGATCTGAGGGTGAGAATCAACAACAACAACAACATCCCAGAATTGAAGGACAGATTCTTTCTATGGTAGAAGTTAGCTTTATATTTCTGGGCCAACTTATAGAGCTTGTTTTTGGGAAATCCTGTACGTGGCCGAGTCTCCGTGGGCATCTATGTTTCTTCCACGTGTTTTGGAGCTGAGCCCTGAGCTGGTGTTTCTGATTCAAATTAATTTGGGTTTGTATTTGGAAATTCCTGTGAAGACAAGAGACACAGAGATTCAGATTTGGAAAGAACCTGGTCAGCAAGTGTCCTAATCCCCATGGGATGCTGAAGTGTCCTGTACCAAGTACCTTCTGCTTGGTCATCTAGCTACTGTATGAACCTCCATCTGTGGACAGTTCTACCCGTTAATGCTCATTTTGGATCTGTTTCCTCTCTCTCTTCGTCTTCAACACATTGGTTTTAGTTTTACCCCTTCCAGACACGCACGGCAAATTCACTTCCTTCTTCTCATAAAAGGCTTTCAGAAGTTGGAGGACGACGAATCTGCTCTTTACGTTGAGTATTCCCTCATGTTACCCACCGATGTGCTTTCTTTTCTTGTGACGTAATTATTCAGCATGCATTCAAAAACTACTTAGTCAGATGGTATTAAAAGATGTAGTTTAAGGGTACAAACTTGGAACTGCAGATACGAGTTCTGGAGATCTAATGTACAGCAGAGTGACTGTAGTCAACAACATTGTATTGTAGACATTGAATTATAGCCAACAATATTGTGTTACAAACTTCAAAGTTGCTAAGAGACTAGTTCTTACTTGTTCCCACCACAAAAGAACACTTGATCATTATGGGAAGTGATGGAATGTTAGCCAACACTATGAGCATATCGCAGTTTATAAATGAATCAAACCACACACTTTACACCTGAAGCTTGCACAATGTTATATGTCAATTATATCTCAGTAATAATAAAAAATAATAAAAGTCTTTCTCTTTAATCTTTACCGTTGAAAAATTTTTTAATGTTTATTTTTGAGAGAGAGACAGAGTGTAAGTGGGGGAGGGTCAGAGAGGGAGAGAGAGAGACACAGACTCTGAAGTGGGGTCCAGGCTCTGAGCTGTCAGCACAGAGCCTGATGTGGGGCTTGAACTCATGAACAGTGAGATCAGGCCTGAGCTGAAGTCGGATGCTCAACCAACTGAGCCACTCAGGTGCTCCTTTACTATTTTACCTAATGTATTTACCACTTATTTTTTTAAGTTTACTTATTTATTTTTATTTTAAGCAATCTTTACACCCAATGTGGGGCTTGAGCTCACAACCCTGAGATCATGAGTCTCATGCTCTTCTGACTGAGCCAGCCAAGTACCCCTAGTTTTTACCATTTTAATCTTGGGAGCCTCCTCCAGCTTGAATCAGAGGTCATTAGTGAAAGAGAGACATTGACATATCATATAAAACATGGTCTCCTGAAGCTGTTCCCCGCACCTGACTCCAGCAGCTAGGTCTGGAGATGAGTTAGCTTCTTTGGAAGGCTTTCTTGTACGGTCAATTTCAACGGTTGTCACCTCTAGGACAGACACTAACTAGCTGAGTAACCTTTAAAATTCACTTTCCCTCCTTGGACTTTACTTTCAATTCTGCAAAATGGCGGGGCTAGGCTATATGATCATTGAAGTTTTTACGTCTCTCACAAATCATGATGCGTATGTCTAGGTATATGGGTTAAATGAGGTTTTTGGAAGGATTTTCCCATTATAACCTGCATACTCCTTAGCTACAAACTACTGAGTAAATAAAATACACAGGCACTATTTCAAGTGATTTGTAGTTACTTACGGGATCTTAAGTCTGAAATTGAGTAATCATACTTGCCAGTTCCAGATAAATCATCATTATTGATCAAGGCAAAGCTCTTTTTCACTTTATTATTTTTCCCTCCTTCTCTCTCCATCCCCAATCCTCCTGCTCCTCACAGGTACGCAAGTTAGTGTATGCAAAATATATATCCTCCTACACTTCGTCCTTTCATATTGATTTAAAAATATGTGTATCTTTTTTTTTTTTTTTTTAATTTTTTCTTTTCAACGTTTATTTATTTTTGGGACAGAGAGAGATAGAGCATGAATGGGGGAGGGGCAGAGAGAGAGGGAGACACAGAATCGGAAACAGGCTCCAGGCTCTGAGCCATCAGCCCAGAGCCCGACGCGGGGCTCAAACTCACGGACCGCGAGATCGTGACCTGGCTGAAGCCGGACGCTTAACCGACTGCGCCACCCAGGCGCCCCAAAATATGTGTATCTTTAAAAAAGACAGTGATTTTGGTGCGGTTTAAATTTTGTATACATGATCTTGTGCTGTAAGTCCTGTTTTGTTTTTTTCCCCATATACACTATGTTTTTGTGATTTGTCCATCTCATATAGGTAAGCCTAGTTTTTTATTTCTGATTTTGCTATGGTCTCCTTGGTATGCTTACAGCACATTTACTTAACCATTCTGCTAAAGATGGTGAGGCTTTGTAAAAATCATTTTATTGTATCCTGGAAACAGCCCTTTGAGGGTTGTTGTCTTATTTATTTTTTAATTTTTTTTTTTTTTTTACTAGTAAGGAATTTGAACTTCTGGGAGATGAATTTGTTTAAGGTGACCTAGTTTAGTAAATGGAAGAGCTGGGTTCTGAATGATAGTGGTTTGATAGCAAATTCTGTGCTCTTCGCTATGAATTTGTTTTGCTGCTTTCCCATACTTAACTGCATTTTTATGATTGATGAAACGAAAAGAATATCTCTGAAGTTCTTTAGATAATCAGATCCTTCCTGCAAAGCTCAGCTAATTTCAACATCTTTCTCAATCTCTAATTCTGAAATCATCATACACCGTTTTCTGTCCATCTCGTGGTGAGGTCCTGGGGTTCCCTTTGATTCGGAGATAAGACTGTTCAATGCACATGACTGGAGAGTGGGTGGCCCAGGTCACTGGGGTACAGCTGCAGCCACTCTGGGTTTGTGCCACATGCATTAGGGTCCATCTCATACTTCTCCTCTAATCCTTTCAGCAGCACGGACAGTGGGGTACAGCCTTGGCTATTTTATGGATGAGCAAAGCGAGGCTCAGAGATGTTAAGGAGGTTACCCAACTTGCCAGACATCTAGGAAGAAACAGAAGCAACATTTGAATCTGGGACTTTCTACCTCCAAATTCTGTGGTCTTTGCTTCACATCATGCTGTCCCCTTAGGGGAGCAAATTACTTTTTCTACAGACCCAAGTCTCAACTGTTAAAATCATAGCATTTCTGAGATTATTAGGCAAATACTCAACTTACATGGGGAAAGGGGACTAAGTTTGACTTTGGAGTTTTTTGGTGGTTCATGGCTTTTCTTTCTTTTTGGGTAAAGGCAGACTTAGCTGGGCCATATCCCTCCTTGGGTATGTTCTTGAAGAAACTGCTTAACCAGTTATAATCCCAATTTGCTCAATGATAAAATAGGAAATAAATAATGGGTTTTTGAAAAGTTAGAATGGGGGCGCCTGGGTGGTTCAGTTGGTTGAATGTCCAACTTTGGCTCAGGTCATGATCTCACGGCTTGTGAGTTCAAGCCCTGCA
>NW_024412418.1:3096870-3108752 GCF_014898765.1 Herpailurus yagouaroundi | reverse complement strand
TGCAATTCAATACCTATTGAAAGAACTATGTGGTAGGAGTATGTGAACTGCATTTCCCGTAGAAGAGAGAGTGACCATGGGGACAAGATAGAGAAAAAGGAGGGGGAATATGCCAGCAATGATAATATTCCATTAAACATCCCCTGGGGATCTTGGGGAGGTGGGTGATTATATAGTATTTATTACCTTCTTCCCTTGGAGACAGGTTGGAAAGATCTGGAGTGCTTTGATGTGTTACACAATTATTATTGTTGTTGTTCTTGTTAATATCAAGCCTAGGACTTTTGTTTCAGCTTTTGGAAAAAGATACGTCTTAGGTTGGGGTCCTTAAAAAAAAAACAAAGATGAAACGGGTGCCAGGGTGGCTCAGTTGGGTAAAGCCTCTGACTTTGACTCAGGTCATGATCTCACAGTTCGTGAGTTCAAGCTCCGCATTGGGCTCTGGGCTGACAGCTCAGAGCCTGGAGCCTGCTTTGGATTCTGTGTCTCCCTTTCTCTCTGCCCCTCCCCTGCTTGTGCTCTGTTTCTCTCTTTCTCACTCCAAAAAATAAATAAACATTAATAAAATTAAAAAAAAAAAGATGGGAGACAGGGGTTTGGGGGCCAGTGTTTGTTTCACTGAGGGAGCAATCGCAGAAGGAACCTGTAAGGGAATCAAGGAAGCAGAAACTAGCTGAGCAAAGATACAGTTTCAGTCGGAGTCTAGTCTGATCGCAGCTCTGCAGTATGAATTACACCCTGGACTCAGCTCTGCCTCCAGGCAAGTGGTTTGGCCTTCTGCAGCCCATATCAACCCTTCACGGGCCATGGGATGCCTCACACAATGTTACATTAGTTTGGTGTACAACATAGTGATTCATATAGCCGTATTCCAACACCATTTACTGGATTTCCTATGCTATACAAGTAAACCTTCTTAAGATTCCACATATAAGTAATATCATACAGTGTTTGTCTTTCTCTGACTTACCTCACTTACCACAATACCCTCAATGTCCAACCATGTGGTCGCAAACAGCCGGATTTCCCTTATTCTTTTGGCCAAATAATATTCCATGGTGTGTATGCCGTAATTCTTTGCCTCCCTATAATCCATATTCCACATAGAATTCGGAGAAACTGTTTAATACCTACATCAGTTTCTAAAATTCCCCTATTAAAGCCCTCCTTTGATTTCTCATTGCACTTTGGAAAAAAAACCCAATTTCTTACTTTGGTCTGTGAGATCATTATAGGATCTGCCCTCTGTGTACCTCCCCTGGTCATCTCCTACTGTCCTCTGTCTATTCCTTGAGAGGCCAGCTTATCCCTGCCTCAGGGCCTTTGCTCTTGCTGTTCCCTCTGTCTGAAATGCTTTTCAAACAAGATGTTCCTGTGTGTTCTTTTTATGCAGGTCTTAGTGTAAATGTCATGTCAGAGACCATTTCTGACTTCAAGAGTCCCCTTTCTCTGCCACTACCCGAGACAGTTCCTATCACATCATCTTACTGTATTTGTTTATAATATTACTTTCTGCTATTTCTCTATTAGAATGTAAGCTCCATGAAGCCAGGAATTTAATCTCTTTTGTTCACTACTGTATGGTCAGCATCTAGAACAGTTCCTGACATATACTAGCTGCTCAAGTATTTGTCAAACTGATGAAAGGAGAAATCCTCAACATTTCTATCATTCAGTTAGAAAAGTCAAACACCTTATTAGACAAAGGGGCAAGGGGCTCCTGGGTGGCTATCAATTAAGTGGCCGACTCTCGATTTCAGCTCAGGTCATGCCCTCACGGTTTGTGAGATCGAGCCCCACTTTGGGCTCTGTGCTGACAGCGTGGAGCCTGCTTGGGATTCTCTCTCTCTTCTCCTCTCTCTCTCTCTCTCTCAAAATAAATAAGTAAACATTTAAAAAAAAAGAAAAGAAAATGGGCAAAGTATATGAGCACGAAATTGGCGAAAGAAGAAATAAGTATCTAAACATATGAAAAATGTTTAACATCACCATAAATTAAAAAATTACAATTTATGTCATGGTGAGCTATCTTTTGCTTTCATAATCACAAAATGTTTAAAAGAAGATCATCACACCTGTATTAGTGAGGTGCTGGGAAACAGGTTCCCTCATACACTGTGGAGTGCTGGGGTGCACCTTACAGTCAGTTTCATTGATTTGTATAAAGACCCTTACCAATGAAAATGCCTTTCTCCCCCTAATTCTGCTTTTAGGAAGTTACCCTACAGAAATCATCATTACTATCTACAAAGATCTGTGGTCATGTTACTGTTATTTTATAACAAAAAAAAATTGAAAATATCAAAGGGACCAAAAGCATTTAGGTGTATAGGATATTTCGGATGTGAGAAGCCAGGGTTCAAACGCAAGCATCTCGCAATTCTCGCTTTTGTTGGAAGGGTTCCATGGGGTGGGGTTGAGAAGGGCCACCGGTCTACATGGCAAGCCAAGGAATTTCCCCAACTCAGACCCCCACAGAGGCTCAGGGATGTAAAATGTCCTCGACTGGCCCGGGTTGGGGTGGACCTGTCCGGAACTTGCCCTAAGGGAATAATGGGTCTTCCTGGTGGGCAGGGCAGCGTCACTGGTGGTGGGTGTTGGCATTGGACATACAAAGTAGCAGAAGAAGGGAGGGCATAGCCATCCAGCTGTGTTGGTGGAGGAGGGTGGGAGGTGGGAGTGATTTGAGAGGTAGCACTTTGGGGCAGAAGCCAATTCACTGTGGTGCTGCCTCATGTCCTGTGACCAGGCTGGGTGTGCAAAATGATGGCTCAGCACTAGGGCATCTCTGTGGAGTGGGTGGGGATTCTAGAAAATATTGAGGTGGGGGGAGTATGAATCAAATGTACCTCATATGACCACCAGGGTAGAAAATGCTCAGGATATCATGCCAAGTGGACAGCAGTGTTGGGGACATAAATTTTCTCCATGAGAGGATAAGAAATACCATATATCTTTAAAAATATATATATGCACAGAAAATTTTATTTATATTGAAATTCCAAAATAACAAACTAACAACGATAAGAGTTCAGCAAGGTTACCGAGTGAGAGGACCTGCCTAAATGATTATCAATAGCCTTCTCTACATGAGCCGTGATCAATAAAACAACGCAAGGGGAGCCTACGAGAGGGAACCGAGAAAGGAATGGAATGAATGGAAGGGAGATGTCATGTCTCGAGGATGGAATGGGCTTAGCATTGGAGGTACATGTGTAGAGCCTGTGTAGAGCGACAAGAAATACCACAGTCTTTATTAAGGTTTCTAAATTGCATCAATGTGTTTCAATTCCTTTTCTGTCAAGATTAAGGCTATTAAAATGTTCTATAAAATATATAATATATGTCCATTCCCCGTGGGGTCTCTCCTCTACCCAAGGGTTTTGAGGACTTTTGCATTCAAGAAAATTTGGGGATGTCTTTTGCCTTCAAGGTTATCATGACTACCTTTGAGATTGTTCAAGTGCATATGGTTACATCAGACAAGGGCAATATCACCACCTTTGTGGCAAATTTGGGCGTTAGCTCTTCTCTTGCTGTGGTTGCCTAAACTTTTTGGGTATAAACACTCAGGGAATAGGGTTCAATAGCCCCAACACCATGAGCTGCCCAACGACAGACCTCACGACTTTCCACAGTGTTGCTGTGGACCACAGGTCCCTCCCACCTGAGTAACTTCATAGCAGTTACATTTTCTCTGGTTAACTCACCTTGGTGAACAGTATAGAAGTAATGTGCCGACCAAAATCCTGATTCTTAAAAATACATGCAAATTTCTATAGAAAAAATTCTGGAAGGATATTAATAATACCACACCCTGTTCTGTGTGTTTTATATGTATCACCCGGAACCTGGATGTCTATCCCTGGGGGTGGGTTTAGAGAAGTGGCATAACCCACTTAAATTCCCAACCCAGAGGAGGATTTGAATCCACACAGTCTATACCAGAACTTATGTGCTAAATAAATACATTCTAGTATTTCCCCCTCTAACTGTTAACAATCCCTATTGGAGTGGTATGATAATAGGGATTCCATTTCTTCACTTTATACTTTTTTGACATTGCCCGAATTTTCTGTCCTAGATAGTGGTACATCAGGGAGCTCAGGACAGTGGTTAGGAGCAAGGTGCATGGAGCCGGCCTCCCCTGGTTCTGATCCCAGCTTGCCGCTTACTACCTGTGTGACCATGGGTGGTTACTTCACCTCTGCCTCCTCACCGGTAGAGTAGAACGATAATGGCGTCTACCTCAGTGGGTTGTTGTGGGGAGTAGATGAGTTACCCTAGGTAAAGCTAGAGCGGCGTGCTGGGCATGGCTCCAAATCCTCCATGTATAGATTATTAATGTTGAGGCAATGAGTCTGCAGGCTGCTGGGCCATCACATAATCCCTTATCTCATTTGAGCCCCCACAATGATACTGGTCCAAAAGGGTCATTCTGAGGACAACTCCTCAGAGAACAGAATGTAGCTGCATCTCCCCTCCGGCCCCCACACGAGATTAAATTATGGTGGGGGCTCCAGAGAGGACAAAGTTTGAATGGGGAAGAATTGAGAAAGCTCACTTTGCAGGGGCCCTTCGCTGAACGCTTCTCACCTCCGGGGATCAGAGAAGCCTAATCAGCAGCGTAGGGCCTGATTAGAGAACCCCCATGAGTGACACACCCCCCTGCCCTGGTCTAATTCCCTTCCTGGAATGCCCAGAATGGGGCAGAGAAGCAGGGACTTATTAATAGGTGCAACTGTGGATGCTGGGGCTTGAGAGCTGTAGGTGTGGGAGATGTTTATTCCTCTGGTCCCTGAAAGCCCCACTTAGACACCACATTCTGTTCCCGCCCAGCCCAGTCTTCTGGATCGGTCCTGCTGGAGGTGAGTGTGGCAATGGCAGGGCGGAGAAAATGAACCGCAGTCCAGATCCCAAGTATACTTGACAGCTTGAATCTTAGTTTTCTCTCATATAAAATGGGTTTATCTCTTTTGTCTTTAGAGAGTAGGGCCAAAGCTGGTACTTGTTGGGGAGCCCAATGTGCTGGGTTCGCTTCCCCCTTGCAGTGATGTAAGACCCTTGGCCTTTGGGGCCTCAGTCCCCTCATCTATAACACGGGGTGGACGATGCCTTTCGTATCTGCTTTAAGTGCTTGTTTTCAGAATGAGAAAGGACAGGGTAGGTGGGACCACGTGGAAAACTAAGGTAGCTATTTAAATAGTGTGAGCAGGGGCGCCTGGGTGGCGCCGTCGGTTAAGCGTCCGACTTCAGCCAGGTCACGATCTCGCGGTCCGTGGGTTCGAGCCCCGCGTCGGGCTCCGGGCTGATGGCTCAGAGACTGGAGCCTGTTTCCGATTCTGTGTCTCCCTCTCTCTCTGCCCCTCCCCCGTTCATGCTCTGTCTCTCTCTGTCCCCAAAATAAATAAAACGTTGAAAAAAAAATAAAAAAAAATAAATAGTGTGAGCAGAGGAGGGGGGGAGAGAGAGAGAGAGAGAGAGAGAGAGAGAGAGACAGAATCTGAGGCAGGCTTCAGGCTCTGAGCTGTCATCACAGAGCCTGACGCGGGACCCAAACCCATGAACCGTGAGATCGTGACCTGAGCCGAAGTGGGTCACTTAACTGACTGAGCCACCCAGGCGCCCCAAGGTGGCCGTTTAAGTATAAAGGTTTCTATTGAGAAAAGGGGAAGAGCAAACACCTACCTTGTTGAATCTCTAAGAAACTTGCAACTCTGGCAGGTGTTTGGAATGCCATGGTACTGGCATTATAGAAAGAGCTGGAAGCTATAAGTAGGCTCTAAAATAGATCGGTCTCCTTTGTGGGGATCTGTCGGGTAGGGTCACCGTTAGCTCAAAGACCAGTCATCAGCGACGCTCCGGAGAGGCTTTCTGTTGTGGGTGGGAGCTAAATCCAGGTTCCTACAGCTGGAGTCCATGCAGCTACGTTCTGAGGATCCTGGGCTGAGCTCCCTTAAGGCGAGAGAACTGAGATCACTCATTTAGGACTTTGGGAGAGGCTCTAAGGAGGTTAGGGGAGTGGAAGAGCGCCATCCAGAGCTAAAGAGACCTGATGCTCATGCTCATACTTTGCAGGGCTGGCTCTGTCTAGTTGTCCCTATCATCAAAACCTCCTCCAAGTGCTGACGCATAGGGACACATGTACCCCAATGTTTACAGCAGCACTTTCAACAATGGCCAAATTATGGAAAGAGCCTAAAGGTCCATCAACCGATGAATGGATAAAGAAGATGTGGGAGGTATATACAATGGAATACTACTTGGCAATGAGAAAGAATGAAATCTGGCCATTTGTAGCAACGTGGACGGAACTGGAAGGTATTCTGCTAAGTGAAATGAGTCAGGCAGAGAAAGACAGATACCATATGTTTTCACTCATATGTGGATCTTCAGAAACTTGACAGAAGACCACGGGGGAGGGGAAGGGGGAAAAAAGTTACAGAGATGGAGGGAGGCAAACCTCAAGAGACTCTTAAGGACTGAGAACAAACTAAGGGTAGATGGGGTGGGGGATAGGGAAAGTGGGTGGTGGGCAGGGAGGAGGGCACTAGTTGGGATGAGCACTGGGTGTTGTATGGAAACCAATTTGACGATAAATGATATTAAAAAAAACCCATATGAAGGGAATAAAAAATTATAGAAGTAAAAAAACAAAACAAAACAAAAAACCTCCTCCAGACCCCACTCAATTCCCCTGTAAAGGAAGGCTGTCCATCTGATGTCATGACTCTCCCAGAAGTGGGGAACTTGAGTAGTTCTGGGCACCAGGGAGTTTGCTTCTAGGCAAGACACATGTCCTCTCAGGGCCCCTCTGTCCTCCTCTCTGCTTACCCCGTCTGAAGGCAGCAGGACAAAACCATGACCTTTCAGTTCTAAGATGCTTCCGTACTCTCAGTCCAGGAGGCACATGGGTCAGAGCAGGCGTTGGTGAAGGCGAAGTACAAGAGATTTTGAGGTCAGTATTTGGATAGACTTGATATGGCATTCTAGATGTTTCTTTGTCAGATCACAATGTGAGGGAGAACCTCAAGATTTCCACTTTTCAGGTCTTTCTCCCCACGCCTGCCATCTGAATCACCACGACTACCATGATGAAGGACTCGGTGGTGTGATGGGAAGGGTTCTGGGTCCCAGTTCTGGCTTTTCTTTCTAGCTAGGTGACTTTCGGACAAGTCAGTTGACCTCTCTGAGTCTCACTTTCCTCCTCTGAGGATCAGATGAGATCATGGGTGCACAATGTCTAAAACAAGGGGTCATGAAAGTCTTTGTAATTTTGGGGAGGGGGGATCCACACCTTCCAGAGTATGCAGCAGAACTGGTCTTTGCTGAACACACAATCTGCCATCTCATTTCACCCTACAACACTCCTGTGACTTAGGTCGTCTCTTATCCGTCTTCTAGATGAGAGAGCTGAGGCCCAGAGAACTTAGGCGCCTGGCTGGGGCTCGACCCCGCGGTGCCGGGACCCGAAGCATCTTCACTCCATGGCAACATGCTGGTTCCACCGCCTTCCTGCTGTTCTCAGTGAGGCTTGCTGGAGGATCGTTTCCTATGTCTTTCTGGTTTCAATCCACTGGAAAATGACCAACTAAAGTTTTTTTTTTTTCTCCAAACAAGTTCCCGGGGACTCTATTTTCACCTCTAGGTTGAGCCGCTCCGTTACCTGAACACAGACAGAGTGTGGGTGGAAGGAACCTCTGTGTTTTCCACCATTTAAACATTCCGAAGACCCAAGTCCACGCTGACACTTTGGGTAGCAGTCAAAGTATCTTGGACCTCATTCCTTTATTCCTTTTTCCCCTTCAGGTCATCACAAGCAGATGATACCGGTTCTATTATAGTGGCAGAGGGAGGATACCCGTCGTCTATGTCTGTGTAGTTCTATATATTCATCCCTACATCCCCAGTGTCCACAATAGTGCCTGGCACAGAGTATAAAGGCAGGTCCTTTAAAAATCCTTGTTGCATACTTCCAGCTGAGAGCAATGGCTATCGAACTTGAGGCACCTCCACCGCCTTTGTATCTCACCATTTTAAAATAACTTTAAACCTGCCTGGGAAGATCTAAGCGCATTAGTTGTGCTGAGCTATATAAATACTCCTCAGGTCCACGGCGGTGTCTTTTGCACAGCATGTGATATTATGAAGTGGGTGTCTGGGCACTTAAAACAATCCCGTCCAAGGGCAAACTTTTTACTTTTAAAAATCATCTACCAATAAATCTTCTTGTTTGATTCATAGTGGCCTCTTGGTTCTTAGGCCAGTGTTTCTCTGCTCTAAAATGATACGCTGAAGTCTGTGGGGCTTTCTCTCTTCTGAAACCCCTGTTTTCTGAGGCTCATGGAGGGTTTGGGGGAGCATTGATCATCTCAAAGAGCAAGCGATCTTTTTTTTTTCTTTCTATAATTTATTTATTTATTTATAGTTTACACCCAAGCTAGCTAGCACATGGTGCAACAATGATTTCAGGAGTGGATTCCTTAAGCCCCCCCCCCCCCAGCCCATCCCCCCTCCCCCAACCTCTCCAGCAACCCTCTGTTTGTTCTCTATACTTAAGAGTCTCTTATGTTTTGTCCTCCTCCCTGCTTTCATATTCTTTTTGAAGAGCAGGCGATCTTGAGGACTTTCTCCTTTAGCTTTGGAATGTGTGAGAGCTACACGTCTTAGGTGTGTTTACCATGAGCTGTGGGTCTTTTTTTTTTTTTTTAATTTTTTTTTTCAACGTTTATTTATTTTTGGGACAGAGAGAGACAGAGCATGAACGGGGGAGGGGCAGAGAGAGAGGGAGACACAGAATCGGAAACAGGCTCCAGGCTCTGAGCCATCAGCCCAGAGCCTGACGCGGGGCTCGAACTCAGGACCGCGAGATCGTGACCTGGCTGAAGTCGGACGCTCAACCGACTGCGCCACCCAGGCGCCCCGATCTGTGGGTCTTGAGCAGATGTGACTGATGTGGAGGAAAGATAACCTGGACTTCCAGAGGTCCACCAAGAGAGGCCTGTCTGGGAGCAGAGTATTTCTGTGTCGGATCAGTGATTAGATAACAGACCGCCGAGAGTGTGAAATACCAACGTTGCTCAATACCGTGGGGTGTGGTGGGTTCCTGATGGCATTAAGGATTTATTTTCTTCCTGTGCATCCTTGAAAGCCAGCAGTCTCAACTATTTTACGGCTCCAAAAACAGGAAACTGCTGCTTCAGTGATCTGTTCACATTTCCCCAGCAACTTAGTTTATCTGGATCGCCTGGGACCAAATATTTCCCTCTGAGGCCACACTGAGGCCCCCTGTAGGTCTTCTCCCTGCCCGGAGATTTCGTGGATCTGCTATTTGCTTTCCCTAAACTTAATCATTAGGAAGCCAACCGGCTCTTCTATCTAGAATTATTAATCATTTTGAATTGGTTCAGGAATTTAGACAACGTATCCCAAGGCAAGGTGCACTTGTGCTTGGAGAGATCAGGCTTTCTGAATAGCAGACACTCAGCATCTTTGGTTTGCTTTGAAATTGTCCTCTGCCCTTTGCCACGTGGGCCTACTGGATAGAAGAATCACATTCGGGTGTGTTTTGAGTTCAGGGACCCTCCATGCTGCTCACCGTCTCAAAACGGAGGGCCCGGTCCTCTTGGATCTGGATTTATGAAGATTTCAGGAGCTGGTTACAGTAGCACAGACCTGGGGATCTTCCTGAGCTTTCCATTTCCTCCCTTGAGCATCTGCTTTTTTTTTCCCATCATCCATAGATCAGTCTCATTAAGTTGAACCACTGCTTGTGCACTGTCTTTCCAGAACCCATTTGGCAAAGTCTTCTGGCGCTCTTGCCGGTCCAATGATGATAGGGCTACTTGTTCCGATTGTGCTGGCGTCTGGCAAACAGGCAATTTTGTTTCGTGTTTATTTATTCATCAATACTTCTTTCCAAAAGAGACTTGCAGTGGCTTATAAAAATGCGTGGCAGGCAGTCAGATACAGTAAATTAAAAATGAGGGATGAGACTTGGGCAAAGTGCACGTCGGTAGATTATAATGAGGAGCCAGGAGCAAGGTTGGTTCACACGACTTTTGTCTTACCACTTTATGCTGTGTTAGAGGTGATGCTTCCTTGGTGCCCGCACACTCCTCATCAGAGTTTGATTCCGCTGGTGGCCCTGTGTGTCCTTCTGCCCTCTCATCCCCGCAGACAAGATGTAGCCAATAAAGGTGATACCACAGAAGGGGGGACATGTGCAGTGTCACTGACTCGGGATTGAAGCAATTTTCCAAAATCTTCATCTAACTTATGTTACTTTTCCTCCTGGCCCAGGCGTAGTAGGTAATTTAGGTAAGCTGCTAAAAAACTCTGGGCATAGAAATGGTGTCCCTTACATGATAACTCATTATGCCCATACGCACGAGCAAATAGTGGTTGGGGACACGCCTGGGAGACAGACAGATGTGGTTCAAATCTCGGTGTAGTGGTTCAGCTCAACCACATTAGGCCTCCCTCTGTTTTCCGGTCCATCAATTGGGACAATGACGACATGTCCTGGGGTGGGGTGTTGTGGGAAGTAAATGAGGCGGTTTACGTAAAGCACCTGAAACAGTATTCAGCACACAGTGGGGGCTTTCTGCCATTCGTCGTATTATTATCAGTGTGTGCTCTTTCCATCTCTCACTGGACGTTTTAAATTTTTATTTTTATTTCTTATTTTTTAAAATTTGCATCCAAATGAGTTAGCATACAGTGCAACAATGATTTCAGGAGTAGATTCCTTGATGCCCCTTTACCCATTTAGCCCATCCTCCCGTCCCACACCCCCTCCAGAAACCCTCAGTTTGTTCTCCATATTTATGAGTCTCTTCTGTTTTGTCCCCCTTCTTGTTTTTATATTATTTTTGCTTCCCTTCCCTTATGTTCATCTGTTTTGTCTCTTCAAGTCCTCATATGAGTGAAGCATATGATATTTGTCTTTCTCTGACTGACTAGTTTTGCTCAGCGTATTGCCCTCTAGTTCCATCCACGTAGTTGCAAATGGCAAGATTTCATTCTTCTTGATTGCTGAGTAATACTCCATTGTATAGATATCCCACATCTTCTTTATCCATTCATCCGTCGATGGACATGTGGGCTCTTTCCATCCTTTGGCTATTGTGGATAGTGTTGCTATAAACATGGGGGTGCATGTGTCCCTTCGAAACAGCACCCCTGTATCCCATGGATAAATGCCTAGTAGTGCAATTGCTGGGTCATAGGGTAGTTCTATTTTTAGTTTTTTGAGGAACCTCCATACTGTTTTCCAGAGCGGCTGCACCAGATTGCATTCCCATCTCACTGGACTTTTAAGAGAAGTGAGACCATCACGTTCCAGAGGAGGACACAGCACTGAGATCCAGAGACGGGAAGGTAACGGTTCAGGCTTACACAGTGCATCGGTGGCAGAAACTGGACTTGAATTCAAGCTCTAGATGCAGTTCCCAGCCTTTCTGCTATAGATACTCTCTCGGGTTGATCCTACTCAACTGCCTCTCCCCAACCATGAACTTCTCCCTCCAAGGAAAATAGCTCCCGTCATCCAGGGGGGATCGATTAGGGTGGTGGCAGAATGAAGTGGGTCTCCTGACCTGTGCCCACCCCCCCCCCCCCTCAGCTCAGGCTGCTCAAAACTGGACCACAGCCTGGCTCCTGGTGATGAGCCCTGCTGTCAGTTAGCAGAAGCACAATGAACTTGGAATCAGAAGTCCTGGTGCCATTTATTACCTGTGTGGCCTTGGGAAAGTTGGTTTAGTCACCTTGTGCCTCATTTTACTCAGCGATATGATGGGGGGGGGGGTAAATGACATTTCTGAACCACAGAACAACCCCAAATCATTTTTGTAACAGTCACATGTATTGAGTATTTACTC
>NW_024412418.1:3071870-3094370 GCF_014898765.1 Herpailurus yagouaroundi | reverse complement strand
AAATATATTGCAGGGGCGCCTGGGTGGCGCAGTCGGTTAAGCGTCCGACTTCAGCCAGGTCACGATCTCGCGGTCCGTAAGTTCGAGCCCCGCGTGGGGCTCTGGGCTGATGGCTCGGAGCCTGGAGCCTGTTTCCGATTCTGTGTCTCCCTCTCTCTCTGCCCCTCCCCCATTCATGCTGTGTCTCTCTCTGTCTCAAAAATAAATAAAACGTTAAAAAAAAAATAAAAAAAAATATATTGCATATGACTGGCTCTCTGCTAGAATGCTCTAGAAGGGCAAAGATCTTTGTCTGTGTTGTTCTGAGGAACCAGAAGAATGCTTGCCATTCTCAGTTCTCAGTAGATTCTCATGGAATAAATAAATGAGTATAGTCTGTCTCTCTGTTTTCCCCTTTGGTCAAGATGAGTTGGGTGAATTACTTTTAGAACACAGCAAATCATTGTTTTGGCTGAAGGTCAAGATTAGATTGGGCTGTAAGGGGAAAAAAAACCCTCCTAAATAGTCACATTGTCAGGAATTCAGCAGGGGAAAAACACCAGATGCTGACCTTTATTTCATCCATAGATCAGCTTTTGTCAAACATTGATCAAAGTTTCATTTTCTTATTTATCTGAAATCCTATGAGATCTCTCTCAAATTCAGTTTTTATTTCAAGGATGGAAGGAAGACAAAAATAACTACCTTTGAAGTCTGCATTCAGTATTCCCATTACCCCAGATCATCTGCATCCAAAGGTACAGAGACAAGATTGTCCAATACTTGGCAAGAACTCTAACTGTATTAGAATTCTAAACCCAGTGTGATGCCTTTGTCCCTTAATGAGCTGGGCAGGCTAATTCTGGAATGGCTCGATTGAAGCATCTCATTGATTGATAATGATCTGGCATTTAAAAAAATGGGACAGGTCCTTTGGAATAAGAGGAGAATTTGGAAACCAGGCCATGCTGCTTGGCAGGAACAGAGAGGACAAAGCGACTTGGTGGGCAACAGGTGGCAGAGGTTCTAACAAACCTTGTTCTTCAAGGCTCGCTTCTTGCATTCCGTTCTGTTGTGTTCATGTGCACCTCAAAAACAACCACAAAAAGAGATATGGTTGATACTGAGACTCCAGGGGGCTGTGGACTGGGAGATGAGAAGATGCCAAAATGTCCACGAACCTAGGAGGGTATTACTCTGATATTGTAGAGTTTGGAAAAAATACTTCTAAGCGTGTGAGTCAGACCATGTGCTAGGAACGGTACATCAGTTATGTTCTTCACGACAGTAACCTTGGCATTGAAATGCCTATGACACCAACAAGGAGACTGATATTCAGATACATGCATGAACTTGCCCAAGGTCTCAAGGGATTTGAACCTAGGTCTGATTTCAAAGCCCATGTACTTAGTACTATACCACTAGGATTTCTCCAACAAAGTGGTGCTTTCTAGCTCTGTTGTGAAGCTGATGAGGGTTTCCAATTTGGAACCTGTCAGAAGTTTGGAAAGGTCTAAGGAACTGCGTTCTAGCTCCAGCTTTGCCTGTCTGCTGTGAAATAATGAACTGGTCACTTCACCTCTTTGGCCCTCATATTCTTCTCTCAAAAGTGGGAAGCACAATATATGCTTCGAAGGATTTCCAAAATATCAAATGAAGTAAAGTTTGCAAAAAATGTAAAGTGCTTTACAAACCTAAAAAATCATGACCATTGCTGAGAGTGATCAAATCGATCACCTTAGTTTGTCTTTAATGAGATTTTATTTTTTTATTTCAGTGGATGACCTGGGATTCATGGCAGAGAATGACACTGTGGTGACAGAATTCATTCTAATGGCATTCCAGCTGTCGGCAGGGCTGCAAATGAGTCTCTTCTTTGTGTTTCTGGTCCTATATTTCGTCACCGTGGGCGGCAACCTGGGCATGATAGTGTTGATTCAGAGAGACCTTCATCTCCAAACTCCCATGTACTTCTTCCTCCGCCACCTTTCCTTCCTGGACATTTGCTACTCTTCTGTCATTGTCCCTCAGTTGCTTGAGACCTTGGGTACACGTAAGATGGCCATCACTTACGAACGCTGTGCCACCCAGTTCTTCTTCTTTACACTCTGTGCCAGCACCGAATGTTTCCTTTTGGCTGTGATGGCCTATGACCGCTATATGGCTGTGTGTAACCCCCTCTTCTACGCCACTGCCATGACACCACAGACCTGCCTAGGGCTGGTGGCTGGGGCATATGCTGGTGCCATGGTCAACGCTGTGATCCGCACTGGGTGTACCTTTTCGATCTCCTTCTGTAAGTCCAACCACGTGGACTTCTTTTTTTGTGACCTCCCACCCCTGCTGAAGCTTGCCTGTAGTGAGACCAAGCCCCGGGAACGGGTCATCTACCTCCTAGCTTTCTTGGTCATTACGACCAGCATTTCAGTGATTCTTATATCCTACTTTTTTATCATTCATGCTATTCTGAAGATTCGTACAGCAGGTGGCAAAGCCAAGACTTTCTCCACCTGTGTTTCTCACATGACTGCAGTGGCTCTTTTCTTTGGGACGCTCATATTCATATACCTGAAAGGTAACATGGGCACATCGCTTGGGGAGGATAAGATTGTGTCAGTATTTTACACGGTGGTCATCCCTATGCTGAACCCAATGATCTACAGCTTGAGAAACAAGGAAGTGAAGGAGGCTCTGAAGAAAACTCTCAACACGATAAAGGTTTCCCAAGTACAGTAAGACTTGAGCTCCATGAATTCAGAAGCTCCTGCAAATCATCCTTTGGGCTTCTCTCTTTAACACATGAACTAGATTTCACAATGACAAAGACATATTGAGGCAAAAAAAAATATGTAGCTTTGGGTATCAGCAATTTCTTTATTAGCTCTATGACCTTCAGTCAGAAATTCTCTGCCCCAGTTTTCACATCAGTAAAAATTCCTGCCTTGCTATGATTAAAGCCAGGATGAAGAGAGACGGAATGCCAAAGGGCTTTATAAATAATAACATGCTATAAAATTGAAAATTGACTTTCTCACCTGTCCTGGGTATTGCTGAGTGTTTTCTCAGCTACTTGAGGTCAAAAAATTCAAGCTGCCAAGCTAACTTTTGCACTTGAATAATTATAAAACCATGGCTTCTTGTTTGCATGGTGAGGGTAGTTACATTCTTTGCTTGTGGGTAGCGGGGTGGAAATCAGCCTTGACCAAAGAAACCTTGTCCCAACATTCAATCATATCCAATTTAGGTGTTTGTCATAAAAAATACAAGCAGTTAAAGAGAGGAAGGAAAAATAGAGGGGAAAGGAGATGTAAACAGGGAAATGTCCACCTAGAATATGTTCGCCCACTTCCCAAAATAGCACAGACAACAGAGATACTGTAGAATAAAAGTATGTAGAATAAAAGATGTAATGTTTGCATTAATTATTGGAAGTAATTTGATCTGATGTGGAGCTGAACTGAGCCCCACATATAACTTCTGAAATACTTCTTGATCACCAAAGGTCAGAAACTCCATTTTGTTTCTGAAGGATTGTTCAAAGAACATCTCAAGCTAGTTTCTAGTTTCCATTAATGAAAACCACTATGTGCCTCCATCATTGGTAGGACTTTTACTTTATTGTCAGAAGGCAGATAACCATGAATCTGACTGCCACTTTTTAATGATCTCCTTTGGCTAGAAACATTATCTGGCAAATGTCTCCATGGAGATTCCACAATCGTACTCATCAATGCAGCAAATATTTACGGACTACTATGTATCAGCCATAATACTAGGTTCAGGAATACAGAAATGAATAAGATAGACGTGGTCTATCCTTCATGGGGATTAGAACTTGTCGCATAGACATATGGAAACCATTACAGTTAATTTAGCTTTTCGTATGGTTTTGGAAAGTGGAAAAAAAGCAACACAGGATATTGTTATACTGTACAGTCGGGTTCTGACCTAGTTTGGTGTGGTCAGCAAAGGCTTCCCTGAGGAACTGACATTGATGCTGAGGCTTAGTGGGAAGCCTGTCATAGTCATGGGCTGAGGAGCTGAGGGAAGCCAGAGTGGCTGCAGCATAAGGACAGGGGCTGAGTGTGACACGCAGCTGGAGAATTCAGGAGCAACTGGGTCACGGAGAGCCTCGCAGGCTCGCTTGGGGACTTCTGGACTTTAACGCAAGAGCAAGGCTTGAAATGGTCCTGTCTGAATTTTTTAAAAATGTTTTTATTTATTTTTGCGACAGAGAGAGACAGAGCATGAGCAGGGGAAAGGCAGAGAGAGAGGGAGACGCAGAATCGGAAGCAGGCTCCAGGCTCCGAGCTGTCAGCACAGAGCCCGACGCGGGGCTCGAACCCACAAATGGTGAGATCATGACCTGAGCCAAAGTCAGATGCCCAACCGACTGAGCCATCCAGGCGCCCCAAGTCCTGTCTGAATTTTAAAAAGATCTCTTTGGGGCGCCTGGGTGGCTCAGTAGGTTAAGTGTCCGACTTCGGCTCAGGTCATGATCTCATGGTCCGTGAGTTCGAGCCCCACGTCGGGCTCTGTGCTGACAGTTCAGACCCTGGAGCCTGCTTCGGATTCTGTGTCTCCCTCTCTCTGACCCTCCCCCGTTCATGCTCTGTCTCTCTCTGTCTCAAAAACAAATAAACATTAAAAAAAATTTAAAAAGATCTCTTTGGCTACAGTGTGATGGCTGGCGGGGGGGGGGGGTGGGGGGGCGGGCCTGTGGTGGTGCAGATGGAAGGAAGCATACCCATTTCGTCTAAGAGGCAACCAATGGTGCATTCTGGGATATGCGGTTTGATTTCCACACAATACTGTGTGCTTTGTTCTAAAATATGTACAAGGGCAGGGCACCTGGGTGGCTCAGTTGGTTGAGCGTCTGACTCTTGATGTCGGCTCAGCTCATGATCCTAGATTGTAGGATCGAGCCTCGCGTCGGCTCCATGCTGAGCGCAGAGGCTGCTTAAGATTCTCTCTCTCTCCCTGTCCCTCTTCCCTGCTTGAGCATGCTCTCTCTCTAAAATTAAAATAAAATAAAATAAAATAAAATAAAATAAAATAAAATAAAATACATATACATATAAGAGCAGAGAAAGCTCACAAGTGCATGACCATGATGTTGGTATAACACTGATTCTTAGAAAATGGTGAAATTTGGGAAATACACTTTTGGAGGCATCTACTTTTTCACTGGTACACTTTTCCTTCTCTGCATGCAGCCTTCCTTAGATATACATCGAAATGGCCATCAACTTCTCCCTTTCAAGGGGACAACACATTTTCATTAACCCCTACTGTGTGCCAGGTTGTTTCAGTAGGCTGAAGAAATCACTCCTTGCAGGGTTTCTTACATGCATAAAGTCAGGAAAAGCCTTTAACTTAAAAAACATATATAAATGCAGGGCACCTGGGTGGCTCAGTTGGTTAAGTGTCTGACTTTGGCTCAGGTCATGATCTCACAATTTGTGAGTTCAAGCCCCCTGTCGGGCTCTCTGCCGTCAGCACAGAGCCCGCTTCAGGTCCTCTCTCTCTCTCTCTGTCTCTCTCTCTCTGTCTCTCTCTGCCCCTCCCACCCTCGTGCTCTCTCTCTCTCAAAAATAAATAAACATTTAAAAAAGATATATAAATGGGGAAAATGCTAGACAGTGAGTGTGCTATTTTGGTGGTGGTGGTGGGGCTTCTAAGATTCCTCCCCCCTTCTACTTGGTGAGTGGCCACAAACTGCCTATAAATGAATGACCTTTGATGCAGGTACAGTATTTGATGTACATACAACTACTTCAGGGGTGCACCAAGTGGACAAAAATAAAATGAGGCTTTAGTGTGTTTTAGGGGATTGCTTTCCGATTAATGTGCAAAGGCACAGAAAGAAATGGCCTTTGTGGTGAATTTCCACTTGCATAATTTAATCAATGAGTGAAAACGTCTGTAAATCACCTAATGTGTGTTGAGCAAGGTACCAAGAGTTTTTGCTTATCTCATTGACAGGTCTCCTTTTTATTTTTTATTTTTAGTATTGAAGTTTAGTTGACATACAGCGTTATATCAGTTTCAGGTGTATAATACAGTGATTCGTAAGTTCTATGCATTACTCAAAGCTCACCACGTTAAGTGTGTGTTGTGGGGGGCGAGGGGGTCTTTAGGGTTTTCTCTGTACAGTATCATGTCACTTGTAATTAGTGACAGCTTTACTTCTTCTTTACCAGTCTGGAGGCCTAGTATTTCCTTTTTCTTGCCTGGGCTAGGACTTCCAGTACTATACTGAATAAAAGTGGCAAGAGTGGACATCTTTGTCTCGTTCTTGATAGGTCTCACTTTGAAAACAGACTTTATGATAATCTGTCAGAAAATGGAATCCTCTGGTTGATTTTATGTGTCAGTTTTGGCTGAGTTAGAGAGCACCCAGATACTTGGCCAAACGTTATTTTTGGTGTATCTGTGAAGATGCTTCCAGATGATGTTGGCATTTGAATCAGTGGATCCAGTGACGCAAGTTGCCCTCCCCCTATAGAGGTGAACATGACCCGATCCAGTGAAGGCTTGAATAGAGCAGTAGGCAGAGGAAGGGAGAATTCATTCCTCCTACTCTGCCTGACTGCCTGAGGTGCACTTGGAGGGAAATCCACACCATCGGCTTCCCTGGTTCTCAGGCTTCAGACAGAATTGTACCACTGTCTTCCTGAATCTCCTGGATTGTTTCAGCTTCCATACGAGAATCTGTGTGAGCCAGTTCCTTACAATAAATGTCCAATGCCATAAACCGATCCGTCTCCTCCGAAAGTTTTCTACCACCCTCTTGATTATTATTGTTTTGTGATAAAAATACTTAACATAAGATCAACTCTTTTAACAAATTTTTAATATAGATTGTGGTGATATTTTCACTACCACGAAG
The DNA here is from genome assembly GCF_014898765.1 of Herpailurus yagouaroundi. Lineage (NCBI taxonomy): Eukaryota > Metazoa > Chordata > Mammalia > Carnivora > Felidae > Herpailurus > Herpailurus yagouaroundi. The sequence continues at coordinate 3,087,499 of NW_024412418.1, read as the reverse complement.
TGGCTGAAGTGGCTTAAAAGAATCTCCATAAAGGGGCTCCTGGATGGCTCAGTCGGTTAAGCATCTGACTCCTGATTTTGGCTCAGGTCATGATTGTGAGATTGAACTCCGTATCAGGCTTGGCATGGACTGCAGATCCTGGGATTCTCTCTCTCCCTGCCCCTTCCTCACTCATGTGCTCCCCCCCTCAAAAGAAATAAATAAAACTAAAAAAAAAAAAGAAAAATCTCCATATATATATATATATATATACACACATATATCCTGTTGGTTCTGTATCTCTAGAGAACACTGAATAATAAAATCCAGTTGGTAATATGGACTCTGTTCTTTTTTTTTTTTATCCCCTTCAGCTTCTAAGTGTATTTCTTTTAAGAACTGGGTTTTGGAATAAGTTTCAGCTGTAATACTTTGGCCTCAATTTACCAAAAATGATACGGAAAAGATGAAGAAAGCAGACTGTCAAACTTTGAATGGTTCCATTTAACTCAATACATCAAGAGACCAAAGTGCTATATTCTTCTTATCATTTAGATTATCAAACAGTGATGTCACCAGCATGGCATTTTAGGGGACCCCACAAAGATCGATAATTAGGCAGCTGTCTATAAACAAAACATCCCTGGGATAGCTCATGAATCCACTTGAAAAACTTCAGCAACACAGGAGCAAAAAACCAAAATGAAACAAAACAAAACAAAAGACAAAAGACAAAACAAACAACCAAACAAACAAAAAACCCTGAGAATAATCCCACAGATAGGGAAGGAAAAACAGCTTCATTCTGCCTGCATCATTCCATCCCCCAGGCAGGCACTGGTCAGTGCTAAGAGGGAACCCCCCCCCCCCCGCCCTAGAAATGGGAGATTGGGGTGAATGAGCAGTGTCCTCAGCCTTTCAGGGCAATGCACAGAGGACCCACTCAGTGTTACACCTTCCAGAGCCAGCTATGAACCAGGAAGATGAGCAGGGGCTACAGTTGAGCTACACAGTGAAAGCGACCATGGTTCCCAGCGACCAGCTCTGCCAAGGAACCCAGAAGCTTTCACCACTGAAGAAACCAAATGGCCAGCACAGTCGTGGGTCCCATGCAGATTTCACTGGTTTTCACCACATGGATTTTTGTGCGTGCAGATGCCAGCCTCCTGAGTCCCTCCCACTTCTTTACCCCTGCCCCCTTTGTACCAGAGGCCAACCCAGGTCTCCGTGGCGGTGTGAGTGCAACACTCCGGCTTAGACCCCCGCAGCTGACCCTCACTGTCATGCGTATGCTCGAGGCTAGGCCCTCTGTCTGTGCACTTACACGCTCATAGCCTGACTCTTGTCACCAGCCTCCACTACTGTGCCCATGCCCATGGAGGGACTCGGTAGCCACAAGAGTGCATGACGGCAGGCCACAAGAAGCAAATGCAACAGGCAAAATCAACAAGTGAGCCTACGTCAAACTGAAAAGCTTCTGCACAGCAAACGAAATGATCAGCGAAATGAAAAGGCAACCTATGAAGGGGAGAAAATATTTGCAAACCACGTGCCTGATAAAGGATTAGTATCCAAAATATATAAAGAACTCATACGACTCAATAGCAATAAAACAAACAATTCAACTAAAAATGGGTAGAGGACCTGAAGAGAACATACAGATGGACAACAGGTACGCAGTGATTCCCAGTGTCACCAACTATGTGGGAAATGCAAATCAAAACTACAATGAGATATTGCCTCACACTTGCTAGAATGAGAGGAGATCTCTTGCTTGAAGGCAAGAAGATATCTCTTGCTTGAAGGCAAGAGATAACAAATGTTGGCAAGGATGTGGAGGAAAGGGAATCTTTGTGCACTGTTGGTGGGAATGTAAACTGGTACAATCACAATGGAAAACAGTAGGGAGGGTCCTCAAAACATGAAAAATAGAACTACCATGTGATCCAACGATCCCACTTCTGGGTATTTTTTTCCAAAGAAAATGAAATGAAATCAGGATATTTAAGAGATATCTGCATTTCCATATTTATCGCAGCATTATTCACAAAAGCCAAAACATGGAAACAACTTAAATGTCTATGGGCAGATGGATGGGGACAGAAAACACGAGGCCATGTTCCTGCACGTGCAGGAACATATTATTCAGCCATAAAAAAGAAAATCTCGCTTTTTGTAACAACGTGGACGGACCTAGAGGGTATTATTATGCTAAGTGAAAGTCAGACAGAGAAAGACAAGCACTGTATGATCTTGCTTCTATGTGGAATCTAAACAGTCAAACTCACAGAAAGAGAGAGTAGATTGATGGTTACCAGGGGCTGGGGGTTAGGGCAATAGGGAGGATGTTGGTCAAAGAGTACAAACCTTCCAACGTAAGATGAGTAAGTTCTGGATCCGATGAATAGCGTGGTGACTCTACATGAAAGTTGCCACGAGAATAGATCTTAAGTGTTCACGCCATAAAAACAACGATAACAGGATGGTAATTATGTGAGAGGAAGGATGCGTTAACTAGCTCCCTTGTGGGAAACATTCCACAGCGTGTGTGTGCATGAAATCGTCACATTGCACACCTTAGACTTACACCGTTGTACATGTCAGTTATATCTCGATAAAACTGGGGGTAGGGACAACACCGATATTTTACTGTGATTTCTATTTTTTCACATATATTAATCTGAACGGAGGAACGTAGATGTGAGGCCAAATGAACTGGATGATCACATAAGGGCATGCGTGTAGGGTAGAATTAGGGGATATAACCCACATAGCCCATCATCTTGGGTCTTCGGTTGGAGCGTGTATTCATATGTTTACTTTTGTGTATGGGTGTGGCTGCCCTCTGGGAGAGTCGTAACCCTTCAGATAAGACCTACAAAGACCACCAAAAGTTCCCTTTTTATTTTGGTATGAGGATCAATAGAAAGCAGATAAAATACTTCCCCAGATTTCTTAGTCGGCTTCCCTTGCTCACATCCTGTTGGTCTAATGCACAAGGAAGGGAAAATACCTTCTCACAGCCATGTGCGAGCGACCACAAGAACAGAGCGGCTCAAGCCCCAGCACGGATCTCCCATATCTTTTTGGCAGCCTTAGGGGCAGAGGCCAAAAAGAGGCTGAAGCATTTTGGCTACAAGGGTTCATTGGTCCCGGAGTTGAAAGAAGGTAAGACAACTCTGGGCTCCAAATCTCCTTTTGCCTGATGCTGAATTCAAACCTCAAACAGTCTTTTCTCTTGAATCTTAGTTGGATATAGACTGAGGAGGATAAATCACCCGAGGACCTGGGGAAAGCTGATAGAAGTTGAAAGGAAAACAGCCTCCCTGCTTCCCTGCGGTGCAGCTGCCAGTTTTCATGGAGACCAAGATGCTCCACGGACACTGTATGATTCATCGTTTTAATCCTGTTGGGAAAGACAGTCTTAGCGGTTTTCACTCGTCTCTTCTTCAAAAACCATGAACTATTCTGAAAATTGTTGAAAAGAACATTGTGTCGTTTGCTTTTTTCTCAACATAACTTTATCTTTATTTAAGGCATAACGGTGCAAAGATAAAGTTTAAAAAATGACAGTAACCTCAGTAACGAAAGTGCAAAATTTTCTTCTTGGAATGGAATGAATATCTGAACTCTAACTCAGGCCTTAGGAAGTTTGCTTCTTTGGGTTTTGAAAGCCCCCAGAAAGGTATTGTAAAAATAGCCTGTCGACACCTGTTGCTTTATATTTTCACTATAGACAGGGTCTACAATAGTTTATTCATTAATTCAAGAAATTGTTTATTAGGGGGCTACCGTATGCTGGGCACTGCCCTAGCGTTTGGAAGCTTTATCCAGGAAGGAAATAAGCAAAAAGTCTCTGCTTTTGTGGAGCTTATACCCTAATGGAGGCGATAAACCATACACCTCGAATATAATAAACAAAGAAATAATAAAGTCAGTAGAATAGTGAGTTAAAATGTATCAAGTGTTTTGGGAAACTCTGGAAATACGGATTTTATAACATGAGTCATACAGAGATACTGTATGGAAAGCTAGGAGGTAATTATTTCCTTTCCAGGATGAATATAATTTCAAACATACCCACCAAATAACAACTCCTCATTGCTCCTGTCCCCCGTCTTCTGGAAACCACTATTGTGTTCTCTGTTGCTAGGAGTTTGACTCTGTTAGATACCTCACATACATAGAACCACACAGTATTTGCTCCTTCCATGGATGGCTTATTTCATTTAGCGTAATGTCCTATAGGTTTTTCCATGTTGTTGCAAATGGCAGGACTTCCTTCTTTTCTTAAGGCTGAGAAATATTCTACTGTATGTAGATACCCCATTTTCTCCCGTTCATCTGTTGATGGACACTTAGGTTGTTTCCATATCTTGGCTGTCGTGAGCAATGCTGTCATGAATATCGATGTACAAATATTTGTTCACGTCCCTGTTTTCAATTCTTTTGGGGGTATACCTAGGAATTCCTGGATCATATGGTGAATCTATGTTTAACCTTTTGAGGGATCACTTGCTGCTTTTCACACAGGCTGCACTGTATTACCTTCCCCAGCAGCAATGCACAAGTATTCCAATGTTTCCACATCCTCACCAACACTTGTTATTTTCTATTTTGTTTTTTTTATTTTTATTTTTTTTAATTTTTGTTTTAATGTTTTTATTTATTTTTGAGACAGAGACAGAGCATGAGCAGGGGAGGGGCAGAGAGAGAGGGAGACACAGGATCTGAAGCAGGCTCCAGGCTCTGAGTTGTCAGCACAGAGCCTGATGCGGGGCTCAAACTCACGGACCGTGAGATCATGACCTGAGCTGAAGTCGGATGCCCAACCGACTGAGCCACCCAGGCGCCCCTCTATTCTGTTTTTTGATAGCCATACTAATAGGTGTGAAGTGGTATTTTGCTGTGGTTTTGGTTTGCATTACTCTATGATGAGTAATTTGAACATCTTTATCGTCAATTGTGTATCTTATTTGGAAAAATGTCCGTTCATGTCCCTCGCTCATTTTAAAGTTTGTTGTTGAGTTGTACACGTTCTCTAGATATTATGGATACTAATGTGTTATCAGATATACAATTTCCAAATATTTTTGCCCGTTCTGAGGGTTGCCTTTTCACTCTTGATAGCGTCCTTTGAACGTGAAAGTTTTTAATTTGATAAGGTCCAATTTATCTGTTTTTTTCCTCTGTCATTTGTGTTCTTGGTGCCACATCCAAGAAGTCATTGCCAAATCCAATGTGGCGAAGTTTCCCCTAAGTTTTCTTCTTATATTTTGTAGTTTTACCTCTTATGTTTAGATTTTTGATTCATCTTGAGTTAATTTTTGTATCTGGTGTGAGGTAAGGGTCTAACTTCTTTCTTTGGCATGTGGATATCTGGGTTCACCAGCACCATTTACTAAAAAGAGGCACTCAACTATCATTTGCTGAAACCCTTAACATAATGAGAGAAGACTGGGTATAAAAATTCAGAGGATTGACAGGAAAGGACTCTCAATTCATCTTCAGGCCCACCCTTGCACCTTCTCATGTAACGTTGGCTCCTTTTTATCAGTGGGGTGAATAAAGCCGGGGATGGTTAACTGATCCCAGGGATTGCAGCTAAATAGCAACCATGTTTTAAACACACTCCTGAGCAGTTCAGATTTCTTCTTTGTCAGAAACCTTGGCAGGGACACTACGGAGTTAACCAGGCCATTGTCAAATTTCCTAGGCGAGCTAAGGGAATGGAGGTGGGCCTTGGGGAAACCCTCTAGGAGAACAGTGATCCCGAGTCCCCCAAATTATAGATTGAGTAGACTCACCGGGGTTGGTTTGAGGATCCCAGAAGGTGCAGGTGGCAGCTAGTTCTGGAAGCCATGACGCAATGGCGGATGGGTTGGATGAAAGAATAAAGAATAGGAACAGTTAAAATAACAGAATCGGAACGTTTAAAATGAGCTCATCTCTGAGTTTCCTGTAGAAGGGCCAGCTTCTCTCCACGTTGACGGCTCCAGGGAGTATCACTCCTAAAATATCATGGCCGATATTTACTTTGAAAATATCTCATTATTTTAATTTGTATTTCTTTCATTATTAATGAGGTTCAGAATTGTCTCATTTGCTTGAATCATTTATATTTCTTTTGTAAATTTTTCATGTGCTTTCTCAATTGATTTGTAAGGGTAATTCGCATACGGGGGAAATCAGTTCTTTGGCTGTCATTCGTGTTGCAAATATTTTCCCAAGTTTGTCTTTTGAGTATGTTTATGATGCTTTTTGCCTGCAAAAATGTTAAAATTTGATGTAGTAAGATTTATCCACTTTTTCCCTTATAGCTTTGAGGATTCCTGTTGCGATTAGAACGGCCTCTTTCAGATAATCACATTCTTCACCCATGTTTTCCCCTAGATTTGTTAAAATTTCATTTTCTTTTTATGTCTCGATTCTTGGAATCATATGGAATTTCTTTGCCTACATCGCAGTGTAAGTGTACGTTCCTTCGGGAGATTGCAGAGTAACACTGTCTCCCCAGTGGAGTGTGAGCTTCAGGAAGGCAGGCGCTAAGCTTTCTCCGCTCGCCAACGTGATGCCAGGGCCTGGCAGAGTGCCTGGCACCTGCTAAGTGTTTAGCAAACACTCCTTTCATTAGGGCATGAGTGGAATTCTGGAAGATAAAGGGTTGAGCTGAATCCATCAAGAGGAAAATCTTCATCTCTGGATTTTACACTTTCAAGGGAATAAAAACAGAGTGGAGCAGGGCCAGAAAATAAAAACCAAGTTAGCAAAGGAACCACGTTAGACCAGGAACCAGAGATGTTTGCTTTGGAGAGGACGCAATGGTGGACTCTTCCTTAGTCTAGTGTTGAGGAGATGGACTAGGGCCAATGGTGGGTGCTTTGGCTTCCAGAGTTTAAGGAGGAGCTCTAGAGAGGCACCTGGGTGGCTCAGTTGGTTGAGCGTCCGACTTTGGTTCAGGTCATGATCTCACAGTTTGTGAGTGCCAGCCCCGTATCGGGCTGGCTGCGGTCAGCCTGTCCACTCAGAGCCCACTGGAGATCCTTTGTGCCCCCCCCGTCCCTCCCCCACTTGCGCTCACCAAAAAATAAAAATAGTATTTAAGGAGGAACTCTGGAATGAACTGCTCAAAGAGGGAGTGGTTGTATTTGCAGGCAGTGGACTCTTTTTTCTTTAGGGGTGCTCAAGTATACACTTGTGGGATTCTTGGGGGGTTGTAGAAAATTCAAACATCAAGAGCTAAGCAACTGAGCACCCTGGGCTAAAGAAAATTGGGGTGGGGACTTGTGGATGGCAGGGGCCCTGTCCTGTCAAAGGAGCGACACCCTCTCCCCTCCCAGCAAGTGTCACCACATGTTGCAACAAGATTTTTTTTTCCCATGAAATTTGCAATCGAATAGTTTAAATGGGAAGTTCCTTGATTTTTAAAATCCTGCATGCAGCAAAAAAACATATCTGTTGGCTGGATTTCTCTTGTGGCCCACCAGTTCGCAAAAGGGGAATTATATATAGTCAGAAGCACAGCTTCTGGGCTAGAAGACCTTTTGAAACTTTTCTAACCTTGGCTCCCTGACTTCCTGAGCTATGATAAATGTGAAGGATTATTAATAGCGTCACTATATCACTAGAATATGACTCAGCATCTGAGAAGAGCAGATAGGATGGAGGACGGATCAGGATTTGATGGAAAGAAGAAGGTCTCTGGAATTAGTCTGTTATGTACGACCGCTCATCATTTCATGGCAATAAATATTAATTGCTGATAATAATGGAGGGTGAGGAAGTCACATAAGCAAGGCTGAAGGGGATAGAAAGAGCCAGGAAATATTGGAAGTGGCAAGGCAGCAGAGAGAAAGAGAGACAGAGACAGAGACAGAGAAGACAGAGGATGCAAAGCAACTTGGGACTGAAACTCCTATAAGCAGAAGGGGAAGGTAAAAGTTGAAAGCTCCATACTCAGCCCAGTGGCCTGGACACCCAGAATCTTCTGCCTCATGCATCATTCATTAATAAGGTAGAGTGTTGTGGCTTAGCAGTAAAAACCAATGTAATAGATTTGTTGTTGTTGTTCTGTGATGAAGCTGAGAGAGTCTAAAAGGAATGGGAATGGTTAGTATCTCCCAATCCAGCATGATTACAATGCACCTTTTAATCCATTATTGCCGTATTGGCCGAAGGCACAGCCAAGGAGGGATGGTCGCCCGAAGGAGGATTTCCTCACTGGAGCTCCTGACCATCCTTGCTGGAGAATGCTCGAAAAGAATCCTGGCCGAGAAATCAGGCCCTCCACCCACCCTCCATCTAGTGTGAGGTTTGACCCCATCTTGGTGTGATCTGCGGCTGTGTGTAGCTTCATAGTAGATGCTGTCAGGGTCCCTGTCATACCCCTCAGCTCTGATGGCCCCAGCCACACCACCTGTGAGATTTCTAACGTAAATACTGGCCAGGGAGTTAAGGGCCTAGGGGCAGTCTTCAATCAAGGAGTGACAGGACTACTCGTAGGTAAATTCCCAGACTTCCTTGTTCCTGGGATGGGCCAACTCTGAGGTGTGCTCCATGCTACCTCCCGGAGGTCCCAGCAGGTCTGAGCCCCAGGGACTGTCAGGAGGCTGCTCATGGACATGGCCTGCTCTGGCTTCCTCCCCTTCTCTGTCTCTCTGCCCTACTTCTCTACCTGGACTTCCTGAAATCAACTCCCACATAAACCACTGGCTTGAGAACCCGTCTCAGGGTCTGATTTGGGGGAAACACGATCTACCACGGGCAACAAGGAACTTGTGTAGGTGAACCCAATGGCATTACAATTCTTGTGTTAGCGATTGAATTCTGTTCCCTGCCAAATTCATGTGCTGAGGTCCAAACCCCCAGGACCTCGGAGTGTGACTGTATTTGAAGACAGGGTCTTTACAGAGGAAATCAAGTTAAAATGAGGTCATTAGAGGGAGCTCTAACCCAATATGACTGGTGTCCTTATAAAATGGGGAAATTTGGGGCACCTGTGTGGCTCCGTTGGTTAAGTGTCTGACTTCAGCTCAGGTCATGATCTCACGGTTTGTGAGTTCGAGCCCCGCGTTGGGCTCTGTGCTGACGGCTCAGAGCCTGGAGCCTGCTTCAGATTCTGTGTCTCCCTCTGTCTGCCTCTCCCTCGCTCACACACATTCTCTCTCTCAAAATAATAAACGTTAGAAAAAGAATCCAGGGGCGCCTGGGTGGCACAGTCGGTTAAGCGTCGACTTCAGCCAGGTCATGATCTCACGGTCCATGAGTTCGAGCCCCGCGTCAGGCTCTGGGCTGATGGCTCAGAGCCTGGAGCCTGTTTCCGATTCTGTGTCTCCCTCTCTCTCTGCCCCTCCCCCGTTCATGCTCTGTCTCTCTCTGTCCCTAAAATAAATAAACGTTCAAAAAAAAAGAAAATTAAAAAAAAAAAAGAATCCATTATAGGGCTTCTTGAAAAAATAAAATAAAAAGGGGAGATTTGGACACAGACACACATAAAGGGAAGACGATGGATAGAGAGACAAGGAGAAGATGGCCGTCCCCAAACCCGGGACAGACCCTTCCTCACAGCGCTCAGAAGGAACCAATCCTGGTGACACCTGGATTTCAGACTTCTGGCCTCTAGAGCTGGGAGGCAATAAACTTCTGTTGTCTAAGCCACTCAGTTTGGGGCTCTGTGTTACAGCAACCCTAGCAAACTGATACATACCGACTTCCGTTGAGCCTTACTGTTGGCCCAAGTGTTATTCTGAGCATCTTCCATTCATGCCCGCATGGAATCTCCACAGCAGCCCTTTGAGGTAAACTCTGGTCTTAGTTCCCATTTATGGATGAGAAGGTGGCAGCACAGGGAAGTTAAGAAGTTGCCCAAACTCATGCAGAGAGCCAGCAGCAAAGCTCGAATTGAGCGCTGACAGTCTGTCTTCAGAGCCACACTGTTATCGGTTATGAGGCTCACTTCCCACTGCACTGGGTTCTTGGGTCAGGCGAGCTGTTATGTGCCCGTTTTCAATTGCTTAGATGACGGTGATTTTAAGATCCAGTATTAGTCAGCGTTCTCTAAAGAAACACAAGCAATAGAATCGCTCTCTTTCTCTCTCATCTACCCAATTTTTTTTTTTTTTTTTTAAGGGAATTGGCTCACCTGATGGTGGGCGAGTGAGTCTAAAATCTGCAGAGCAGGCCAGCAGGCTGGAGACCCAGGGGAGAACTGATGTTAAGAGTCTGAAGGGCAGTCCAGAGGCACAGCTCCTTCTTTTTTGGGGAACCTATGTTTTCTCCTAAGGCCTTCAACTGATTGGTTGAAGCCCTCCCGCGCTATGGAGAATCGTCTGCTTTTCTCAAAGTCGACTGATTAACGTGTTAATTTGATCATATCTAAAAAATACCCTCCCAGCAACATTTAGACTGGTGTTTGACTAAGCAACTAGTGTCATACCCCTAGCCAGGTGACACTTAAAAGTGACCGTCATAGGTCCCTTGAAGATCGTGTGGTCTAAGCAATGACTCGGAAGTAGGTGCTCATTTTGAGGGCTATGCAAGTGCAAAGTGAGTACCCGAACCCGAGAATGAGCGCCTCCTTAACTTTTGTACTCTATGTGCCTCCCTTGCCTCATCCTGGTCTTGGCCCTGCTGTCTACGGAGGAGCCACGTTTGTGTCTCTAATCTGGGCCTTTTTCGATAGTATGGTCCAGGAGTCAGATAGATCAGGATTTGAATCTTGCCTTCATCATTCCCCTGAGATCTCAGACAAGTGCCGAAATCATTTGGAGCCTCCGTTTCCTCAACTGTAGAATGGGGATAATAACACCACTCTGCTCTCCAGGGATGTAGTGAGGTAACACAATATCAACTCAAGACACAAGGAGGGAGAATAGTACAATTCGTTATACCAATTTTTTTTTTTTATTAGAACAGAGGAGTTACTTTTTTAAGCATTTGTTGTAATTTGAAGATATGAAATGGACACGTTTACCTTCATCTTTGTGTCCCGTGAGGCCCAGTGTTGAGGGGCCAAGCCCAGACATTGTCCCCTCTGTGGCCTGTCCCCTTTCCTGTTGTCTGTGAGCTCTGGCTGACGTTAATCTGATCTACTGGACCAACTTTAGTTCTCGTACAGACTCCTTAGTTTCTCTTCTCTTTTCCCAGAATTTAGGAAGTATGGTGCTTATAACCCTCCAACTGTATTGATTATAAAAAAGAGTTTCTCAAAGTGCTTGCAATTATTTTAAATTTCTCAGCTATTTATGTGCAGTTAAGAGACCCAGAAGTTCTTGCTTGCATTTGATTTATGCAAAACCCTAAATGGAGCCAGGGAGCTGCAATGTGTGCGGAGCAGGAGAGTTGTACCATCTCCAAATATGTGTCCCCATTGCTATGTCTCAGTGTCTGGAATTCTCACGGAACGACTTGCTCCTCTGAGTCCAGCCACAAGGACCTTGGCTGACATTCACTTGTTTTCGAGAGAGAATAAAGCTCTGAGCCAATGATGTCTTTACAGGCGAGAGAAATACTTCATATAGTCCCTAAGGAGAACAGAAAGCCTTTATTGGACCAGAGGACAGCAAGGTTTTGATAAAGGTGGGGGTGATAGCTGGGGAACATCAGGAATTATGTGGATCTCAACATATTTCCAGGAGGGAAAGACCAGTGATTGTTGAGGCAAGGCGGGGCGGTGCTTTGGCGATTGCTTGATACTTTGGGGGCACCACCTGTGGGTCTTCAGACTCGGCAAGTGGGGAGACAGCAGAAAGGCACTGAAGTCTATCTGCTGGGTCCCAAAGCAACCACACTTTCATACCCTCTAGGGTCTTGTCAAGCTGGTCTTGGTTTGGGAAGGCCACTACTTTGGCTTTTCTGTTCAGTGCACTCCCCTCATCAATCAATGTCTAGCTCATCTGTCACTTGCTGTAGGGAACCTCTTCTGGCACATTCTCTCTCAGCCCACTATCCACCTCTGCCATTCCCTTTCCTCCAACTCAAGAAATTCCAATCAGTCTGCCCAGTGCATGGGTTCCATGCCCTTCCCTCCTTGACCCTCCCATTAGCCTCCCTTCACTCACTCTGCACTAAAGCTGAGCAGGACCACTTCTTTCCTTCTTTCCCCATGCCTCCATGGATCTCCATTCAATCCGCCATCTTGGCCCATATCACGTTACATAGTATAGTTTTTAAAGTTCATTTATTTATTTTGAGAGAGAGAGAGAACATGCAGAAGGGCAGAGAGAGAGAGAGAGGGAATCCCAAGCAGGCTCTGCACGGACATGGAACTTGAACCCACAAACTGTAGGACCATGACCCGAGCTAAAATCAACAGACACTTAAGGGACTGAGCCACCCAGGCACCCCCATTACATAGTATTTTTAAATATGAGCCTGTCTCCTTGGCTGGACTGATCTTCTCTTAATACAACCTGTGCATGTAGTAAGCACTCTATTAACATATTCGTTAATTAAAAGATGTTAACTCTGATTTTTCTACACTTCTGTGGGAACTTCCACCAGCTTCTGTGTGCCTGTGACATCCTGGCCTATTTCCTGAGGGCGTTATGTGATCAGCTGTTCATGACTCTTGTGATTCAATTGGATCAACATTTATTGAGGTTCTACTGGGTGCTAGATGTTGTGGTCAGTTAGGAATGAAGGCAGAGGCCAGTTTTTATTTATTTATTAAAAAATCTTTTTAATGTTTATTTATTATTGAAAGTCAGAGAGAGTCAGAGCGTGAGCAGGGGAGGGGCAGAGGGAGAGAAAGACACAGAATCCGAAGAGGCTCCAGGCTCTGAGCTGTCAGCACAGAGCCCGACGCAGGGCTCGAACTCACAAGCCGCGAGATCATGACCTGAGCCGAAGTCGGATGCTTAACTGACTGAGCCACCCAGGCACCCCTAGAAAGGTTTCTTGAACCAAGACTTTGTTAACTTGATGATAGCCATGCGTTAGTTCAGGAAAACAAACACATGCTTATACAGATAAAATTGTGCAATCAAGAACATAAATGAAGGTGGAGATGTTTATTCAGGGGGAAAAGTTCTCTAAGAGTTCACTTTAAGCTTCTTACTCTCCAGCCTAGCTAAGGGTAAGTCCCTTCAAATCCTCTGGATTATTCAAATTTTCCCATATTACAATTTCAATTTTTCCACGTAGATAAGGTCAGACTATGGGTATTGAATACTGCAGTGAACTGACTTTTATCCCCCTCTCCATTTGTATGTTAAAGCTATAATTCCCAATGTGGTGGCATTTGGAGTAAGGAAGTAATTAAGGATGGGCCCTAATCAGATAAGATCAGTGTCTTTATAAGAAGAGACACTGGTGAGCTCGCCGTCTCCACCGTGTAAGGACACGGCAAGAAGGCGGCCATCTGCAAGTCAGGAAGAGAGCTCTCCTCAGAATCTGACCTCGCTGATGCTCTGATCTGGGGCCTCCAGCCTCTACAAGTGTGAGAAAATAAATCTATTTTCTACTATTTAAGCCATCTGTCTATGGTATTTTGTTATGGTGGTCCTAGCAGATTGATATAGATACAGAGCCCGAGGCAAAGAGAATTGGCCTCTGTAAATAGATCCCAAATTCTTTACTGGAACAACAGAGTGATCTTAAAGTTAATTCTCATTTTGATGCCATTGCCATCACTGCGTAAAGCAGACTTCCCTACCAGGCATGACCAGATTTGGCAGCATGAAAGTCTGAAGGAAATACAACAGGATGCCTTTTCATTTAGACTGACTACTTCAGAATAATGTTGCACACACTGCTAAGGAGAGAAATGATACGGGCATCATAAAGGGCTGCAAATTAATAGCCTCCTCAAGAAGATATGTTTAAGAGAGGCCTCCTGTTAGTTTTTGGTGACTTAGCCTCTTTTCTTTTCTTTTCTTTTCTTTTCTTTTCTTTTCTTTTCTTTTCTTTTCTTTTCTTTTCTTTTCTTTCTTTTCTTTTCTTTTCTTTCTTTTCTTTCTGTTAAAGTTTATTTATTTTGATAAAGACACACACACACACACACACACACACACACACACAGAGAACGCATGCAGGGGAGTGACAGGGAGAGAGAGAATCCTGCGCTGACAGCACGGAGCCTGTTGTGGGTCTCGATCTCACAAACCGTGAGATCATGACCTGAGCCGAAATCAAGAGTCAGATGCTTAACCGACTGAGCCACCCAGGCACTCTTAGCCTCTGTCGTTTATAATTGATGCGATCATTGAAAAAAGATTCCAATTTATTCTTTAAAAACCATTTATTGTGATCCTATTCTGGGTTCACTCCTGGAGCAAATCTATTTTGGAAAATTCAAGGAACAGTCACAATCACGTCAAGTCCGGTACAGAGGGGAGAAGACCGATGGGCAGGAAGTAGTGTCTGGAGACCCCATGTGATCAGCTGCTACACCGTGTGAGCAGTTGTGTGTTCATTCATTAAAACATCCTTCAGACTGACTTTGTTAGCAATTAGCTCAAGTAGAAAGCTGTAATGCAGTCTTTAATTGGTTAGTCATATCTTGTGATAGTAACAAAAAATATGTCTAGTGCCTCTGCTATATTAAAGGTTTTTCACTCATGGCCATGAAGCTTAAACATGTATTTCATTTTAAACAATAAATAGCATCCTTAACAAATGGGACAATATTGTAATAGTAGATATTTTGGAGACCAGGAAAATGCTCCGAGATTTCCACTGTGTCAATCCATAGTCCCTCTGTCTCCCTCTTTTTCTGAATGCCTAACTTTCTGTCTTTTTATGTCTGTCTCTGTTTCTCCCTTACTCTGTATGTACGTATGTATCTATATGTGTGTATATATGTGTGTAGATAGATATATAGTGTATATATAATATCTATTAAGTATATATATGATATATGTATCTGTATATATAAAGTGTGTGTATATATATATATATATATTTGATAATTTTTTGGTTTACTTCCTCGATAACAGAGCAGTCTATAGCTGTAGAGTTAATGCCTTATAGTCCAGATGCAGAATAGCTTATTAAACTATCAGCACATGAAAAAGAGGGGAAGGCTGTGGATGATGGACAGCAGGAAAGATTGAATCTCCTGCAAGATAGAGGCATCTCCCTCCAATAATCTGAGTCAGCCTGATGCTTTGGAGCATATGGGTTCAGTTGTTCTTAGGATGAAGACCCTGAACGTGGCTTGCAAGATCCAACATAATCCAGCCTTACCCAGTTCCTCCATGATCACCTTGTACAATGCTTCCTTCGGCTGAGCCCAGGTCACACTGGCTCCTTCTAGTCACTCAAATACGTGACCTTGGCTAATTCCAGTCCAGGACCTGCCCAGGTCATCCACTGTGCTTCTTCTATACACTTCTCACCAGGACCACTCCCATTGACGTTCAAATCTCAGCTCACTTCTGCAGGAAGCCTCCCAGGACTTCCCTGATGAGATCATATGAACCTCTTTCTTCACTCATAGCTACTTATATCTCTCCTTTGTAGCACTTGACATAAGTGTAATTTTACATTTTGGAGTGGTTATTTAATATTTAATTACTGTCTGTTTCCCCAGATGGCTTATAAATGCCACCAGGGCAGGGGCTGTGTCTCTTTTGCCCATCATTGGGTCTTTATCCTCTAGTAATGAAAATAATGGTTGAGAGGAAGGAAGGAAAGGAGGCAGGGAGGGA
>NW_024412418.1:3040373-3066870 GCF_014898765.1 Herpailurus yagouaroundi | reverse complement strand
GGAAGGAAGGAAGGAAGGAAGGAAGGAAGGGGAAGGGAGGGGGGGAGGGAGGAAGGAAGGCAGAAGGAAAAGATTATGAAATGTTTGCAGGAACATCTGTCATCCAGGCGAGGCTGGCCCAGCTTGCCCAGGAAGAACTGTGTGTTGCTATTTCAGTGTCCAGTAACCTCTCACTGGCAGGTCCTGATGAGGCTTGGAAAACAGGTTGGAGGTGTTTAAAGAACCATGAGAACTTCCTTTTCTGAAAACAGAAGAGCTGCAGACACGAGGAGGTAGGTGTATGAATTGTTTTTCTTCAGAGTTCTTCAGTTGACTGGCTAAGGAGACGTCCCCCCCCCCTTCAGGCCTCACTCCCCATCCAACACCCTCTCGGGCTTTCTTAGTCGGGGATTGCTGGTGGTAACAAATGGAACTCTCCTCATGCTAGTCAGTAGAAGTGGGAGATTTTGCTGTAAAGATAAAATGGGCTCTTTCATGGCCACAGGAGCCAAACTGCAGCCAGATCTCATGGGAAGTGGACTCCAGGAGCCGCTGGGAACCAAAACTGTGCTCTCATTTCTCAGGGGTGCGTGGTCTGATTTATCCTTGCTTTGCTCTGAGTCTTTCTATTTCCTTCTTTTAACCAACTTCTGCTGTTTGTAAGGACTCAACGTGCCCACCGGCCCTCAAATACACGTGATGAATCAGTTCAAATTTTTACCACGAAACTGATTACGGTATCTGTGTTTCTTGGTTGAAATTCTCTAGAGAAAGAATATGGGTCAACTGGCCGGACGCACTGTTGGGTAGGCTGTTCACTGTACGTGCAGATGAGGTTTGGGTCATATGATGTAAACATGGCTACCTAGGTCTGCTGTGCTTTAGACACTTTTCATAGGGACAGTTTTAGGAGAACTAGAACATGTCTGGAGGTAGCGGTCCAAAATCATGTCTATTAGACAGTTGCATTAAGGATCTAGGTTCTCGCTGCCTCACATGCCTTTGAAGAGACTGACAAGGCTCATAATAAAACTGCCGAATGCTTTATTCCGTGATTCCCAGCATTGGGTACATGATGGCCGAAAGGATAGAAATGGGTGCTCCATAACCAGGGTGGTCCCAGCTCCATGGCAGCAGTTCCCTGGAACAGGAGAGGCCGCCTGACCCAGGTTGCCTATTTTGGGACCCTTTCGCAGGAATTTGAAATTGCAGCTATGAGAGACTGGTTGTTCTAGGGAGCTGGACCTACAAAACTTATGCTTGGGAACTGTGGTTGGCCATTTGCTATCGTGTGGACTGAGTTACAGAGGAGACAATTCTTCAGGGAGAGAGAAATAGGAAATGGGTGTGTAGAGAAGCAGAGATGACAGATGATGAAACGCTGCCCATTTAGTCATTGCAAAAACCCTACAAGGCAACTCTCCTTCTTCCTCTTCCTCTCCTTCTTCTTTTCCTTCTTTTTTAAAAAATTGTTTAATGTTTAATTATTTTTGAGAGAGAGAGAGACAGAGTGTGAACAGGAGAGGGGCAGATAGAGAGGGAGACACAGAATCAGAAGCAGGCTCCAGGCTCTGAGCTGTCAGCACAGAGCCCGACTCGGAGCTTGAACACACAAGCCGGGAGATCATGACCTGAGCTGAAGTCAGATGCTCAATCGACTGAACCACCCAGGCGCCCCTTCTTTTCCTTCTTCTTCTCCTTCTTCTCTTCCTCTTCCTCCTCTTCCTCCTCCCCCTCCTTCTCCTTCTCCTTCCCATTTTATAGTTGAGGAAACTGAGGCTCCAAAAGGTTAAGTAATTAGTCAGGGGGAGGAGCCAGACCTCAGAGCAGATGTTACCCTAGTTCCTGTGGTTGTCTCTGCGTGGTGACTCCGGGTGGAGACAGAATGGGGGGGGGGGCAGAAAAGATTTTTTTTTTTTAATTTAAATTCAAGTTAGTTAACATATAATGTAGTGTGCTATCAACAATAGCCAAATTATGGAAAGAGCCCAAATGTCCATCAACTGATGAATGGATAAAGAAGATGTGGTGTATAAATACAATGGAATACTACTAGGCAATATTACTTAATGAGTAAGAATGAAATCCTGCCATTTGCAACAACGTGGATGGAACTCAAGGGTATTATACTAAGTGAAATAAGTCAGTCAGAGAAGGACAGATATCATATGTTTTATCTCATACGTGGAATTTGAGAAACTTAACAGAAGACCGTGGGGGAAGGGAAAGGGCAGAAAGAGTTTCAAACAGAGAGAGAGGCAAACCCATAAGAGAGTCTTAACTACAGAGAACAAACTGAGGGTGGATGGGGGTGGGGAAGAGGGGAAAATGAGTGATGGGCATTGAGGAGGGCACTTGTGATGAGCACTGGGTATTACGTGTAAGTGATGAGTCACAGGAATCTACCCACAAAGCCAAGAGCACACTGTATACACTGTATTTTAGCCAACTTGACAATAAATTATATTAAAAGAAAACACGTATAGTGTAGTGTTGGTTTCAGGAGTAGAATTTAGTGATTCATCACTTACATGTAACACCCAGTGCTCATTCCAACAAGTGCCCCCCCTGGAAAAGGTGGTTTTTACCTTTCTCTTTATGCCCAACCATATTACCAGTGTTCTTTTTTGTTATTTTGTTTGGTTTTTACCATCAGCTGTTCCTACAGTTTAGGAAACTTGTCAAATCACTATGTGTGTTCACCTGAACTAATGTATCATCGTGTGTCAACTATGCTTCAATAAAACTTAAAAAAAATTAACAACAACAACAACAACGCATCACTGCCCAGGTTCCTGGTAGCCCTTCAGGAGATGTGCTCCCTAAATCTGGCTGCACCGCTGCCTGTAGGTTCTGTGAGAATCCCTTCAGTCCTTGCTTACAATAAATCTTTTCTTAACAATTCTGCAATGCATTTAAATTGGTTTCTGATACTTGCATCCAAGTGTCTCAACCAGTACAAAAGTCAGGAGTAGCAGGAGTAACGTGCAAAACCAGACTTTGAGAAAGCATGCGAGGCACAGCAGGGACGTCCCCCTCCTAGAATGAGAAAGTGACATTTCCTGGTATGTGCTGGCAAAGGGATTGGTGGCTCATCGCTCAGACCACAGGCCCACAGAAGTGGGGGTGGCAGGGGTCTCATGGGCCAAGTATCTGGACACTAGAATACTGGTCCTTGCAACCTTTGGTGGAGAACAACAGAATAGAAGCCAATTCTCATCCAGATGTTGCCCAGGAAAATATACAGCGGATATTACAGAGGCCAGATCAAAAAATTAATCATTAGATCGGTGATAGCTTGGGGGAACTGAAGAATCTTGAACAGATCCCACTCCCCCCACCTGCACCTGTAACAAATCTTATTGTAGGCAGCAGCCAAGAGGCCATTCATGAAGAGCCTCATGGACTTGGGGTTCCTGCATGGAACGCTCTGATTTAAATCCTGGAGAAACAAGAAAATGAAGGAGTCCTCCAGGAAGCCTCCTGAGGATTATTTTAACCCCCCACTTTGTAACTGTGTAACTGTGTAAGCTGATGCCATTAGTGTCGTCAGTGATGGGTAACGAGAAATGATAATAAGCAAAAATGTCCCAACTTTTTGGAGAAAATAACTTTTCATCTTTTAGAAATGTTATATATTTAATGTTTTCCGTAATTAAATATTATATATTTAAATAAATAAATTAATTATTATATGTTATGATTAAATATCATCTATTTAAATGTTTTTTCATAGGGATACATAGGAAGAGTATCACTCTCACAATGGGTTGTCAGGGTGGTAAAACTCACGCTCTCTACCCCGCAACTGTACTGAAGACGTGATCAGTGAATACATGCTATTAAAACTGTTTTAGGGGCGCCTGGGTGGCTCAGTCGGTTAAGCGGCCGACTTCAGCTCAGGTCATGATCTCGTGGTCTGTGGGTTGGAGCCCCGTGTCGGGCTCTGTGCTGACAGCTCAGAGCCTGGAGCCTATTTCAGATTCTGTGTCTCCCTCTTTCTCTGACCCTCCCCTGTTCATGCTCTCTCTCTCTCCCTCTCTGTCTCAAAAATAAATAAATGTTAACAAAAATTAAAAAAAAATTTTTTTGGCAGTGAGGAATAGGCAGGAGTCTTGCACTGGGGAAACTATCTGTGCCCACCCTCTGGTCTTCGGGAAAACACCTTCCTGGGTCCTTGGGAAACAAGGACATTAAAGTGAAGGGTAATTATTTTCTGGCACCGTAAAGAGACAGGAAAGGAAAAGGAGTCAGAAAAATATTCACAGTGCCAGCTGACAGTACTAAGAAAGTAGCTTAATAGTTTTTTTTTTTCCTGAAGAATATGGCATAAGAAAAATGAAATCATGATTTCTGTAATTCGAGTGCCTTCTATATGCCAGGAGAGATTCTAACGACACCTCTATAAGGCTGGTGAGTGTTAGGTGGATGACCTTGAGCAACCTTCCATCCCTCCCCCACCCCCCCAGCCTATGTTACTACTTAAGCAGAATGGGGAAAGTCACATGACCTCTGTTCTTCCCAGAGCTCTCTGGAGGATAAAATGGGTGGGACATTGCTCTCAAAGGTCAAAGGTACTTTGCAAGGGAAAGAGCTCATCAATTTTTATTTCTTTGCATTTTTCTCTACTAGAAGGGATGCCATGGGAAAAAGTGTAGGAGCAGCCTTGGTCAGAGCGGTGAGGGTGAGAGACAAGAATTGCAATAACTAAATGACCTGTTATTTCAGAAAGGTGATAATTCCTGTAGAGAATATAAGGGAAGGCAAGGAGAAGAGGCAGTTTGCAATTTTGTGTTAAGTTTCAGCTCAAATGCCTCTTCCTTGGAAATCATCTCCCTTGGACTTCTATCCTGGTTTGGAAACGATTAATTATATGTATGATCCACCTCTCATGGAAGCTTATACGATTCTTGAGGGCAGGAAATAGGTGTGTGTATTGTGAAAATCAATAAAAGGCAAGCTCGAGAAAGTGGACTGAGGATGATGCCCAGGGGGCAAGGTTGTAGGAGAAGCCTTACTTACACTCAGTGTCAATTATGAGAATGATCAATCACAGACTCCAGATCAGAAGCATCTCAACACGAAAAAATAATCAATTACAGGCCCCAGAGGGGAAAGATGTATGTTGCATCTCCTATAAGAAATCATCTGGCCCTGTAGCTAATAAATCAAAGACAGGGTCATCACCCTGGACTCTTGCCTCACCTCTTGACTCTTGTGATCAAAACAACCCTCCAAACTCCCTCCGACCTCTCCCTAAAATAACCTTCCTCTGTTTTGTTTGTTGTTGGACTTGCCGATGGGTTTGCTGTAGCTTGCTTGTCCTGGATTGAAATTCTCTGCTATTCCCAAATACGCCCGTTGTTTGCTGGTAAAAATAACTGGACGTTCTATTTTTAAGGTTGACAGTATCTATGTGTGTGTGCGTGTGTGTGCGCCTGTGCATGTATGCACATGTGTCTGTCTGTTCTGTGAAAGCCCTGTTGGTCCAGGGCTCTAGAGCACCTTCCGCAAGTGAAAAAGGACACCCTGGCTCGATCTTCAGGTAGTTCCCACCTTACCTTCCCTGGTACCATCTTTATCAAGGGAGTTTCTCCCTGACCATGTTGCTTTTCTTTGCCTTGCCTGGACCATTTTGAGACTCATAAAAATGCCTGTGCATCAGATGCTAAGAATAATTGCCACATTTCTCAGCCGCAGAGAGCTGGCAAAGGTCATGCCAACCTGCAGACTGCCAATTGCTCCTCCTGGCAATGCACTCGTCCTACTTATCCCCCTCACCCCACCCCCTGCCTCCAAGGTTTCTCTTGCTTTAAAGATTAAAGGGAGAAACTTGATGAAGCACCTGACCCCAGGGGGCAGACCTGTGGTTACAATGTGCCCTGCCTTTCCCTAGGTGAATAGGTTCCCATTACCTCTGGGCAAAATGTGGGGCGAGCCCTGTCTTTGCAAAGTGGCTTTCACCCAGGTCACAGCTGGTGATGGTGACAGAGCTTATGATGCATGACATTATTCCGGCAGAGGAAACCGGAGTCTGGAGGACTGGTGACTCCTCAGGGACAAGTCAGAGCTAGAACTGAGGCTCCCTTAACCATTGTTAACGGTGGCACAAGAGGGCAAAGGCTTTTAGCAATGGGCGTAGAAGAGAAACCTTGCACGCAAGGAAGCCCAGTATCAGCAATGACCTTTCCTTGGGGATGCAGGTCAGCCATTGATTGGAAACAACACTAGCAGAGTGTTGTGGGGGGCCAGGAGCCCACAGAAGGAGGATATCCCCCCACCCTACCTGTGCTTGTGTGGGGGATGGGGACCTACGGTAACCACATACAAGAATTTATGGAAAGGGAAAAAGGAAGAAAAGGTAATGATGAAATTAGAATTTGTCCAGCTTTTTGTCATAGGGTGGGGGTTATAAAAAAACAGATAAGGGGTGCCTGGGCGGCTCAATCAGGTGGGCGTCTGACTTCAGCTCAGGTCATGATCTCATGGTTCTTGAGTTCGAGCCCCGTGTCGGGCTCTGTGCTGACAGCTCAGAGCCTGGAGCCTGCTTGGGATTCTGTGTCTCTCTCTCTCTCTCTGCCTTTCCCCTGCTTGCACTCTGTCTCTCTCTCTCTTTCAAAAATGAATGAATATTTTAAAAAGTAAAAAAAAAAAAAAAAAAAAAACAGGCAGTGGAAACGAGAGATGGAGAGATTCGCACCCAGGATCCCACAGCTAGTCAGAGATGGTGGTGGGGGCCGGGGAGGGGACGGGGATGAAGACCCAGGAGTCCCGCTGCCCCACAGCACTGTTTTCTTCACCCTCGGTCTGAGATTACAATCAGCAGAAGAGCAGGTCATGAGCAACAATAGAACAATGAACAAGGGTGGAAAAATACTGTTCAGCGGAAGGTGAAGTGGGTTGCAGGTGAGGAGACTGATCAGGTTCATCCAGTCCATACCCATCCCAATGCTGCCAAATCAGGTTTGTGGGTTTGTTTGTTTTTTTCCAGTTTAACATTGACTTTGCTGCCCAGGCACTTCTAGCAATAGTAGACAGTCTCTGTGCTTCCCAGCACCAGAATTCTGCTATGACCTCCCTTAATTAATTAGCAAAAATACTTGGCATCATCACTTGTCATGATACATTGTAAAATAGTTCCTTTTTATGTACACTTGGTAGACAGTCGATGAATATTTGTTGACTGAAGGTATTGTTAGAGAGTAAATATATTCTTTGACCTCAGTATATTGTTTGTTGTACTAGACTCTGAACTCCTCATGGACCCTTGAATACACCGGGGGTGATCTCACCTCAGGACCTTTGCACTCGCTATTCCCCCTACTGGAATGCTTCTTCCAGATAGCTGTATAACTTGCTCCCTTGATTCCTTAAAATCATTGCTCAAATATTACCTTCTGACGAGGCCTCTGATCACCCTATTTTAAATTGCAAACAACCTCCCTAACATCCTTTTCTGCTGTATTTTTCTGCATAGCACTTATCCCATCTGACTTAGTGAATGCTTCTTTCCTGTTTTATTTTCTGTCACTTCGCAATTATGTGAGTTCATAAGGACAGGGTTCTCTGCGTGTCTCAGTGGCTAAAACAGCCCCTGGCATTTTGTAAGTACCCAGCAAATATCTGTGGAATAAATGATGAGTAAAAGGATGTATTCCTTCAGGCTGGATACATTTATCACAATTCCAGCTCTTAACACAGGCTCTGTCTATGGAATGAAAAAAAGACAAACTTTGTTTCTTCCAAGGGCTCTGTTGAAAACTATCCTGATCGTTTGCTGTTACCACCTGTGGCTTCGTGGCTTTGTGACTCCGAGATCGCTTTTGTGAAGGGACTGCCACATTCAGGGCCCTCAAATAAGTTTTGCAACATTATTGAGCTTTTCCCTGATTCCCCCAAGACACTAAGGTTGCTAGTTGTTTGCTCCTGTGGCACCCTCGTGGCTTGCTTTTGAAATACACAAAGCACTTATTAATGTCAGTTTTTTTCCCCAACAGACCTTGGGCAGGGCACATGTGAGCCTTGCTGGCTTGTTGATGTTCCCCGCACTTCCAGAACCCTGCTTGATACTTGGTAGACAGTAGATGAGTATTTGTTGACAGAGGAGGGCCAGGTATTGTTAGCAGTGCCAGGGAGAGAGAGAATGAGATCCTTGACCTCAGGCACTCCGCTGAGTAACGCTTTAGGGAAATCTCCTCCCCTCACGTGCCTCAGTGCAAATACATCTTTAGGGAAATTCCTTCATTTGAAGATTCAACGTTTACAAAATTATGCACCTCCTGGGGTTTCAGGGTTGCACATGGGGATTCTGCTGTTTATTCAGTGCAGTAAGATGAGAAAATACTACCCAGACTTTTCTTTATTGGAAGATTGCTTCTCTTACACATTTCAACTTTCAGGAAAAAGGCAGAGAGGGTGGGTCACCAAAAAGCCTCCTTGAGCTAACCAGATACTACCACTAAACAGCAACAACAACAATAATAGTTTTAAGAGCCTAGGATTCTCATACTAATTCCTGTGATTTATGATTTTTAGGCATTTGGTCTCTCTCTCTCTCTCTCTCTCTCTTTTAAATCAGTCTCTCTTTTAAAAACTTTTTGGTTTCTTAAAACAAAATTAATACTTTTCTGTTCTAATAAAACTAAAGGATAAATATATCTATACATGTGGCAAAAAGGAGAGACTGGCTTTCCTCCCTCTGCCTCCAATCTCATCACCTGGAGACAACCGCAGTTACTTTTGTATCAATCTTTTGGTGCTCATCAGACTTTTGTTAGCGTATTTTAAACAAAAATGGTATCTTTTTTTTTTTTTTGTATCATTTGCTGCAATTTACTACTTTACTGTGGATATCCTTGTGACTCACTGGTCAATTGCAGGTTTGGTTTCTTCTTATTAAAAGGCTGTATAGAGTTTCACTCTGTGGAGATATTCTTATCCCTTTATTCCCCTCATTGCTTCCAGTGACAAACAACATCGGAATAAATATCTTTGAGAGCGTGGTTATGCACTCGTGCTCGGCATTACGACCGGTGGTTAGAAAGAGAATTGTTGGTGGATTTGTCCTGTGTCAGCTAGACAAGGGGAGCCCCATTTCCTTGTTTCAGTGTGGGCCACAAGAGACATTTTGTAGGAGGTGAATAAAGTAGAAGCCGTATCTCTTTTAGCTCTGAAGACAGGTGCAGAGCACCAGGGGGTTGGAAGGAGGGAGACAGTTACAGCTTACGTGCCTTGTCACTTACCTGCTGACAGGTCACCTGGCTGCCGCGGGACCACACCCAGACTCCTGCCACATCAGCCGCTTCCAGGTCTCCCCTAAAGCTTCTCCAACACCTGGGCCAAGTGCAATGTTTACTTTCACGATAAAGGATGCCAGCTTCCCTGCTGTCCTTCTCTGCCCGAAGTTTATAAAAATATTCTCTCAGAGTGCCTGGGTGGCTCAGTTGATTAAGCATCTGACTCTCTCTCTCTCTTTAATGTTTATTTATTTTTGAGAGACACAGACAGAGAGCAAGTGGGAGAGGGTTAGAGAGAGAGGGAGACACAGAATCTGAAGCAGGTTCCAGGCTTTGAGCTGTCAGTGCAGAGTCCCATGCGGAGCTTGAACTCACAAACCGTGAGATCATGACCTGAGCCAAGCTGGACACTAAACCGACTGAGGCACTCAGGAGCCCCAAGCGTCTGACTCTTGATCTCAGCTCAGGTCTTTATCTCAAGGTCATGAGTTCAAGCCCCATACCGGGTGCCATGCTGGGCGTGAAACACACTAAAAAAAAAAAAAAAAACTTTAATAC
This sequence comes from Herpailurus yagouaroundi, assembly GCF_014898765.1. Classification (NCBI taxonomy): domain Eukaryota; kingdom Metazoa; phylum Chordata; class Mammalia; order Carnivora; family Felidae; genus Herpailurus; species Herpailurus yagouaroundi. Next base: position 3,057,097 of record NW_024412418.1, on the reverse strand, counting down.
TTTTGCAAACACAAAAAATAAGTAATTTTGTTTAACAAAAAATTCATTTTTTGATGTGGTATGCCAGTTGTCTAGATACTATTTATTGGTTTCCTTAATCAGTAATTTGCCACACTTCATTTTCTTTTTATTCTTTTGTTGTTGTTGCTGCCAAAGTGAATTGTTTCTATCATTTTTGAAAAAAGAATATTAAGTCAAAAAGGCTCCTGGACTTGCAGTTTACTTCCTAAAACACTTGGATGAGTAACACATATTTGCAGAAAGCAGAGTATCTACACAGTATATCCACACATATATGGTTGCACGTATATAGAAACCATTTATTACCTGTGGATAATGTTTGCATGCACATATTGATTCATGGACCCGACACGACAGCATAGAAATCTTAGTTTACTTCATATAAGTCTGAGTTCACCATATATAACACGAAAATGTTCAAGAAATCTGAAATCGTGTAAGAATGATAGTGAAGAGTAAAAGGGAAAAAGATGAGGAGAAATAACTGAATTGACACTTCATTTTCATGTATATTCCACATGTACTTGAGTTTGTTTTCAGTACTTACTCCTCCCTCCCCCAGCCCCAGATACATTTAAACCCTATAGTAGTATTTAACTTAGTTTCTTTAATTTCTGAAGATTTGGAATTTATTTTGCTATCTGTTAGGGCAAAATATCTCAGTCTTTTTCGGAAATTGCTTGGCTTTTGTTATGCAATCTAAAGTTCTAGATAAAGTTTAAGATCAACTTGCCCTATTTTACCAGTGTGTCAGTTACCCACTGTCATAATAACTCATTGACTTAAGACAATAAGCTTTTCTTTTTAAGTTTTTTGTTTGCTTTGAGAGAGAGAGAGAGGGAGAGGGGGAGAGAATGCAAGCAGGGGAGGGGCAGAGAGAGAGGGAGAGAAAGAATCCCAAGCAGGCTCCATGCTGTCAGTGTGGAGCCCAAAGTGGGCTCGAACCCACAACCCTGGGATCCTGACCTGAGCTGAAATCAAGAGGCGGAGGCTTAACTGACTGAGCCACCCAGATGCCCCAAGACAATAAGCTTTTACTATTGCCTGTGAGTCTAAAGGTTGGTTAGCTAGTGTTTCTGATTTTAGCTGGGGAAGCTCACGCGTCTGCGGTCAATCTGGATTAGGTCACAGCTTGGCTAGTTCTCTGACACAGTTGGGCCTCAGCTGGCTGTAAGCAGCCCACCGGGCTCTCCTCCTCCAACAGGTGAGCTCAAGCTTGTGCACATGGCAGTGGCAGGGTCTAAGAGAGCAGATGTGTGCACTGCTGAACTTAGATCGCCATCTCTTCAGGTGCGTTCTGCTGAATAAAGTGATAAAACAGGCAACGATGCAAAGGGTGGGGATACTGAGTCAATCTCTCAAAAGGTGGAGCTTCAATCACACTGAAAAGGGCATGTGAGAGGGTCGCCCTTGATTGGGGTCATCAATACCATCATCATGAAGAAGCAAACAGCATGAGCAAAAAGCTCATTGGATTGGACTCACATTAAAATAATAGATTTAATTCTGTGAGAACTGGCATTCTTAACACAGAGTCTTCTGTTCTAACAACATGGTAATCTTTTCCCATCCATACGTACGTGTCTTCTGGTTTTATAATTGTATGAAATTATGTCCTTCTGTAGATTTTATAATTTTCTTTATATGGGGTGGTGCACAGTGTATTAGGTTGGTTCCTAAGTAGTAATCGTAGTTTGTGTCATTGGTATGAATTAAATCTCCCTTTCATTGCATTGTCTGATCCAATGTTGTTCAATAGAAATATAGTATGAACCTCAAATATAGTCAAAATTTTCTTACAGTCACATTAAAAATTAATAGATGAAATTAATTTTTAATAGCATATTTTATTTGACACAGTGTATCTAAAATACTATCATTTCAACATACAACTTATAAAAACTACTAATGGGATATTTTCCCTGTATTTTTCCATAGTAGATCCTTAAAGTCCAGGGTTTATATTAGAATACATCTTAGTTCTGACCAGCCTCATAGCAAGTGCTTAATAGTCACATATGGCTGCTGCCACCATAATGAAGGGCATGATTTTAGTTGGTTATATAGCTATTAATTTTTTTAAATGTTTTTCTTGCAGGAGTGCCTGGGTGGCTCAGTCGGTTGAGCATCAGACTCTTGATTTTGGCTCAGGTCATGATCTCTTGGTTGTGGGATCAAGCCCTGTGTCAGGCTCTGTACTGACAGCTCAGAGCCTGGAGCCTGCTTTGGATTCTGTGTCTCCTTTTCTCTCTGCCCCTCCCCTGCTCGTGCTCTGTCTCTCTCAAAAATAAACATTTAAAAATATTTTTCAATAAAAAATAAAAACAGGGTATTCTATTATAATTTTTATTGTGTAATATTTTAATTATCCAGAAAAACATGGAGAATATTCTGATGAACATATGTACCATATGTTCTGATGAACATATGTACCATATGTGTGACAAATATTAACATTTTACTGTTTGTCTAATATTTTAAAAGGTAAAACTAATGATATTCTATTTTAATATACACATTTTTAATGTTTTTATTTATTTTTGAGAGAGAGAGAGAGTATGAGCAGGGGAGGGACAGAGAGAGGGAGACACACAATCTGAAGCAGGCTCTAGGCTCTGAGCTGTCAGCACAGAGCCTGACGCCGGACTTGAACTTGTGGACTGTGAGATCAGGACCTGAGCCAAAGCGGGACACTTAACTGACTGAGCCACCTAGGCACCCCAAAACAGTAATGATATTCTTGAAAACTTTATTGTACCCATTTCTGATCTCATTTTCCTGACTTCATCCAGACAGGCATCAACTATCTTAAATTTGGTGTTAACATCCCCCTACGTGCTTTTAGATTATTACTAATTACTTATATCTCCTTAATAACCCACCATTTATTTATACTTATTTCTAAGCTCCACATCCATGGTGTCATAATGTTCATAATGTTCAAATATTTAGGAATTTGTTCAGCACAATGGCTTTGGGATTTATCTCTATTGATACATATAGCTCCCTATGTAATTTTTTGTGAATCTGGCAATATATTTTCTATTGTATTGATCATTTGAAAAAGTTAGCTTCTGGCTTTATTTATCAGGTCCACTAAAAAAATTTGTCTTATATGTTGTTACTTTCTACTTCTCTCTTTGTACTTTCTTCTAGCTTCTTTTGGTTAGTGTGTTTGGGGTTTAGTATTTACTTGCAACATACCTAATTTATTTCTTTTTCCATATCTTCTAATAAATGCATTTACTAGCCTAGTTTTTCCCCTTTTTCATTTTACTACAATTCACAGGTTTTAATATACACTAATCAATGTCAGTTATTTCTAAAAACCTTGAAATTTCAGGATGAGTTCCATTTTATCTCCAGAGTCACTGAACAGGCCATTTCAATAGGCCAAAATGGTTGGTATTCTTTTTGGCTAGATCCTTGTGAATTTATTTACATTGTGACCAGGGAATAGTTGGAAGTTAAATTTTAGATTCAAAATCATTTTCTGTGATCTTTATAGACATTTTTCTTTCCTTTGACTTCTGATGTTCAGTATAGTAGATAAAAATTTTGTTTCTAATTCCCTTACAGATCACTTATTTTTGTTTTTTTTCTTTTACATAAATGTACAGTATATCATTCTATTATTTAAAAAAATATTTCTATTAAGTAAACACTACCCCCAATATGGGACTTGGGCTCGTGACGCTGAGATCAAGAGTCACATGCTCTACTGACTGAGCCAGCCAGGCCCTTTTGTCCTATTCTTTTTTTTTTTTTTTAATTTTTTTTTTAACATTTATTGATTTTTGAGACAGAGAGAGGCAGAGCATGAACGGGGGAGGGTCAGAGAGAGAGGGAGACACAGAATCGGAAGCAGGCTCCAGGCTCTGAGCCATCAGCCCAGAGCCCGACGCGGGGCTCGAACCCACGGACCGTGAGATCGTGACCTGAGCTGAAGTCAGACGTTTAACCAACTGCGCCACCCAGGCGCCCCGGCCTTTTGTCTTATTCTTGAGTCTAGAAATATGTCCTCAATGTTGGTATCAGGGTGTTGGTGAGCTCTTTGGATCTGAAGACTTCAGATTTTTTTGAAGCTCAAGGGAATTTCCTTCTATTGTTTTTTAAAAAAATTTATTATTCTCTTTGTATATTCTCCTTGAACTTTTGTTTTATTTATTATATATATTTAAATGTTTATTATTATATATATATATATACATATATATTTAAATGTTTATTTATTTAGTTTTGAGAGAGAGAGAGAGAGAGAGAGAGAGAATGCAAGTGGAGGAGGGACAGAGAGAGCAGGAGACACAGAATCCCAAGCAGGCTCCAAGCTGTCAGTGCAGAGCCCAGTGCAGGGCTTGAACTCATGAATTCTGAGATCAGGACCTGAGCTGAAATCAAGAGTCAGAAGCTTAACCTACTGAATCACATAGGTGCCCCTTGAACTTGTTTAAAAATGTAAAACATTTCTATTTATTTATTTATTTATTTGAAAGAGCGAGAGAGAGAGTGCGTGAATTGGGGAGATGAGCAGAGGGAGAGAGAGGGGATCTTAAGCAGGCTCCACACTCAGCACAGAGCCTGACACAGGGCTCAATCCCATGACCCCGGGATCATGACCTGAGCCAAAATCAAAGGTCAGACTCTCAATTGACTGAGCCACCCCTCCTGGCACCCCTCCTTGAACTTTTGTTAAACAGGTAAGTGTTTTTTGTGCCTCTTTTTTCATGATTATTATCTCTGTTGCTGACATTTTTGCTCTATATTCTGATAGATGAAATAGTTATACAATTTATAGTGTCAACACAGGTGTGCAACAAAAATAATATCTCAAAATTTCATTTTAACTAATTTCAACCTTTTTTCCACTGAAAGCAAAAGAAAGAAAAAAAGAATCTTTTCCAATCCAAAGCAACTCAGCTTTACTTTAAAAAAAAATTTTTTTTTAAGTTTCTGTTTTTAATTTGTTACATTTTCCTATTCTTCTTAAATCCTTTAAAAAAATTTTTTTTATTGCGGTGCCTGGGTGGCTCAGTTTGTTGAGCGTTCACCTCTTGATTTCATCTTGGGTTATGATCTCCTGGTTTGTGAGATTGAGCCCCGTGTCAGACTCTGAGCTGATCACGTGGAATCTGCTTGAGACTCTCTCTCTTTCCCTCTCTCTCTCTGCCCTTCCCCTGTTCTCTCTCTCTAAAAATAAATAAATAAACATTATCATCTCTACATCCCATATGGGGCTTCGAACTCACAATCCCAAGATTAAGAGTCAGATGCTCTACAGACTGAACCAGCCAGGCACCCCAAGGGAATTCAGTTTTAAACATGGCCTGTTCATGGGGCGCCTGGGTGGCTCAGTTGGTTGAGCATCCGACTTCAGCTCAGGTCATGATCTCATGGCTTGTGAGTTCGAGGCGAGCGGAGGGCTCTGTGCCGACAGCTCAGAGCCTGGAGCCTGCTTGGGATTCTGTGTCTTCCTCTCTCTCTGCCCCTCCCCTGCTCATGCTCTGTCTCTCTCTGTCTCAAAAATAAATAAAACATTTTTTAAAAATTAAAAAAATAAAAAATAAACATGGCCTACTCAGAATTCAAACTCTGTTCCAAATTCTTTCTCCTCTTTATTCCTTTCTTTCTTCTGGGAATGACCCAAATTCCCAGGGGATTTATGTATCATCCTGGCACTGGGAGTAGGAAGTTTAGTACAACCAACTCCCTTTGTTGTCACTATCCTCTACAGAAGTAGCTAGTCGTTTCTGGTTCTCATTGTCATGTGCTTGTATGGGCCGCTGTCCTCACTATGGCTTCTCTCTTAAAACATATACTCTGCATTCTTTTTGTACAGCTCTAAGGGTCCTTTAGTTTTCCAATCCTCTCATCACATTTTATACTTAGCTGTCAGTGTTCTGTGAAAGCGTTCTCGGGCCCTCTACCTGGACACGTCCAGCAACCATTGTTGGTATGTTTCTCGGCCGCCATGTTGGATACAGAGACTCCGTAGCAGGCTTGCCACAACCCGAGGAAGTGAGGCACAGGTGTCCTCTCTTCCAGACTTCCACAAAATGAGATGGGGGCTTACATCACCTACTGACCCCCTCTGGGAATCATTCTGGGTTGGAGGGTGCTGGGGCATTGACTCCTTAAAAACAACTCTAATCTACACGTCTGTAATCTAATCAGAATGCCCTCTGATTTTCTCCTCTCCTGCCTACTGATAACATTTTTCCTTGCTCTTTTAAGAAAATGACTCTTTATCACAGTATGAATTTTAGGCTCATGTTATAAACCCTCTGCTTCCTGTCTTCCTGGATTGCTCTTTAAATTAAAAGCTCCATTTTGGGGAATATCAAGGAAAATCTCATAGTCAACATAGTCTCTCTTGGCAATTAAAAGCTTCAGTGTCAAGACTTTTTTTTTTTTTTCTTTTTTTTTTTTTTTAATGCATTACAAAATCCATTTAAACATGTGTTTCCTTTAGTCCAGGAAGTGTCAGGTCTGCTCCAGAAGGGAAGGCGCATGACAAGAAATGAGTACTTCCTGAATCGTGGGGGTGAAGCGAGAGCCATGACGAGCAGAGGGTATTGGGTGATGGGAAATGACAGCTTTCTTTTTAAGAAAGCCAGTGCTTCAAGTCTCAAAATATTACTTGATTGGAATTAGGGTCTCATCGTTGGAAGTATGAATTAGGTTTTCAGACGCGTCTATGATTATTTTTTTTTTTCAACGTTTATTTATTTTTGGGACAGAGAGAGACAGAGCATGAACGGGGGAGGGGCAGAGAGAGAGGGAGACACAGAACCGGAAACAGGCTCCAGGCTCCGAGCCATCAGCCCAGAGCCCGACGCGGGGCTCGAACTCACGGACCGCGAGATCGTGACCTGGCTGAAGTCGGACGCTTAACCGACTGCGCCACCCAGGCGCCCCCGTCTATGATTATTTTGTGGCCGTTCTCACCCCTGCTTTATGCCAGCGTCACGGCTCCCAAGATGTCTAGCAGAAGCTCCCGAGGTCTGGCTGCATATTTGAGAGCAGTTGACAAATGTAATCCTATCCATGCGTGTCACCTTTTCCCTCTCCTTCTGTGGCCCTCATCAACTGGTTTCCTTTTCTGTGACCTCCCACTGCTGCTGGCACTGACCCGGGGGTGGGGAGCTGCTCTATATGATTTCTCATTATCTGATATCTGCTACTCTATGGGACTTGCTCTCTATGATGCTGACCTGATTAGCTGGATCCTGTTCGTTTACTTTCTCATCAGTCAGGATATCTTAACTGGGGTAAATCAGGTTACCAGGCAAAGCCCTGCTCTGCCTTTGCCTCATATATAGCTGCAGTTGGGTTGATCTTTGGGACTCAAGCTTTTGTCCACATATGCAATGATTTAGGCAAGTCTCTGGAGGGGGAAAAGGCTGTGACCACGTTCTACAGAGTAGTGAGCCCCCGGCTGAACTTTCTGATTTTATAGCCTGAGGAACAAGGAAGTGAATGGGACCCTGAGGAAAGCTCTTAATAAAGCCAAGTTGTACTAATTATCTTCACAGCTCCGCAAAATGCTCATCAAAAGCCTCTTCTCTTGTGCTAACCATCTGGGCCCTCATTATCATTTGCAAGTGTTCACCGCACGTGTGAACCGAGAAAGCATGGAACCAGGCCCTCAGAGGCAGAGAATCTTCCAGTAAGGAGTTTCTCATGAAGCCTGCCTCCAGCGGATGCGATGAAAGACAAGGGCAGAGTATCAGCGAAGGAATTCCAACTTTTACTGGGCAGAAATATTGATAAATATTGGAAATTAAATTATGTCATGGCAGCAACAGGGCAGGTGGACGTCAGCAGTCACATTAATATTGAGTGAGAGAAGAGCAAAGTGGGATCGGGAGATGATGAGATGGCCATTGCGTAATGGATTTGTGAAAACTCTCATGGGAAGAAAGAATGCCTTATCACCTATGAGAATATTTCCCTGTATGAGTAAGAATGTTACCTTTTGTTTAGGTGATTTAAAATTTTATTTTAGGGGGATTAAGGAGTGCTCTTGTTGTAATGAGCACAAGGTGTTGTATAGAAGTGTTGAATCACTATATTGTACCCCTGAAACTAACATTATATACCATGTTAACTGACCGGAATTTAAATAAAAAGTTCAAAAAAAATCCCCATTTTTTAATTTTTCAAGTGAGAAATTACATGGAACGTGCTCCGCATGGTGCCTGGCACATAGGGGGCACTTAGTGGCTATTTCTGTGGTCATCACAAGTATTATGAGTGGGTTCTATATTTATTAAAATGCAGAGAGAAAGTTTTGCAGTGCTCCTAAAATAATGAGTTGGTGTGAACTCTACAACGTCATTGAATGTGTAAAGATTCATATAGAAAGTAGGAAGAAAGGGGGGGTTGGGGAAGGGGTCTGGGAGACACCTGCTGATGGTGAAGCACGAGGTATGTTCCTGAAGACTGGCTTTACGGTCTCTTACCCATTTCTCTTTTGTTTGATTTTTTCTATGACTTTATGATGTTGGTGCTATAATTCCCAATGTACAGGAAATACAGTGAGATTATGAATATTCCCCAAGATCATACAATTAGAAAGTAATGAAGCCAAGATTCACACGCAGGTAGTCTAATACCAGAATCCATACTCTTGACCAGAACGCACACTGTCTTCTTTCTTGTCAACTCTAAGTGGTTAGCGAATCCTAATTCAAAGAGGAAAGACTAAAATAGAAGCTGTCTACGTTTAGGATTAAAGTACTTTGGGGCATGAAAAAGCTCTAATGGTCATGATATTTTCTTTTCTTTTTAATGGTTATTTATTTTTGAGAGAGAGAGAGAGAGAGAGGAAAGGAGGGGGAAAAGGGGCCGAGAGAGAGAGGGAGACACGGAATCTGAAGCAGGCTCCAGGCTCTGAGCTGTCAGCACAGAGCCTGGCACAGGGTTCAAACTCACACACCAGAGATCATGACCTGAGCCGAAGTCGGATGCTTAACGAACTGAGCCACCCAGGTGCCCCCGGTCGTGATATTTTCTAAAGTCCATGAGAAATATTCCCCCCACCCCCACCCAAGGCAACAGATTCATGGTCTCACAAGGCATATTTCCTACCTTCGGGTGGGCAGACATGGCGAAGCCATGTAGGATTTCAGAATTGTTACTGACCAGCATCTGTTATGTGCCTGCCATTCTTCCCTCTAGTGTTTTCTAGTGGGTGTGTTTACTGTGGCTCTCCCGCCTGGCTCACCGATATAGGTTGGGCATTTGTGGGGCAGGCACAAAACTTGTGTTGTGTGTGTGTGTGTGTGTGTGTGTTTTAATTCATAGTTCTCTACCCCAAGGGGAGCTGCATCTGGAACCGGTAGACATCACAAGACCTAGACTTTGATCCAAATAATGTAATTTTTCGGAGCTTCTGGGGAGGTGGTGAGTGGACTTGGCATGTGATTGGAGGGGTGGAATACGAGTGTTTATGGACGATAGGGAAGACTCGATTATTATTGAGAAAATATTTGCTCTATTCTTCTTCCGCTGGGAGTAAAATATATTCCCCTGCTCTAGGATGCTGAGCTTGAACATGTGACTTCTTTTGGGCTGATGGGCATTAGCACCCCTGATGTAAGCAAAGACCCGAAATGTGCTTTGGCAACACAACTTTACCCCCACCTGTGCTTCTGCCGTTGTTAGGAGAACACTTCCTGGGGCTTGCTGGCCCACAGATGCTGAGAGAGACGAAAAACAAATCAGGAACCAAACCCCAGCTTGGTCATGCTAGCAAAGCCCCACCTAGATAAGCGAAATCCGGGCTGACCCATAGACGGGTAAGTGTGAAAACAAGTGCTTGCTATCGTGTGCCACTGAGTTTGTGGGTGTTTGTCACACCACAGCAGCTAAATAAATGTTCCATGGGCAAGTACTTTTGAGGTTTTCTGCATAATATATACTTCATTTCAGAGATTTATAAAGTGTATTATCACACTGGTATCTCTGAGAAATCCTTTAGTAAAGACAATTGTTTGACTCCACATAACCAAGTTTTCTAGACATCTTTGAGCACTGAATCCTTCTCTGGTCTGTTAAAAGTAAAATAAATAAATAAATAAATAAATAAATAAATAAATAAATGTTAGCTGGGGTTTGATCGAACTTTCTTTTATTAAAGACGAAATTCCCCCCTTTTTGAGGAAAACCTCTTAAAGGGCATTTTAATTAGGAAATTTAAGAATCTCTAGTGTATTATCTAATGTTTATGTATTTTTGAGAGAGACGGAGAGACAGAGCATGCGCAGGGGAGGGGCAGAAAGCGAGGGAGACACAGAATCCCAAACAGGCTCCAGGCTCTGAGCTGTCAGCACAGAGCCCAGCACGGGGCTCGAACCCACAAACGGTGAGATCATGTCCTGAGCAGAAGTTAAATGCCTAACCAACTGAGCCAGGCGCCCCTCTAATGTATTATCTAAATGGAAGCTATTGCAAATCAAAACTACAATGACATATCGCCTCTCACCTGTCAGAATGGCTACAATTAACAACTCAGGAAATGACAGATGTTGGCGAGGATGCGGAGAAAAGGGAACCCTCTTGCAACTTTGACGGGAATGCAAACTGGTGCAGCCACTCTGGAAAACAGTTATGGAGATCCCTCCAAAAATTAAAACCCAGCAATTGCACTAGTATTTATCCAAAGGATACAAAAATACTAATTCAAAGGGATATATGTACCCTGATGTTCATAGCAGCATTATAAACAACAGCCAAATTATGGAAAGAGCCCAAGTGTCCATTGACTGCTGAATGGATAAAGAAGATGTGGAATATATATGCACAGTGGAATATTACTCAGCCATCAGAAAGAATGAAATCTTGCCATTTAAAATGACATTCATGGAGCTAGAGTGTATTATGCTAAGCAAAATAAGTCAGAGTAAGGATGAATACCATACGATTTCATTCATATGTGGAATTTAAGAAATAAAACAGATAAATATAGGAGAAAAAAAAAGAAATGCAAACCAGAAAATGGACTCTTAACTATAAAGAATAAACTGAGGGTTGATGGAGGGGAGGAGGGGAGGGTGATGGGCTAAATGATGATGGGTATTAAGGAGGGCACATGTGATGAGCGCGGGGTGTTATATGTAAATGCTGAATCACTAAATTCTACTCCTGAAACCAATATGCCTTATATGTTAACTAACTGGAATTTAAATAAAAACTTGAGACTACAAAAAAAATTAGGTAGGCATTTTGCTATTAAAAATTTGATTATGATGTATAACGATATGTAAAGAAGTTTGAGTCTTCTCCCAGTGGATTGCCCTGGAATTCGGAAGACTGGGGAACAGGAGAAGAGAAATATAAATAAACCCAGTTACTCAAATAAACACCATGCTAACTTTGCTTTAGAGAATGAAGGAATAAGGGAAAAGGCCATGCCTTTCCCCTGAACTAGCATTCTTTTTTTTTAATATTAAATACATTTTTATTTATTTATTTTTTAAATATGAAATTTATTGTCAAATTGGTTTCCATACAACACCCAGTGCTCATCCCAACAGGTGCCCTCCTCAATGCCCCTCACCTACCATCCCCTCCCTCCCACCCCCCACCAACCCTCAGTTTGTTCTCAGTTTTTAAGGGTCTCTTATGGTTTGGCTCTCGCCCTCTCTTTTTTCCCCCCTTCCCCTCCCCCATGGTCTTCTGTTAAGTTTCTCAGGATCCACCTAAGAGTGAAACCATATGGTATCTGTCTTTCTCTGTATGGCTTATTTCACTTAGCATAACACTCTCCAGTTCCATCCACGTTGCTACAAAGGGCCATATTTCATTTTTTCTCATTGCCACGTAGTATTCCATAGTGTATATAAACCACAATTTCTTTATCCATTCATCAGTTGATGGACATTTAGGCTCTTTCCATAATTTGGCTATTGTTGAAAGTGCTGCTATAAACATTGGGGTACGAGTGCCCCTATGTATCAGCACTCCTGTATCCCTCGGGAAAATTCCCAGCATGCACTAGCCTTCTTGAAGGCCACCTGTTTCAAACGCCATGGCTATGAGATGGAGAACTATCTGACCCACAGTGGATTTTCTATGGACAGAAATAAACTAACAGTGTAAAGCCACCGTGATTTTAAGGTAATTTATTTTTGTTAAATTTATTTATTTATTTTGAAAGAGAGAGAGAGAGAGAGAGAGAGAGAGAGCATGCGAGCTGGGAAGGGGCAGAGAGAGAGAACGGGAAAGAGAATCCCCAGCAGGTCCCGTGCAATCAGCACAGAGCCTGATGTGAGGCTCGATCCCCGAAACCATGAGATCGTGACCTGAGCTGAGATCAAGAGTCGACCACTTAACTCACTGAGCCACCCAGGCGTCCCTTAAGGTAATTTGTTAATACAGCATAGCCTGGAGGACTCACCTCTTCACCTGGTGAGCTCTGGTGTGTATGTGCATTTTTTTTGCACTGATTTTGCTTTTGTCATAATATCACATTATTATTTACCTTGTTTACCGCTTTTCTCACCGCCTGAAGTTTTGCACCTGAGGTGGAGTACCTCACTCACCTTACCCGAGTCCTGGACCTGTCCAGCACTGTCCTGTGCTCCTGCCAAAGGCCCATCCGTTGTCCCGGGAGTAGTCTCTGGGCTGTCCTGCCTCTAAATTTGCTCACGTTGGTCCCCTTTCCTAAAGAGTTTTGCCCATCAACCCTGCCCCCCCTACTTCTGCCCAAACCGTCACCTCCTCTGGGAAGTCCTCCCTGATCTACCCCACCTAAAGGTAATCTTGACCTACACTGAATCCCCATACACCACCCCGCTCAAGAGTTTAGTACTTGTTACCTTATCTGATGGATTAGGTTGCACATGCCTTGTGGAGAGGCATGTGTTTTCTCCTGTGGCAAGGTTTGTTTCCTTTTGTAGCTGTTGCTCTTAGTTTAGAATTTTTAGCACCTTAATGAATTAATGAACTATGGGCTTTCATTTTCTTTTGGCTTTCCTAATTGTCAAAGAGAGCAATTATTTTGTTCTTCCCCGCTTCTCTCATTTCCTTTTCTGATTTGAAACATGTTGAAATTCAGTGACTTAACAAAATGCTTATGAATTTGGGGCTTAAAAAATATTACAGTGTCAAAGATGCAAAGAGCTGGCCATGCCAGCAAGAAGAACTTGCCAATTTCTCCTCTGGGCGACATACTAGGCTTTTGTTTTCCCTATGGTCTCATTTGCTTTTGAGACACACACACACACACACACACACACACACACACACAGGGACACTGACATTTAATGAAACGTTTGAACCCCAGGGAGGGCAAATTTAGGAGACACCATGTGTCTTGCTGTGGTCTTGCCAGGTTTATCCTCCTGGATTATGCAGATCAAAGCCTTATGTTTATAAAGCACCCTTCTTCCAGGATATGGCCACCCTGATGAGGGAGGCAATGGCCACAACTTCTGACATCGTTCTGACTGAAGAAATTAAAGCCAGAGACATCTCACTCCGCAGGGGACTTTGCAGAACTGGGGTTCAGGGCTTTTAGCCCACACCCAGTGGGCGTGTCACAGGGCTCTGGGAGCTGGGACTGGGACCAGGTGCCCTGTTACAAATCCACACCAACAATAATTGCCTTTCCTTAGAGATCACTTTAGCCACCGACTGGGGACTTGGAGCTTTTATACTTAGTGTCTTCTCCTAAAGGCGGGTGAGTTGGAGCCAGGAACCCACGAGAAGAGGCTGAGCTCCAGCCTCGGCTATCCCAGCCTGCAACTGAACAAAAATCAGGGTGAGGTGTGCATTTTAGCCACATTTCCCAGATCAAGGAGACAGAAAGGTTGAGGGCAGAGAGAAGAGAGTGCTTGACAGACCAGAGCTTGAGAGGTGCTTGGAGATGATACGTGAGGGCACTGACATTCAGGCAGCTCTGACGTTACTGTTTCCATGTTGATTCACTATTTTTCATGTGTGAGGGGAGTGTAGGGGGAGGGGGAAGGACACTGAGGCCCTAAGAGGGTAAGTAACAGTATCATCGTAGCTGAGCAGATGTAGGAGGGCAGGAACCACCCACCCAGACCTCCTGCTCCCAGAGCAGTGGTCTTTCCCTTGCACCCCTAGGACACTTCAAGCTGTGGAAGACAAATGACCTTGTAGGACACAGAGAGAGGTGGGCTGGCCAGGTGAAGGTGGAGTGGGATTCAGGGGAGAAAATGGATCCAGTGCATGGTCAATTCAGATCCCCAGATCCAATTTCTTTTATTTATAATTTCCCCCCGATACATCAGTCCAACTAGCTGCCAAAGTCTAATGCTTTAAAGATGATCAGGGGCGCCTGGGTGGCTCAGTCGGTTAAGCGTCCGACTTCAGCTCAGGTCACGATCTCGCAGTCCGTGAGTTCGAGCCCCGCGTCGGGCTCTGGGCTGACGGCTCAGAGCCTGGAGCCTGCTTCCGATTCTGTGTCTCCCTCTCTCTCTGCCCCTGCCCCGTTCATGCTCTGTGTCTCTCTGTCTCAAAAATAAAATAAATGTTTAAAAAAAAATAAAGATGATCAAATATCTACTTGATCCTGCTGCACCGCAACTCTGCCAGAGGACTTTCTGTCCCTTTGCACAAAAGTCCCCATCAGCCTTCAGAGAGGAGTCGACTGCAAGGCAGGTGTCCATGCGTGTTCTGTTGGGCTGTAGGAGTAGACACACAATTCATGCAAACTCCGGTAATAGCTTCTGTGTGCAGTTTTGTTCCTTTTTTTTTTTAAGTTTATTTATTTCTTTAGAGAGTGAGAGAATGCAAGCAGGGGAGGGGCAGAGAGAGAGGGAGAATCCCAAGCGGGCTCCGTGCTGCCAGCGCAAAGCCTGACACGGGGCGCGATCTCACAAACTGTGAGATCATGACGTGAGCCAAAATCAGGTGTCAGATGCTTACCCGACTGAGCCACCCAGGCGCCCCATGCAGTTTTATTCCTAATGACAGTCCCTCTTACTGGCAGTTCAGTCTTCGGTGTGTGACGTTGGCTCTTTCTGTCTCCGTTTCCTCATCTGTAAAATGAGGATAATAAAAGTTCCTGCCTTCTAAAGTGGTTGTGGGGATTAGATAAATTAACACCTAAATCACTGAGAATAGTTTCTAGCTATGCGTTTCTATGATTAAAGACAATATCTGTTCTTAATGAAATCTCTTGTTGGTAAACAAAGAGGCTCTAATTAAGGCAGCGGCTTTCTGTTAAGGAAGCACCTTGTTGGGTTGAGAACGGAAGGGGAAACCTATGCATGGCTTCCGATCTTTGTGAATGTTGATTGATTTTAATGACTTCTAAGACTTCAGACTTTTTTTTTTTTTTTTTGCTTTTAAACACTCACAGAAAATAAAAATAATCCCTGGAACATTTGCACAGCACCTTTCCCTCTGCAAAGTGCTTCGTATCTTATTTGGTAACTGTCTTCATTCCGTGAAGACATATTAAACCCTTCCTACGTGCTGAGCTCCAAGGGCACATATCCCTGCCAGGGAAGACAGACTCAAGAGAGACTTTTCCATGAGAAGTGCAATCTGCCCCATGGGGATGGGAAAGACAAGGTGCTTTGTCAGAAGGGGTGGCCCGTGGAAGGCACAGAAATGAGAGAATGCATGGGGATTAGAGAAGGTGTGCAAATGATCCCGTGTGGCTGGAGAGACGTGTGATGGGGGAGGGTGGCTGAGGGTGTGAAGAGTGAGAAGAAAGCAAGGGACATGGAGAAGTAGGGAGGGGGGGACCCCATGGCGGGCTCTCCCCAACATGTTGAGACGTCTGCAAAATATCCTATCCTAGACGGGACACCATGGCTGGATTCTAACAGCGGAGTTAGGTACGATCAGATTAAAGCCTTAGACATATTACTCTGGCGACAACAAAGAGCAAGAATTGGCAAGAAGTACTTCTGAAGCCGGGGAGAACTGTCAGTGACAGCTGTTGTTTTGATGCAGGCGAGTGATGACAAGTGTTTGAGATAAGGGAGGAGCTGTGTGTGATCTTGCAGAGAAAGAGACAGAGTCCCGAGACAGACATTCCCGTGGTGGGCAGGACCCCGTGGATCAACCCCTCCTGGAATGACAGGGGAATTTTGGTTCAGAAGGGTTATTTGACTCGCGGGGGCTCACGCAGCTAACTTGTGAGAAAGGTGGGGGAATGTGTAATCCTATTCCGCGATGTTCGCCTGCACTGGCTTCCTGGACATAGAAGATGGTTCTTGTTTCTCTGCGCTCCCTTGAAGGGAGGGCTGAGAACAGTCACCTCTGAAGCTCACACAGCACCTGCTGTGTTTTGTCCATAGTACGTGGACTTAAGCTAGAAATACGGTTCAGTCCTGTTTACAGCTTCCTACCTGGCTTCTCATCCTAGCGCTCTCAGGCACCTCTGGTGTCATGGCAGAGAAGAACCTCACCTCCACGACCCAGTTCCTCCTTACTGCGTTCACTGACTGTCCTGAACAGGGTCTCCCTCTCTTCCTCCTCTTTCTGTTGATCTATCTCATCACCTTGCTGGGGAACGCAGGAATGGTCATCCTGATCCGCGTGGATGGCCGGCTCCACACTCCGATGTACTTCCTCCTGAGTCACCTCTCTTTCATGGACATCTGCTACTCGTCCGTCACGGTCCCCCAGATGCTGGCCGTGCTGCTGGAGCACGGGGCGGCTCTGTCCTACACACGCTGCGCCGCTCAGTTCTTCCTCTTCACCTTCTTTGGCTCCAT
>NW_024412418.1:3036652-3040363 GCF_014898765.1 Herpailurus yagouaroundi | reverse complement strand
CTGGCTGCAGCTTATGCGGCTGGTTTCTCCAGTGCCTTTGTTCGGACGGTCACAGCCTTCACCCTCTCCTTCTGTGGAACCAATGAGATAGACTTTATTTTCTGTGATCTCCCTCCCCTGTTAAAGCTGACCTGTGGGGACAGCTACACCCAGGAGGTGGTCATTATTGTGTTTGCCATTTTTGTCATGCCTCTTTGTGTATTGGTGATCTTGGTGTCCTACGTGTTTATCATCGTGGCCATCATGAGGATCCGCTCCGCGGGGGGCCGGGCCAAGACCTTCTCCACGTGTGCCTCCCACCTCACGGCCGTGTCACTCTTCTTCGGCACTCTCATCTTCATGTACCTCCGAGGCAACTCGGGCCAGTCCTCGGAGGAGGACCGAGCGGTGTCAGTGCTCTACACAGTGGTGACCCCCATGCTGAACCCTTTCATCTATAGCTTGAGGAATAAGGAGGTAAAGGAGGCGGTTGTGAAAGCCCTGAGCAGGTCAAAGTCTTGTGGAAGGCCCTAGAGGGACTCTTGCCAAGTACATCATTCCTTAGTTTCCCTGTCCTTTCTGTCTATCCTCAACTTCCACCAACTGGGGAGACTTTCCCAGACAACCCTACTTCGAATTGCACCCGAACTTCCCACCTCCACTTTCAGATTGGTTATTCTATGTCATACTTGTCACCATCCGATGCCCGATGTGCTACATATGTGATATTGTCTAATTCTCACAAACTAAAAGGTAAACTACACGAGAGGAGGCGTTTTTATCTGTGAAATCCACTTCTGTGCGGTCAGTGCCTCGCCAAGCACCTAGCAAATCAAAAACACCCAACAAGTATTTGTCGAATAAACATATTCATCTCTGGTTCCAGTGTCTACCTTTCGGTTCCAACTTCCTCGTCCTCAGTTTTTTTTTGTTTTGTTTTTTTTGTTTTGTTTTTTTTTTTATATCTGCCAAGTGGGTTGACCTACTTTATAGGACTTATCAGTCTTTGTTTTTTTTTTTTTTTTTTTTTTTTGTACAAGTCACTTACATTTTGCAGGGTGGGGTAAAGCAACTGCACAGAGTGCATATTGGGGCCTGTTTTTCCAATATTAACTGCCGGGTAAATGTTCCCCTGACAGATCAGTTTCTGTGGCAGGAACAGAAGCAAGCGTGTTGTAGAAGGAGCTCCGGATTTGGCATCAAAGCATCCAGGCGGTCACTTCTTAGCTGTATGGCTTCAGATTAGTTAAGGTTTGTCAGTCTGTTTTCTCAACTGTGAAATAAAACTTATTGAGCATTTACCCTCAGCCAGGTTTTGTGTGTATCACATTTATTCTCACGACAACTCTGTACATGTGGAGAAACAGAAGGTGCTGGGTGAAGTTCTATAAACGTTAATTAATTTGATTATGGTGATTGTCCCAGGGTCTGCAGCCCAATGAGCACCAGTGGGCAGAAAGACCCATAGCTGATCGGTGGGCCTTTTCATTTTAGAACTGTCTGGAACAGTGTCTTCTGGGCTGACATTAGCCTTGGGTCCAGACACCTGCAGACGTGGAGTTCACTAAAAATTTTTTAACTCAACTCTTGAAGTAATATACGCTTAAATACACACTTAAATTAATTCGAGGCACCAGGCTAAAGGCTTTACACGAATGATTTACTTTAGTCCCAGCAACTTGAGTGGAAAGAAATTCTGGTTGACCTCATTTTGCAAAAGGAAGATATTAGACCCACAGAGGTGATATGACTTGTCCAAGTTCTGCAGCAAGAAAGTTGCAGAACAGGGAGCACCTGATCCCAAGCCTCTCTCACTCGAAAAGGTCTGCTTACAAATGCCACCCCCCCTGTGTATTTCCCCCTGTCTCCTTCCCAGGCCCCAAGTCTCAGATGCAAATCATTTCAGAAGCGTCTGGGTTTTAGTTGATTCCTCCAATAGGCAGTTCATCAGTACGGTGCCTCTAGGCAGTCACCAACCTTGCCTTTGTGTTTTCCTGTTCAATTTCAGTGATTGCCTAGGAATTCAAGGTTCCTTTCCAAACACCGATCATTGTTTTCTTACCATTTAATAGCATTTAATATATAATTGTTTTGTTCTATCATCTACATCTATTTAATCTATCTACCTATCTATCCATCTATTATCTAAGTATCTATGTATCTATAATCTATCTACATATCTGTTATCTATCCATCCATGTATCATCGATCTATCCATTATCTATCTATTATCATCTATCAAATATGATCTCTGTTTCTAGGAGTTTGTTTTTTTAGATTCCACATACAAATGAGTTCATACAGTATTTGTCTTTCTCTGTCTGCCTTATTTCCTTTCCAGTGCAATGTTTAATAGAAGTAATGAGGGGCGCCTGGGTGGCTCAGTCGGTTAAGCGTCCGACTTCAGCCAGGTCACGATCTCGCGGTCCGTGAGTTCGAGCCCCGCGTCAGGCTCTGGGCTGATGGCTCAGAGCCTGGAGCCTGCTTCCGATTCTGTGTCTCCCTCTCTCTCTGCCCCTCCCCTGTTCATGCTCTGTCTTTCTCTGTCTCAAAAATATATAAAAACCTTAAAAAAAAATTAAAAAAAAATAGAAGTAATGACAGTGTACGTTCCTGTCCTGTTCTTGATCAGAAGAAACTTATTCTTTCATCAGTCACTGTGTGGGTTTTTCATAGATGCCCTTTATTAGCTTATGGGAGTTCCCTTTGATTCCTAGTTTGTTGAGAGGTTTTTTTTTTTTTAATTTTTAAGTTAAAAAATTTTTTTAAATGTTTATTTACTTTTGAGGGGGCGCAAGCCAGGGAGGGGTGGAGAGAGGAGACAGTGGATCTGAAGCAGGCTCTGCGCTGACAGACTGACAGCAGCAAGCCCGATGTGGCGCTCGAACTTCCGAACCGAGAGATCGTGACCTGAGCCAAAGTCAGATGCTCAACCAACTGAGCCACCCAGGTGCCCTAAGAGTTTTTTTGTTTTGTTTTGTTTTGTTTTTTTAATCAGGAATGGATTTTGGATTTTGTGAGAATATTTTTCTGTATCCACTAGGATGATCATATAGTTTTATTTTGTGCTTATTAATATGGTGGATTACATTGATTGCTTTTGGACTGTTAGATAATTCTTGTATCTTTCGGATAAACTGTTCTCGATTACAGTAAAGTATTGCTTGTATTATCAAAAAAAGTAGAAGATGCTCCTCAGTATTCTTGCTTGGTTAAAAAGATCACAGATGGTATTGCCTAAAGCCATATGCCAGTTTTAAAAGGAGACTGTAGTTCTGAGTCATCTAAATACCTCTATTAAAAGGAGAATAGAGAGTAGCATAAGCAATGGAAGGAAAAGGGAGCAAAGAAGAAATTTGAGATGTTTTCATCTTCTGGGAAACATGTTCTGCAGGAGACAGTTTCCATGTGGGCTGAACTCTGAGGACACGGGACCAGTGAAGAGGTCGCTGGGGATGATGTCTGCCTGGGTTGACACGAGCAGATCACAAGGGAAGATCAAAGGGCTGACAGCTGGCCTCCCGTGGTATTTGAAACAGTCGATCCCTCTTTTCTCCTGGAAGAATTTTCACTCTCTTCCTCAGGAGTCCTGACACTACTTTATTCCGGTTTCCTACCTCCCTGGTTCTTGCTCCTCTGACTTCTTTGCTGGGTCCTTATTTCTAAATGTTAGAGTCCACACAGGGTTTGGTCATAGGTCTTTCTCTCTTTCTGTAGTTACCCCTTAGGTAA
>NW_024412418.1:3004454-3036642 GCF_014898765.1 Herpailurus yagouaroundi | reverse complement strand
AAGGGGCAGAAAGAGAGGGAGAGAGAATCCCAAGCAGTCTCCAAGCCCGGTGCGGAGCCGATGTGGGGCTCGATCCCACAACCCTGGAATCATGACCTGAGCCAAAATCAAGAGCTGGATGCTCAACCGACTGAGCCACCCAGGCACCGCTTACTTAGAGTATTTAAATAAAATTCAAAGTCTTCACCATGGCCGGACAGATTTAGCCAGGTTGCGTCCCGAACTACCACCATGACTATATGTACTTCTCATCTCCTTCTCCCTCGTCCACCCTGTTCTGTGAGGGCGCCACCCTGCTCTTGCAGCAAGATCCTTCCACTTGCTCTCCCCTTTTCTTAGAATGTGTTTACTCAGAACTTCTCATGGCTCACTCTCTTATTTTATTCAGTTCTCTACTCAAATACCCAAGAAAGGCTTTCCCCAACTCCTGCACCTCTCCATCCCAAATAGCCATCCCACGCTGGGTCTTTGTCTATTCTCTGCTCCTAGTGCACTTTTTATCCTAGGCCTTCTTGCTAGCTCATATTACAGCCATCATTTATTTATTCACACCTTCATTGTCTGTCTCCCTCTCTATGAAGGAAAAGCCAGACCAGCAATGGTGCTATCTCTTCTTTTTGCTCTCACTAGGTATTTAAAAAAATATATTTGTTTAGTAAATAAAATAATGCACCTTTGCTGGCATGTTTTGCATTGGGTTTTATAAGCCATGTTTAGCCAATGTATGAATTTTTTTTTCCAGTTTGTTTTTCTAGGCATTTCCCTTGCATTTGTGTTACTCACACTTAGGTGATAGGGAATTCTGCTAATTTATTCATCAGGCCACAAGTTGGTTTTCCTCACGTATGGCTAACACAAAAGCACTAAAATACATTAACATTCACTTGACAGTGCTTTGCACAAAATCTTTATGTATTCTAAATCTAACGACATCAGTTACTGACTAAATATTGTCTTTTCTTACCCGGTCTTACAAATCTCTTAACATTATTTTCGTGTCAATTTCTCGCTTTGGTCTGTGAGGGTGCCGAAGGCATGGGCTGTGAATTATTCATCCCTTTAGTCCCAGGGTCAGAGTCAGAGCCTGGTAAATTGATGGCTTATTGATGGCTTGCCATAGATGTTTGTTGAAATGACAGGTACAAGGATCCTTTAAGGGAATTCAAGCATCTGGGCCCAGATGTATGCCTCTCCTCCATGGAAACCTGTCAAGGTTTTTATAAAAGTTTGCGGTTCTCTATTTCCTGAATCGATTGTCTTTTGTGTCTTAAACTAAATCCTAATTCACTTCGTCGGGTAAACTCCCAACTTGCATCCAAGTCCATCCCTAGCCAAATCAGCTTCCTCATTACTCACTGAGGATGAAGCACCTTAGAAAGGATCCAGGCTCCTGGGGAGCGTCCGAGCTGGAGGTAACGGAGGACTGGCCCACATGGATGACCACCAATTCAAACCAAATCGCCTGGGTCTAAACCTGCTGGTTCTTATCCTATCACATATAGGCTGGATGAAACCAGAATAAAGAGATAAAATCACAGATCTGCCCAACCGATGTTTAACAGAACATTCTGGAACAGAAGATTCTGGAACCAGGTTAAGCATGGTGGTGTAATAGAACAAGACATTTTATCTTACTTAAAATAAAAAAGTATTTTTCTTCCTAAAGCAATAGTCACTGCAAAATGAAAAAGCAATAAGAGAGTATTATATAAATCCCTCCATTTTATGAAACAAAATCACTATTTTGGGTACACAGTGTTGTATAACAAACCACCCCAAAATATAGGGACTTAAAACAAGGACCGTCATTTTATTGTTGTCTCTCACAGTTCTAGGAGTTGACGGGACACAATGGGCAGTTTTCACTTGGGGTCTCATGTGCCGACAGCCCGAGCTGACATTGGATAGGCTGAATGTTCACTCACTCACTTTCTGCAGACTCCGAGATTCCAAGGCTGGAAAAACTGGAGCTCTTTGGGCATCTGCCTCTGATTCTCTGTGGCCTCGCCACATGGAATCTCCGGCATGGTGGCTTCAGAGCAGAGGCACTTCTTACAGGGAAATTCAGGGCTCCAGAGGAACACATCTGGAGAAAGTGCCAGGTGGAGGCCGTACTGGCTTTTCTAAGAGTCTTGGAAATCGTGCAGCACCACTTGTGGGGCACTCTATTAATCAGAGCAGCCCTAAAGCCCTCCAGGTTCAAGGAGAGGGACACTGACTCCATCTCTTGATTAAGAAGTGGCAAACTTCTTCAAGAGCGTGTGAGATGGAAATATTGTCGTGGCTGGCTGTTTTTGGAAAACACGATCTGAGACAACCACTCTCAATGTTTTGCTGACTCTCTTCCTAGGCATCTCTTTGTGCACATGCCGTTGTACGTAAATGGGCGTGATGATAATGCTGTCGTAAAACCTTCTTTGCGTATATCAGACCAATTGTTATGTTACAGAAAAAGAAACTGAGGTTGGTAACATGGTTTGTCACAAGTGAGTTCATTGCAGAGCCCAAGTCTCTTGATTATAAATCTAGGACTCTCTACTTGTCCCGGTGGAATAGTGAAAGCAGGGTTCTATGGTTCATGTTGGAGTTGTGGGTGGAACAGGGTGGACTTTGAGGTATTTGAGGAACAAGGACTTGGAGGCCAGTTTGGTAAGTCATATAAAAGCAAGTGGATTTTAAATTTATAATGCAAAAATCAAATGAAGCATAAAAGTTTGAGAGACACCAGAGAGAAAGGCGGGTGGCTGATTACGTATCTCCTCTTATGGAGGTTGGGCTTTTATGAGTTTAGAGAAGAAGAAAAGTCTTAGATTGGGCACTGAATAAACTTCGTTTGGCCGGGAAGGTAGATTGGGGTTGGGAGCCTGGGACAGTTCCCAAAACAAGGAATTTTTTTTAATAGTGTCTACGATATACGAGGATCTATGGTTGTCTCGCATACATGTCCATTTACTCACAAACAGCTTTGGGATGTTCGGATGATTACTCCAGTTTGACAGAGGAAGAAAGCAAGTTTCAATGCTTAAGTAATTTCTATGGATCACGCAGGTGAATCCCAACTTCCTGAAAAGCCAGCATTTAGAACCAAATCTTTTCACGCTACAGTGCAATTGTTAGAGGAATCAGATTAAATAGCGAATAAAAGTTTGCTCCAGAGCTGCAAATGTTTTTTAAAAAGGATTTGGACACAGAAAAAGAACATGTTCTTCTGGGGAGCTATTTAAGGTAGATGTCTGAAAGACATTTCCATCAACCAGTGGGCACCCAGGTTTGCAAAAATTCCAGAGCTGGAGTGGAACTCAGAGTTTGTGGGGTTCAGTGATTCTTTAGCACAAGGGTCACCTGAGGGGTGTTTCCAGGCTACGAGTGCCTGATTCCTTCACTGAGTCTTGGTTAGTAGATACAGGTGGGATTTTGGAGGAAAGCAGTAAAACCTGGTTTGTAGCCTTTCTCAGCCTCAAGGAAGTCCGAGGTTTGACCCTTGGTCTAATCCCTCTTGCAACGAAGTCCAGAATTTTCTAGGTGGATCCTGGATCCAAGATGCAAGACAGCCCTGCCAAAGTGGCTCTGAAGCTTCTTGGCCACTTTTATCTGTTTGTTAAAATTGGTTATGAAGGAATTTGTAATTGATGAGCAGCTTATATTTGCATAGATGCAGCTGTACCTGAAAAGGGGTGCTAGTCACATATCTCTATGGGGATCATCAAGAGGCAAGGCATAATGGCTAAGGAACCCCAGAGCTGAAGCCTTCCTGAACTGAGGTCGTCCACACCCAACGAGTGCTCTCTCTCATGACCATGCACATTCCAAGTATGGAATGACTGGGATATTTAGAAGGTGTGCCTTCTAAATGAGACCTCTACCCTCCTCCCTCACTCGTGCTCTCTCTCTCTGTGTCTCTCAAAAATTAATAAATGTTAAAAAATTTTTTTAAATGAGGCCTGTATGATGCCATCGTGTGTGTGTTTTGTGGCTGTCCCGTATCCTTAAAGTTTTCTTAAAGCTTGATTCTTGGTGTATTTTGTGAGCTTTATTGCCAAGCTGAACCCAAGACCATTGCAGCTGGTTGAGGAGAGAAGTCACCTCAGACTGTCCTGCTCAGACACAAGGATCAATGAACTCGTATTATTTATCGCGGGCTTATCAGTTGTCACCTTCCCCTTTGCCCTCATCCTCTTCTCCTACATCTTCATTGTCAGGGGTGTCCTGAGAATCTCACCCACAGAGGGAAAGTGGAAAGCCTTCTCCACCTGTGGCTCTCACCAACTAGAACTAATAACCTTGTTTTATAGATGAGAAAGTAGACCCAAGAAAGTGAATTGACATGCCTTAAGTCTCATAACTACTTTGGGGCAGAGTCAGGACTAGAATTGATGTCTTTTATAGAAATTCTCTCTGATTTGTCATTGAATGCATTTCTCCAATTATGTTTTGCACACTAGTCCCACGAACTACTTGGTGATGAGTCAGGTCATATCCAACTGAATAAGCTCATATATGATTGAATACGTTTGAGAATTGCTGCGTACCATACTGCCTTCTTGGAGATTTATGCTATACCAAAGGCTCTAAGAGGTTGTCTAGTGAAGACGTTTACTTCATGCAGCTCAGAGTTGCCTCACATTATTTGGATGTGGGACCCTTCTGTGAACATCTCACCGAATAGTAGTTTTGGCAAAACAGACTTTGAGAAAAGCTGACCTAGAGAAATCAAGACTGAATAAAGGAATTAGTAATAACTGTCTTCAAACAAACAAACAAACAAACAAATAAATAAAATAACTGTCTCCAAAGCTGTAAAAGGTACTACATGCACTTGTTATTGTCTAAGTTATAAATGATTTGTGCCCAAGTTTGCAGGAACATAGATGAGAATCAGAATAATGCGCTTTCCTTGTGACTTACCAACGGGGTTAGGGCTTCGTTTCCAAGACCAGAGCTATGTGGGAAAGCCCCAGCCCCTTGGAGGCGGATCTAAAACTGAACCATCACATCTATGCCATAAACTCTGGGCAGAATCATCCATCTGGTTATGGGGATAAATCAGATGCCCACGGCATCAAAGGGAGGAAGATTTTCCTACTGAGGAGCTTTCTTAGGGCACCTTTCATGTCCTTGTTCCTCAGGCTATAGATGAAGGGGTTCATCATGGGCGTCACCACAGTGAATAGCACTGCACCAATCTTATCTCCGCCATCAGGGTGAGTGGTTGAGGGGAAGAAGTAAACCCCTAAAATGGTCCCATAGAAGAGCAATACAACTGTCAGGTGAGAGCCACAGGTGGAGAAGGCTTTCCACTTTCCCTCTGTGGATGAGATTCTCAGGACAGCCCTGACAATGCAGATGTAGGAGAAGAGGATGAGGGCAAAGGGGAAGGTGACAACCGATAAGCCCGCGATAAATAATACGAGTTCATTGATCCTTGTGTCTGAGCAGGACAGCTTGAGCAGAGGCGCCAAGTCACAGAAGAAGTGTGGGAGAGTGTTGCTGTCACAGAAAAGCAATGGAAGGAGCAGAAGCGTATGTATTAGGGCAACAGCATTACTGAGGACCCACGGAATGACCGCAAGTGAAACGCAGAGCCTGGGTTGCATGATGGTCATGTAGTTCAGAGGGTGGCAGATAGCCACAAAGCGGTCATAGGCCATGACGCCCAAGAGGAAATTGTCAATAACGACAAACACAATAGAAAAGTACATTTGCGTGATGCAGTTCTCATAGGAGATGGATTGAGTCTTGGTCTGAATATTCATCAGCATCTTGGGGACTGAGGTGGATACAGAGGAAATATCAGCAAAGGACAGATTGGCAAGGAAGAAATACATGGGAGTGTGAAGGTAAGAATCCAAGCCGATGGCCAGGATGATGAGTCCATTCCCAACTACAGTGACCAGGTACATACCCAGGAAAAGCACAAAGAGGACCTTCTGCTGCTCAGCCTGGTTGGAGAGTCCCAGAAGGAGGAACCCAGAGACGGTGGTTCGATTTCCTTGATGCATATTTCTGCTGATCTGGAGAGAGGAACACAAGGTCTTCACAGACCCAAAGAAAAGCCAGTGTGGTAACATTTGGCTGTAGCCGCTGGAGGGGGGTGGAGAAAGATTACTTAATGAGGAACTATGTCAGCGGTCCGGAGACTCAGGAAATGCCTTCAAAAGGAAAGTCAGAGCCACCACGATAGACATTTCTCAATGAACACGTTTGAAACTCGAACACGACTCTGACAGTGATGGTTAGAGTGGGTTCCAAATGCAGTGAAAAGTCTGAAACTAAGGACGATAGGTGAGGTGTACTCCATATTCTAAAGATGCTGGATACCCCTGAAGGAATTACTTAAAAATGAAGAAAATGGCCCTAACACCTTTCCTAGCGTTCGCTTTCATTTTGAAATTGAAGAAGACAGAACTGGGAAGAGTCACTGAGGGAAGAGATTGGGAAGGAGAACCAAGCGAGCTTACTGAAATATACTGCAGTGTGGGTGCTCCTGCCCACTCACGTTAGGAGGAGGATGCAGAAAAGCTACTCTTGGGGAACGTGTACAAGAAGGGAGACCAGAAGTTCACTTCATTCGTGGATGGATGTTAGGTGAACGGAGAAAGTTTAGGGGACTTGTAAGAACCTGAAGACTTGTGTTTGTAGGCCACTTCTAAAGATGGGAGGCTCCCCATACAGAGAAAGACAGATACCATATGTTTTCACTCTTATGTGGATCCTGAGAAACTTAACAGAAACCCATGGGGGAGGGGAAGGGGAAAAAAAAAGACGTTAGAGTGGGAGAGAGAGACAAAGCATAAGAGACTCTTAAAAACTGAGAACAAACTGAGGGTTGATGGGGGGGTGGGAGGGTGGGGAGGGTGGGTGATGGGTATCGAAGAGGGCATCTTTTGGGATGAGCACTGGGTGTTGTATGGAAACCAATTTGACAATAAATTTCATATATTAAAAATAAATAAAGATGGGAGGCTCCCTGGATTAGCCACCTGTGGCTGGGGGAGGGGAGAAAGCATGGTGGGGGGCAATTCTGCACCCTCACCATGGCATAGCATGAGTAGGTGAGTTTCCTATCTAGAGGCCAAGTGAGTGCTCCTGGATCTTGTTGGACTCAGACCACTGTGTTGGGACTCCACCCAAAAGATCTTGCTGGGGCAGAGGAGGCCGTAGCAGCGAGGTCATGGATGGGCTGTCTTACAAAAGAGGGATCATAAAAAGATCAGGTAGAAAATGCATTGCCCTTGATGCAAGCAGTCCCAGAAAGGAGGCCTCTGAAGAACCCCAACCGGTCTCATGACAGAGCACGCCTGCCATGCGAAACTCACCGACTGTTCGTATTCCACGGCAGCAGACTTGAGGACTTTGGTCCTCTTACCCCCTCCCTTTCTTCTTCCTTCCCACTGCATATCCCCAAGCTGCCTGAGCTCATGGGGGAGGATGAGTACTTTGAAGGGTGTGAAGTTAAAGTGTTGAATTGGTCCAGGCTTTTGCAAACCTAGAAGTGGTCTTGAGTCCCAAAGTAGAAGTTACTTTTAAAACTAACAGTGACTGAAAAGCAAGAGGCACCACCCAAGGTGCGGCCCAGAGTCAGGGAAGGGAGACTGACCCAAGTCTGGGTTTCCTTGCAGCTGACTGGGAAGAACACTGGGCCAAGGGCTGAGGTATGTGGTTCCTCCCAGTCTTTCTACTCTGCTTGTATTGCCTCCTCTTACTCTTTCTCTCCCTTCACTCATCTCTCCAAGATTTGAGATAATCGTGTCCCCAAATAACTTTTCTTTCCATGAAGAGGCCAAACCCCAGGAATCTTCCCCCTCTGGGATTCTGGCAAACTGAAGGGCAGTGGAGACTGAGCAGTAGATCTGAGGTCTCCTTGCTCATGAGAAGGCTGGCTTACAAGTCAGAGGGGAGAGGGGGTGACTGCGTGGCTCAGTCGGTTAAGCATCCGACTCTTGATTTTGGCTCAGATCATGACCTCGTGGCCCCACCTCAGACTCTGTGCTGACAGTGCTTGGGATTCTCCTTCTTCCCCTCTCTCTCGGCCCCTCCCTTACTCTCTCTCTCTCAAAATAAATAAATAAACTTAAATATATATATAAAACAAATCAGAGAGGGGAAGCCTACCTATAGAAGGGAGATTCCCACCCAAAGCCATGACTAGATAAAGAACTGGCAGGCATCGATATTGAAACCTCGGGGCAAGACACAGACCTGCCTTCTAAGGCCCTGTGATCACTAAGCCCTGGGCTGGTTTGGGCTTGACTAGAATGGTGACGTGTAGTTTTGAGTGACAATCTCCTGTCTCTCCCACCTGCCAGCAGTCCCACACAAATGGAGTCCCTGAGGCACCTGCCTCACTGGTTAAGAGCAGCGCTACAGTCTAAACAGGCTCACCTCTGAAGGATGATAAGAGCTCAGGAAGTTACTGGAATCTGAACCCAGCAGCTTAACTGATTGTTGGCAGGGTAGCATCGGGGAGCCTGGGAGCAGCTCTTACGTATTTTTCAGAACCAGACTCTTTTCCCCAAGCCCAAGTCATGGTGCTGGGCTCTCGTGGGACATTTGGCTCTTCCAGTGTCATTTGGGATGGTGTCCCTGAAGTGCTTTTCTCCAAACAGACGGTTGTTTTCACATCCCAGCTTCGGTGAGGAAAATGGGAAAGAGCCAGGCAGCTCTGTTGTTTTGTTTCTTTGTTTGCCCTCAGGTGCCCCTTCCCACTTGTTGGTTGAGGCTCTTCATCCCACAAGTGAATTGTTTGCTGTGTGTCTTAGGTTTTCAGTGAGATGGTAAATACTTTGGATTCCTTCTGTTTCCTCTCTAGTGCCTAGTAGAGGGGGAGCACTTAGGAAATACCTCAAGAAATAAGTGAAATTCCTGCATTAGGGGGTTAGAACTCCAAAGAGATTCTGTCTCTAGCGGAAGGGGAGAGGCTATGGTCTTTGTGCCATGTGAATGCACGTCAGCATTGGAAGAGAATCTCGGGGTCCAGTGGTTCAGCACTCAGGGCTCTTAGCTGCCAAAGGATGAAATAAACTCTGGGTTTTTGATACACAAAAGAAACATACTGAAATGATTTGGGGTGGCTCACAGATTTGCTGGGAAGGCAGGAGAAAGAGACCCTGAAGAGGGCAGGATCAAGCAATGCTCTATAGCCAGAGACACAACCTAAATCCGTATCTCCCTTCTAATGCTTACATGTGCCTCATTATGTCGTGCGGGTATTTCCGACCCAAACCAGGAACACTCACACCCTCCTCACCAGGAAACAATTCAACCTATAGACTAACCGTATAGTTACTCAGGACTAATATTTAAAAGAACTACATCATGAAGAAGAAAGAAAAGGCAAGCTGTTCTGTTATATCAATCTATCTAGTTATAGGTAGGAAGGAAATGTGGGTGGAACCATAATCCTGACATGTTTATGAGCTCCTTCTACTACTGTTATGGTCTGAATGTTTGTGTCCCCCTCAGATTCATATGTTCAGACCTAACTCTCAGGTGATGGTATTAGCAGGTGGCGGGGGGGGGGGGGGGGTCCTTTGGGAGGTGATTAAATCTTGAGGGTGGAGCCCTCATGAATGAGATTAGTGCCCTCAGAACTGAGACTCAGAGAGACCCCCATCCCCTTCCACCATTCGAGGACACAGGGAGAAGATGGCCATCTATGAACCAGGAAGTGGACTCTCACCAGACAGGGAAACTGCCCACACCTTCGTCTCGGACTTCCAGCCTCCAGAAGTGTGAGCAATAAAACTCTGTTGTCTGTAAGACTCCCAGTTTATGATGTTTTGTTACACAGCCTGAAATGCTTAAGACAACTGCCAACTTAGCATGAGTCTTCTAGAAAGCAGACTCCGAAGCAGGAATTTCGATCTTGACGTTCTATTTGGAAGATCTCCCTGGGGAGGTGAGGACAACTGAGGGAAGGAGGTGAGGCTAGATGCAAACAAAGTGGTGAGATGCTTTACCGCAAGGGGATTGCACACATGCGTGGAGGGGCCGGGATTACTCATCAGACATGTTCACTCAGCATGTGGGAAGGAACCACTGCAGCCAGGAGTTCAGAGAAGAGAAAAGGAAAGGATGCTCTTGTACCTCGTTCCTTCTCATCTCTTGTTTCCCGTCAACCTTGGGGACTTGACTCTTCTGAACTTCCAGTTGCACCCTCTGGCTCCTTCGTGGTGCAAGAAAGCAAAATTTGGGGCACGTAGCTGGCTCAGTTGGTTAAGCGACCGGCTCTTGACTTCAGTTCAGGCCATGATCTTGCAGTTCGTGGGTTTGAGCCCCGCTTCAGGCTCTCCAATGACAGCTCTGAGTCAGCTCGGGATTCTCTCTCTCCCTCCCTCTCTCTGCCCCTCTTCCACTTGTGCTCTCTCTCTCTCTCTAAAAATAAATAAATAAACTTTAAAAATTCAACCAAGTAAATATGAAGAACTAATTGGCTTCGTTAAATGATTCATGAATCAGGCACCATACCACTAGCAAACAGAATGGGGTTCTAAGGAGCTTTACAAAATGAAAGGTTTTTATAAGAAGGAGGGTAGGACAAGGAAGTTATTAATAAAAGAAAAGGATTGTTTCAGGCAAGGTCATCTTCCTTTAGGAGGAAGGGCTGGGGGGGGCGGGTCTCATCATGCAGATGACCTTATCTTCCTATGGGGGAGAGAGAGCCCCTCTGACAGATTACCTTACTGGTGCTGACCAGAACATCCCAGATGGATTGGCTTAAAACCCCACTCCTGCAGAGGCTGAAACTGCAGTGAAGTCTTGGTTTACTGTACCGGGAGAAGTGACTCCACCTTGGTCTGTAGTTGTTTTTTTTTTTTTTTTTTAACCGTGGCCACACAGGAAGTCAGGAACCATGTTCGGAAACATGGCTATCAATCTGAGTCTGGAAGAGGAGGGGGACTTTGTGTGGGCAGGTTTGGCAATCAGGTTCACGTGGATGTCAATCAGGTTCACGTGGATGTCAATCAGGTTCACGTGGATGTCTGCTGGCTGAGAGACCTAAGAAAAAGGGCAGAGTTTGGGAGGCGAGCAGTGTCCTTTGAAGGGTTAGCATCCAATCCAACCCACCTCTGTGCCACTCAGATGTACTCAGGCCTCTTTCATCTCTACACTTCATACCACACTGTGGGACTTCCATTTTTCCAAGGGAATGAAAACACTCTGAGAAGGGAAGGATAAGCCTTCCCTTTAGCCCAGAGCAGTATTTCTCAACCTTGTATTCATTATTGCCCAGGTACCCTCTCCTCTTAAGGACCCTTTATATCTTTTATCTTCAATTCTCTCCAGCTCCCATGACATTAAATACTATGGAATAAGATTTTGTCAGATAAAGGTGAGCTTTGGAGAGAAAACCATTAGAATATCTTAAGATTTTTTTCACCTCCAAGTACTGATTTTTGCCCACGTGGGGGCGATGTTGTCCCTGTGGAGATCCCATCAAGGGGGTGGCCAGTGTTGGTCTCTTGGAAAACTACAGCAAGAGTATTAGCAAAACAAGTCCTAGTCCCCCCGTTTCTAGCTGGCCCTGAGGCTCTGACTGAGTTCCTCATCCCCCTCCTTCATTTGTCATCAGACTCTCTGACTCTGGGATCGCACTTTGGCTGATCTGGATTGTTTTCTGCTTCCCCGAGGGGTAAGGATACATAGTTGTCCTAACCTTTTGAGTTCTGGTTGTCGTGGTTGCTCATTATAATCTTCCCTCCAGAGTTCAAAATTATCCTGGTTCAATGTTTCAGGAACTGGAAACCCCCTTTCTCTACCATGCTGTGAAATTTTGGAGGTAGAACCTGAGGGTTAGCCCTATCGAAAGAGAAGGACTTGGGAAAATCTCCTAAGCTTCTGACTATGTTTTATCTGTTCAAAGTTTATTAACAAAATATTACTTAGACTTTACTCCATATCCAGTTCTGGCTTAGGTATTAGGGGGAAGTCATGCGGGTTAACACTCAGGTTCTACCCTCTTAGACGTTCACGGTTAACTTGCAGATACAAGATGTGAACAAAGAAGCAAGAACTTGAAGTTGCCAATGGCAGGTGGAGACAAGTACAGTGATTGCTATCAAGCATGGCAGAGAAAATGCTGCAGGAATCCAGGAGACGGAGAGTTATCTGTGGACTGGGCTAGTAAGTAAATATCTCATGGAAGACGTGAACCAGAGTCGTTCTTTTAACATGGGTAGGGTGTACATGGGTGGGGAGACATAGAGAGGGATTGTGAAGCAGGGCAATGGTCTGAGCAGAGGCCACATGGTGGGACCATGCATGGCATGTTCTGGGTTCAGTAAAGAGACTAGTGTTGTTAAGGTTGAAGTTCCTAAGAAGAAGTAAGAAATAAAGTTGAAAAGGTGTACCTTGGGGCCTGATCTTGGAGCGCTTTTAATGTCAGGGAAAGGTGCTGCTTTTGCATTTACCAATTCCTTATCAATCATTTCTAGTCGCTCATAAATTACATGGTGTGGAGTCATTCCACGAACAAAGTCATGGAATCTGGAGCTGGAGGGCACCATGAAGGTCAACTAAAACCTCGCTCATTGTACAAATGAGTAAATTGATCCCTAGAAGGATGGGTGCCTTGTTGACATCAGTTGATTAGTTTGGGCAGAACCAAAAAGAGAACTGCATGGAGTGGTTTCCAGTCCAGTATAATTTAAAAGCTCCATAATCCCAGCCATTTTTTCTTAGCTGGTTTGAGATAAACACTGATAAAATCACCAAGGGCTCAGATAACAAAATACCTCCAGAAAAGCCTGGTTGAGACATAGGTGTGTTAAGCTCTGGCTAGTGGGCCATGGGAGTTCAGAGAACTGGAGTATGGGGGCCAGAGAAACCATCTGATGACAAGTGCCCATTTCACATGTCAAGCATAAGACACCCAGAAACAAAAATGAGACGTTAGAATCAAGCTCACAATGGGTAAAGAAATTGGATTAACAAATTGTGGTATATTCATACACTGGGATACTACTCAGATATAAAAAAGAACAAATTGCTGAAATTCATAACCACCTGTTTGAATCTCAAAAACATCATGTTAAGCGAGGGAAGCCAGACACAAAAAGAATACAAACTGTGTGGGTTCCATTCATATGGAATTTCTGAATGGGCACAGCTAATCTGCAGTGATAGAAGTCAGAACAGTGGTTGACTCGGCAGGGAGGGGAATTGACTGGAAAGGTGGCACAAGAGACATTTCTGGGGTGATGAAAATATCTTATTATTGAGTACAGTTGCCCAAATACATGAAACCAAGCCATTGGAAATCTATGCATTTTACTGTATGCTGCTTACACTTCAATTAAAATATAATAAAACCAAAATAAGGCCACTACATTTTCCTTTTTGTGCTTCAAGGGGAATTTGAATATATGATGGCATCGGAGTTCCTGGAAAAATCTTTTCTTGCCTTGTCATTTCTGCCAGAGAAGCAGAGGTGGAGATGTTAAAGCTTTGCTGGGATTCTGGAAGCAGAAGCTGAGAGGCAGCATGAAGCCAAGGATGTTTCTACATATGGTAACATCGAAAGGGAAGATATCGACCTCCAAGATGTCTTGGTCTAACAGGAAGTTGGTCCACACTCGACAAGAGAGATGAGACCAGATATGTGGCGGTATCTTAGAAATAAGAAGACCCAGGATAGAACAAGCCAGTGGGCACTTATGTACAGCCACAGGGATTTGCTGGAGGCTTCTGGACTCGTATGTATGGGTGGGAGGGAGTCTGAGACATTTTGGAGCCAGAGTTTGTAAGAGCAACTTGGACATGGAAAAAATATAAACCCTTCTGTGAGAATACACATAAGAAGCACCAAAACTTATGTTGAGGAAGACACGGGCACATCTTACACCATGTGTAAGACACTAATAATTGTGTGGTTATGTTCCCAATAGTCGGTAGACTCCTTGAAAGCAGGTATCTCGTGTTTTGTCTATGAATTCCAGCATATAGCACAGTGTCAGGTACATAATACAGTCCCCTTTTCATTCCCAAGTCACCATCCCTCAACATTCTTGTGTATCCCAAATCCTTGGCCCCCCCCATCACCACTCTCCTCCTTATTTTCATAGCACCGGCATATGGATGTATTATCTCTTTCCCTCTCGGGAACATAGAGTCAGAGAGGGACCCACAGAGTCAGAGACTTTGGCAAATAGTAGATTCTTTCTACACATTTGTTTAAAAATGAGTAAATGAACACCCATGATTAATATTTGTTGAAGGGGTTGTTGTATTATGGCATCGAGGTGCCTTTTCTAAAACAATTTTACAAAGATCACCAAGTATGTGGGCTGTGATCTCAGGGGATGGTTACAAAACACTGTGGCCCATCTCTGTTGAGTAACCTCTTTCCCCCCATGTATGAGCACCATACTTTTTTCCTTCTCATGAGAGCAGGATAGAAACCAAAAAGGAGCAACTAAGACAAGTCAAGTCAGAGCTGATGGGCAAAGAGAGGTCCAAGCAATAATCACCATCCTATTTCAAGCTTCTGATTATTTTCCCTAGAATCCATAATTTTACAATGTGGTTTTCAAAGTAGCTACTGGGAGAGGGAGAGGGAGAGGGAGGAAGGAAAGGGAATGTGGTCATCATTGTGAAAATACCTGTTGTGACGTTTGATGATGTGCTGTTGCAGGTTGTTTCTGACCCATCTAATATCCACAAAGTGAACCGTCTGCCCAGGATGTGTTGTTACATAATGTCTCTTATTCCGGCCTTCTCTTATCTAGCCATCTCTCCGTCTACACTCGTTAGTCGTGCTTGGATAAAACAGACGGGCACAAGTAACACACTCCTTATATGGTTTCCTTGGTCTTCAACCTGTGGAAAGGAGAAAATGGAATTCTTGGGAATTTTCAGGAATGTACAAAATTAAGCCATGTAAAAACCATTCTCACCATTCTTTATCCTCTTTACTCATTATGGTAGGCATCTAAAATTTGTTCAATGGTTAGAAACAGTAGGTATATTACTATATACCAAGCGAATACCAGCGAATACGCAGATGCTGGAAAAAGCCTGTGAGCCTTACCAGGTGGCGTTTGAGGAAAGACACATTCCAATCTCCCACTAGTATCAACAGCTCTGTGCAGGATCGCATGTCAAAACTGCCAATCTGAGGACTTATTTGCTTCCAAACCGTGTTATTTCTTAGAACATCATTCATAGGATTTGTATAAAATTTCTCAGGCATATAGGCTTATGACTATTTATTTTATTTACAAGGATGACTCAAAGTTAGCAGCAGACAGGGCCACGAACTCACACACGGAAACAGCTACCGGCAAGATTGACTGATCCGTCGTGACGGTTTCTTGCCCAGTGCTTCTTGTTCTGGTCTTTTCCTGGTCCCAAACGTGTAAACTTAACCTCAGACCCCGTGCATCATGTTTCCTGCTCTTTCTTTTCCCCTGGACATTCGTGGATTCTCTAAACCAGTAACCTCTCTGTGTTGCTTATTATGCTTTAATTCTTGCGGGAGAGTTACGATGCTTTTTCCAATTTCCCTAATTTCTCAAAATACCTTTCCTCAGAATTTGGGTTTAAAAATAAATAATTATTTTTGAGAAGTGCTGGGAAGGAATTTGCACATGGAAACAAAACTCTCACCACTGTGGCTAACCCTTCCTTTCATGCACCCGTTGAACCAGGAGAAAGGACTTGGAGAAATCCAGTGTGACAAACATATCAGTGGTAAAGTGTTTAAGAAGACATAACGATGTTTCTGGCAAAGTTACTTGCAGGCAGTGTCATTTCAGTGAATGGAAGTGATTTCCATTTTGTACTGCATGTAGTGTCATGTTTAATTTTTAAAAAAGAAAAAAAGACAAAAAGGAGGAGCTTCCATTCAGCTAAAATATGCCCAGGAAGGTAACTAGGGGAGCCCAGTAATCCAGCTGAAAGGATTGATCATTGCTCTGGAAGCTTCATCTGGATAGAGTAACAGTTCACCTTCTTTTTGGGTCCCGAGTTAATTTTCTTTTTTTTTTCTCTAAAAAAATTTTATTTTCATTTATTTATTTTTGAGAGACAGACACAGAGACAGAGCACAAGTCGGGGAGGGGCAGAGAGGGAAGGAGAAATAGAATCCGAAGCAGGCTCCAGGCTCCCAGCTGTCAGCACAGAGCCTGACGCGGGACTGAAACTCACAAACTGTGAGATCGTGAAATGAGCCGAAGTCGGATGCTTAACCGACTGAGCCACCCGGGCGCCACCCCCCCAAGTTAATTTTCTATATGATTTGTGACCTTAAATAAAAACAAAAGGAGGCATGGAAACACAGTTGGAAACTTTCCTGATGTTTGCATTCTCGACAATGTCTCGCACAGTGTGCACATGTAATTGATTCATTCTGTCCTGATGTGGCTTGGCCTGCATAGGTTGATAAGCAGCTTGCCAACCAGAGTTCTGTTCCTTCCCTCCAGCATTTAGCTGGAAGCAAAGGCATTTCTCATACATTGTGAAATCTATGACTGTTTCCAGAATAATTAACACTTTGTAGTCCTTCTCCTTACCCCCATGTGACATCAGCGTGAAAACAATTAAAAGCGTGGAAAGCAGTCATTTTGAAGAGAAGAAGTAACTGAGACAAAAAAATACGCCAGTTTAGGAAGAATAAGAAAGGTGGATTGTGCTGTGATAGGAGTTTACAGAAACTGTCATTTATCTGCTTACAAGAGTAACACAGTCTCACTTTACAAAACTTGGAAACGTGCATGAATGAATAAAGAAGAAACGATTACCCATAATTCTACAAAGCCCAGATAAGAACCACTAACTTTTTGGTGTGTGTCTATTCATTATTCTGCACATGTGTGTTTACCAAACTGGGCTCCCGTTATACATACAGATTTGTTTCTAGCTCTTACCACTTAGTGTTCTGATGAGAAACATTGCCCCTTGTTGTTTAATATTGATTGAAATGCATTGTAAGTATGTTATATTCATGTGTCCAACACTGGAAGTGAGATTTTAATGCCTTTTCGTTTTATAAATATAAGGAACAGGCTTCTAGTTCCAGTTACGTTAGCCTTAATTATTTGACATTAAGATTTTAGAACAAGAATTACTGAATTAGTAAAAAGAAGCATTTTCAGGCCTTCGGTAAACTTAGCCCTATGGCATTTAGAAACGTTGTACCAAATCCTTAGGTGAGTTTTAGTATCCCCTGGCTGACACTTACTTCTTGGGGTCACTAGCTGACGTCAGCCTAATGGGCAACATCCAGTCCCTTCCCTGACAGGTCGTGTCTGCCCCCAACTGTTCTGGAGCACGTAATTTCTGTTAAGAACTGTCCTTGGATCCCTCTTTACTTCATTGGTCCTCAGGAAGGCTGGGCAGCATGAAGCCAGCTGTGCAAGGCACCGAGGAGCGAATTCTACAGGGTTTGCCTGTGGTCAGGGAGCAGGTGCAGGAGGATGGAACCACCATGGGGCTGCAGGATGTGCCGCCGTGGGAGGACCAGTGGCGCCACCTGCTGAGCGGGTCTTCGACCAGTAGCCCTTAAGAAGGCACCGGAAGGGGTGAGGAAGGAGAGTAAAGCTGCAGGAAAGCCAACAAGGGCACGGAGGGCTTGTACCCGCAGCGCTGTCGTCCTGCTCAGTCAATGGATGCCAATTCCTGCCCGCTTCCTGGCACAATGAAGAACGATGAAGGCAACCCATTGGGATGTATGGAAGGAAGGAAATTGATGCATTAGATAAGCTTCTGTTTGCCACACGTTCGTATCTAAAACAACAGTACAGTGTATTTCTCTTAGTAAGATCTATGTGTGTAGGAACACATCTAACTGAAGGCGTCGTTCACAGGATACCTCAGTATCATCGCCTTCTCAACAGGCAGGACGTCTGTGATGCTTTAGTCCCAGCATGCATGGTGGGGGGGCCGGCGGGGGGGGGGAGGTCCTGACGAAGCAATTGCCCCGACTGAGCTCTGAACCTTTAAAGTAGGGCCCGCAGACTAGCTCTCCTGCATTGAGGTCTTTGTCCACATTTTTCAAATCTTACTCAAGCACTTCAAGAAAATGAGTACAGACTGTGGACATGGGGCCAACATGGCAAAAAGAAACGTCAACTGCAAAGTGTGGGGGAGGTAAGTATGAGAATTCCATATTCGTTGTTCAGAGTCCATTATCACGGCCACTGACAGACACCCACCCCCAGGCCCCTTAAGCCTCAATGGGTGTCCGAGGCTGCTTTACTGGCGATGGCATTCCTCAGGGCACCTTTGACATCCTTGTTCCTAAGGGTGTAAATCAGCGGGTTGAGTAAGGGGGTGACGAAGGTGTAGACCAAGGCGATTTGGCGGTCCTCGTCCTCTGAGGTGCTGGAGCGGGGACGCAGGTAGACCAGGCTGCAACAGCCATACTGCAGCAGGACCACGGTGAGGTGCGACGAGCAGGTGGAGAAGGCCCGGCGGCGGCCCTCGGCGGAGCGGATGCGCAGGATGGCGGAGGCGATGAACACATAGGACACACAGATAAGCAGGAAGGGGACGGTCAGCACCAGGATGCCTACCACGTAGAGCACCGCCTGGTGCACGCGGATGTCGGCGCAGGCCAGCCGCAGGACGGGAGGCACGTCGCACAGGAAGTGGTTGATTTCCCGGCGGTGCCCGCAGAAGGGCAAGGTGAAGATCAAGCAGGTGAGCTGCAGGGAGAGGAGGAGGGCCAGGCCCAGGGCGCACAGCACCATCCGGACGCACAGCTTCTGGGTCATGATGAGGGTGTAGCGCAGCGGGTGGCAGATGGCCACGTAGCGATCGTATGCCATGATTGCCAAGAGGAAGCAGTCAGCGCTGCCAAGGGCGACGAAAAAGAACATTTGGGCCCCACAGCCAGCCAGCGGAATGGGTTTCCGGGCGCCCCAAAGGTTGGCAAGCATCAGAGGCACCACAACAGAGGTGTAGCAGATTTCCAGGAAAGACAGGTTGCACAGGAAGAAGTACATGGGGGTGTGCAGCGAGCTGTGCGTGCGCACCGCCCAGACGATGGCCGCGTTGCCACAAAGGATCATCAAGTAGAGCAGGAGGAAGAGGAGGAAGAGGAGGGCCTGGAATTCGGGGACGGTGGTGAACGCGCGGAACACGAACTCGGTGGGGCCGGACTGGTTGAGGACGGGGCTCCTGGCAAACATGTCCCCTGCAAGAGAGCGACAGAAAGGGCCGGATCTTCCTTCGCTGAGTTCTTTTATTGCGGGAAGAAAAGCAGACATTTTAAATTTGATTTCTGATTTGGCATTTAGTATCCAGTTTCCAAATTCAGTGCTTGGGATGAATTCACACTAGAGGCTACGGTATATGTTTTCCCAAGGAATCTTCAAAAATGGGATAGATAGTAATCTGTAGAGTTCCTTGTGCCAAAGACTTATAGATATTCTTTGGTGAAATGTCTTTTTTTTTTTTTTTTTTTTTTACACTGGTATTTTACATCTAATTTGAGAAGGGCTAAATCTTTGCTTGCATTTCATCCAACAGTTGTGCGGTTGTAGGTGTTTTTTAAATTAGACAAATGAATGTGGTTTTTTTGGTAAACATTCTTAGTGAAATGTAACAACCAGAGGCATTCACAAATCCTAAGTGTAGGGCTTGAATTTTTTGCACTGTAAATACACTAGTATAGCCACTATCAAGAGGGACAAATTGAACAATTCCAGAAACTTACACCCATCTCTCCTGTCTCCTGACTTTCTACCTTACAAAGGTAAACCGCCCTTTCAGCTTTGGTCACTGCAGATCAGTTTACGTTTCAATTCCTACGTGTGATGATGAAGCGTGTACTGTCTTGTGACGGGCTTCAACATTGTGTCTGCAAAGTTATTTCTGCTGTTCCCTGTAACATTTGTTATCATTTCTGTTGTTTTAGAGTATCCCATTTTACGGCTGTACTGCAATTTATTCTTGAGTTCACTTTTCATCCAATTATTTTGCCTCAGATAAAATTGGGCAAACACCTTTTATTCCAGTCCTTTCTGAGATACACTTTTTTTTTTTTTAGTTTTTTTTTTCAACGTTTATTTATTTTTGGGACAGAGAGAGACAGAGCATGAACGGGGGAGGGGCAGAGAGAGAGGGAGACACAGAATCGGAAACAGGCTCCAGGCTCCGAGCCATCAGCCCAGAGCCTGACGCGGGGCTCGAACTCACGGACCGCGAGATCGTGACCTGGCTGAAGTCGGACGCTTAACCGACTGCGCCACCCAGGCACCCCTCTGAGATACACTTTTTATATATTTCCTCTCGTTTAAATATTTTTTTCTAAATTTCCAGGCATGAACCTAAACTTTAGGGCTAGGACAGATTCACCTAGAAGGGGACTGTAGGGAGTAAGGAAAAAATGAAGGTAGAACTGCTAGAGATAAGAAAATGCAATAAAGAAACTAAAGATGCAATAGCAGAATTGAAATAGACATTAGAACACGCAGGCGAGTAAGAAAAGAACTTTAAAAGCATCTAGGAAGGGAAAAGTACATATAAATTAAGCACCTTCGGCTACTACAACTTGATTTTTAATATAAAAACCCAAGAGACAATAAAGTCATATCTACAAGTTTAAGAAAAACAAACTGGTGTCAAAGAATTCTGTACCCAGGCTTTAGTGATTTATGTTCAAAAGCAACAGACAGACTCTCTCAGATTTACAAGGGCTTAGGAAGTATGTCGTTCTAAATACAATTGAAATAATTTCTCAACAAAGACTCTGTGCTGCTGGGTGATTAATCAGGATACATAATCCAGGACTGGGGAAGTTGTAATGGAAAAACTCGATTTGAAAAATCAAATAGTAAATATATATATTTAACACTAAATGGTTAATACAAATATTATTCAAAGAAAAAAAATTCCCCAAATAGTGCTTGAAAACATACATAATATAAAATGCAAACATTAAAATAATTCCTCACATTAAACAAATTTTATGTTTATTTATTTTTGAGAAAGAGAGAGAGTGCAAGCAGGGAAGGGGCAGAGAGAGAGGGAGACACAGAACACAAAGCAGGCTTCAAGCTCCAAGCTGTCAGCACAGAGCCCGACGTGGGGCTCGAACTTACCGTGAGATCATGAGCTGAGTCAAAGTTGGACGCTTAACCAACTGAGCCACCTAGGTGTCCCAATAATTCCTCACATTTAAAACCATGAATTAGGGGCGCCTGGGTGGCGCAGTCGGTTAAGCGTCCGACTTCAGCCAGGTCACGATCTCGCGGTCCATGAGTTTGAGCCCCACGTTGGGCTCTGGGCTGATGGCTCAGAGCCTGGAGCCTGTTTCCGATTCTGTGTCTCCCTCTCTCTCTCTGCCCCTCGCCCGTTCATGCTCTGTCTCTCTCTGTCCCAAAAATAAAGAAACGTTGAAAAAAAAATTAAAAAAAAATAAAACCATGAATTATATCATTGGGAAACTGATAGGGAGTGATGGGAGAAATAAAATAATAATGAAATAATATCCTCAATCTGTATAAGGAAGGATTCAAGAGATATTTCATTCGGATGTGACTAATCACAGAAATACCTATTCAAACGTATATTTCTGTAATGATCATATGTAGAATAAGTCACAACATATCCATCCCAAATGACCCGATTAAAAGAGTACATGTAGTGCAGAGAACAAAAGGCTGAAACAAAGGAAAATGTGAACAAGCACATAAGATGAAATGGCTTAAATAAGAAAAGTAAATGTTTAATTTCTGCAAACAAGTTTAAATGAAGTTGATGTTCCATTAAAGACAGAGTCTCATATTTACATCATAGGCACATCCACCCAGTGTACACACAGAGACCTAGAAAGGCTGGCATTACTTTGGTTTAGCATGACATTTTGTGACTGAGCCAATGCAAGGGGACAGAAAAAAGGAGATAGAGGATTTCACGAACTGAAAACACAACAGAACCAATCGAAAAATTAGGACCAACCCGATAGTCAGTCCACTGGCTAGTCGTTTTGTAATTATGTGATTTTATTACGTATGACAAAACCTGATGAGATGTTACGTGGCTATAAATTATGAAAAGTAACAATGGACTGCTTAAGAAACACCTGATAATTACAGGTTGCTAAAAATTTTTGTGGGAAAAGGTGTGTGCCAGAACAATGAAGGACTGGGAGCAAAGATGATACAATTTTCAGTAAGTTCGTATTCATATCTGCCGTGGGTCTAAATGTTCACTCCATCGTTACAAAAGCTAAAACTGGAATTAACATATCCTGAGAATCAAGGCTTTGATTTCAGTGATACAAACTCAAAGCCCTCAGCTTTAGATCCAAAGGTTGATGAATAAGTTCCCCTTTGCCTATTTTAAATTAAAGTAAATGATTATGGTAAGTACGTACTTCATGCTTTGGATCTTAGGGCTTTCTGGGTTTTGTTTGTTTTGTTTTTTAATCAATGTTAGTTAGAAAGTGCCTTTCCCAGGGCGCCTGGGTGGCTCAGTCGGTTAAGCATTGGACTCTTGGTTTCGGCTCAGGTCACGATCTCACGTTTCATGAGTTTGAGCCCTGTGTCGGGCTCTGTGCTGACAGCACAGAGCCTGCTTGGAATTCTCTCTCTCTCTCTCTCTCTCTCTCTGCTCCTCCCTTGCTCCCTCTCTCTCCTTCTCTCTCTCTCAAAAATAAATTAATAAACTTAAAAAATTTTAAAAAGAAAGTGCCCTTCCCTCAAACAACCACCAAAAGGAATGAGTGAATAATAAATAAGACACCAGGGAATAAACCTAAGGAGTAACAAGTAGGAACTATTTGAAGAAAATTGTTACATGGCTGGATGGAAAACCCAATATTTTAGTGTTAACTGGCTCTGAAGGAATGTGTAATTTCTATGAAATTCCTATCAAAATCCCTAGAAGAATAAACAGGTGGAAAGACAAGAGAGTTAAAAAAAAAAAACGAGTGCCATCACAGAACAGAATTTGCATCACAAGACGTTAAAATATATCACAAATGATCATATGTTATAAAATAGATCCTATGTTACGTCATAAATCAAAATGGCGTTCGTAGAGCACCAGAGATCCAGCACGTTAGAACAGAAAGAATCATTAACAGTAGCCGACCGTTCGATAGCATTCATTTGGTCAGGCATTGACTTATGCAGTTTACATTCCTTGGCTTATTTCACAACGGTCCTCTAAAAAGGGGCTCTTGTACCTGTTGTATGGATGAGAAAACTGGGGCCCAGAGAGGTTAAGTAACTTGCCCAAAGCTGTCACCATGGCTAGCACGTGCCAGAATGGGAATTTAAGCGTAAGTTGGCTCCAGAGTCTCTTGTCTTAATCACTGTGTTATATTGCTTCTGCCTATTATGTGCATCAGCTTTATTATCTGTAAAATGGATCTGAAAGTACATGTATCTACTTCGTAGGTTGTTGTCAGACTTTGTCAAAGGAATTATTTTATAAAAGTACTTAGAACAGTCCAGGCACAGAGTATACATGCAATGGATACGAACTATTGTCACTATTTCAAATCAATTCGAGAGGACCAACAGTTTCCTGATATGGACTCAGGACAATGGGCTAATCATTTAAAAAAAAGAACTCCCTAACACATTATGTATCAACATTTATTTCTGATGGACTTAAGATTCGAATATTTTAAAAAGAGGAAGAAAACTACAAGATAGTGAAGATTAACGTTTTTCAGTCCAAAGAGTACAGATGATTTGCAAGCAAATGTGCTGCACGCATAAGAAGATTGATATTTTGACAGAATAAAAATTTAAAAGATCTGTGGGTCAAAAATAAAAT
Source organism: Herpailurus yagouaroundi (assembly GCF_014898765.1). Classification (NCBI taxonomy): domain Eukaryota; kingdom Metazoa; phylum Chordata; class Mammalia; order Carnivora; family Felidae; genus Herpailurus; species Herpailurus yagouaroundi. Next base: position 3,012,909 of record NW_024412418.1, on the reverse strand, counting down.
AAGCAAACTAAATAGAAGGTGAAATTTTATATAATTCACCAAAAATAAACCCATCAATAGAAAAACAAATAGAGGATCTGAACAGGCAATTCAAAAAAGAAATATGCAAACGCAAACAAATATATGCAAATCCAATGTCATTAATACTCAAATAAATATACAATGAAACAAGATCAGATACTATTTTCTGCTTATAAACTGACAGTAGTGGAAAAAAAGATAATCCCTGCTGTTGTTAAAGTTTCAAGGAGAGACACATCCCGGACTATTGTTAGTGGAAGTAGAAGGTGCTAGAAAAATTTCTGAAGTATAATCTGGAGATACGTAATAGGAGACTTGAGTAAATGCATACATTTTGCTTCAGTGATATTCTTTTTAAAAATTTATTCTTATAGACTATTTATGAGTCTGTGCATAAAATTATTACAGTTTTCAATATAACAGTGAAAAACTGTGTCAACCAAAATATCAGTAATAAGAAAATGGTTAATCCATGTGAGAGAACATGTAATCATTTAAAAATGATATTGCAGACCATTGACAATAGCCAAAGTATGGAAAGAGCCCAAATGTCCATCGACGGATAAATGTATAAAGAAGATGAGATATATATATATAATGGAATATTACTCAGCAATAAAAAACAATGAAATCTTGCCATTTGCAATATATGATTTCACTCATATGTGAGAATTAAGATACAAAACACATGAACATAAAGGAAGGGAATCAAAAATAATATAAAAACAGAGAGGGAGACAAACCATAAGAGACTCTTAAATACAGAGAACAAACTGAGGGCTGCTGCAGGGGAGGTTGGTGGGGGGATGGGTTAAAGGGGTGATGTGCATTAAGGAGAGCACTTGTTGGGATGAGCACTGGGCGTTATATGTAAGTGATGAATCACTAAATTCTATTCCTGAAAAAAAAGCGATGTTGCAGAAAATTATTTAATAAGATCTAGAAGGCTCATGAAGAAACAGATTATAAAAAAGCATTACATCATGATTCCATTTAAAAAACAATTATATCTGCTCATAAATTGAAAGAACATTTTTAAAAATGTTAATAATAGATATTGATGGGTGAGTGGGATTGAGAATCTTTTTCTTTATGACTTACACTTCTCTGTCTTTACAAATTTTATAATGAACATACACAATTTGGCAATCATATAGCAAATTAAAATTTTTCCTCTGTGCATTGGTGTTTCAACATGGTGTTGGGAAGGAGAGCTGGTAGAATGTCAGTCACACGGATTTTTGTAGTCAATGAGATCTGGTTTTGAAATCTAGTCCCCTTATATTTTGCTAATTTAATTTTCACATTAATTATGTTGCTTGGTAAGCCTTGGTTCTCTAATGTATGATGGAGGAAGTGAATCTGGTGCCTAATAGGGAATTTATGAAGATTAAATATTTCAAAAAATAGTGTGTCTGGGGCATAACAAGCATCCGACTGCCCTCCCCTCTCTTTTCTCACGGTGGTGGGTTTCCTTTGGATATTTACCCTTCAATCTTGTCTCTTCCAGAGTGGAAGAGCTTCTTCTACAGCTGAATCCTTCCAGGTTGTACAGTTGCTCTCAAAAACCTTGAATAATAATAAGAGTAACAGAAAATAAGGAAGAGTAAAACAAAGTGGAAGTGAGATTTCAGTAAAATAATTATAATTATGTGTGGTGAAAACCACATAAGAGATCTGGATTCAAGAAAACATTTCAAAATGATTCCATTGGATTAAGACATGGGCATTGAATGTGTAGCACTGTACCTCATGAGAACATGCGAGATTTGGTACAAGACATAATCCGGGGATAAAGTAAGACATGTAGTATTGGAACCTGATGTCTGCCAGGACAAGTCACTACAAGGTGATTTCAAGGAGCAACTTGCACACATATCCAAGGTGGGTCTACATAGCCTATTGAAAAACCAGATGCAACAGAGTTTGTGTTTACAAAATAGCGGTTTCCTCTTCAGGGTTCATTTTCAAAGGTTTTTCACTCTGCTGTTCTCAAAGAACCTCCCAACCCTGTTATCATCACTACCTGTGAATTCACTTGATTTCCAGCTACTTGTATTCCTTCCCTGGGGAGTTCATGCTTAAAGCACTCAACTCTGGTAGTGCCTGTCTGATAAACATTTCAGTCAGGGCTACATTTAAGCGATATTTAAGGGCAAGAATGTCTCTCTTGTTCATCAGTGTATCCCTATGGCCATTGATTTGATTCAAACTAAATCGGATTATTTTGTGGTTAAATTTCGTGCCCTTTAAACTTCCTTTAAAAGCCAACGTCGGGTGGCTCCTTCTACAGCCCAGTTAGCCTGCAATTCCTCCAGCTCCACCTTGACTGGGACTTCCTCAGTCCAGTGGTTATTTAGTTTGTTTGTCTGCTACAGGGCATAAAGCAGGTCTCGGGTGGGATAGATTCAGTGGATGAGTAGTGGGAAGCACTGATGTACGTGTTGAGCCAGTAAGTTTGAGAATGTTGGGAAACTCAGGTAATGATTATTCCTCAATAGCCAACGAAGCAGTATTGGAGTTTGTAATGTATTGCATCCTGGCAACGCATAAACAGTGTGCATGTAACACAGAAACACTTTTGAAAATGTCAGGGAACCATGAAACCACGGCCAGGTCCCCCCATAGGTCAAACGTGTGCTCTTTTAGAAAATATGCAGGGGCACCTGGTTGGTTCAGTCAGTTAAGCGTCTGACTTTGGCTCAGGTCATTATCTCACGGTTTGTGAGTTTCAGTCCCACATCGGGCTCTGTGCTGAGAGTTCAGAACCTGGAGCCTGCTTTTGGATTCCGTGTCTCCCTCTCTTTCTGTCCCTCCCCTGCTCACACAAGCTCTCTCTCTCTCTCTCAAAAATAAATAAACATTAAAAAAAATAAAACATACAGAAAGTCGAATCCTTATATCTGGGAACTGTAAGGGGACTCAAGAGACATCAGTTCTATCCTCTTGTATCCTACATGCAAAAACTGAGGTCCACCAAGATGAAGCCTTGTCCAAAGGCATGTGGCTGGTTATGGGCAAACCTGAGGCCAGAATCCACATTGGATGTATTAGTTAGCAGAGAGTAGAGTCTATGTATATCAATACCTTACTTTTCACCAATATCAAAGGCTGCTTAACTTACCTAGAGACTGCAAACATCTAGGCAAAACAGGATACTTGGTATGACTCTGGTAGTGTTGCTAAAAAACATGCCCAGACTCAGACTACTACTGTGCTCACAGGTAAGGGAGGCCACATCTTTTGCCAAATTTTTTTTTTTTTAATTTTTTTTTTCAACGTTTATTTATTTTTGGGACAGACAGAGACAGAGCGTGAACGGGGGAGGGGCAGAGAGAGAGGGAGACACAGAATCGGAAACAGGCTCCAGGCTCTGAGCCATCAGCCCAGAGCCCGACGTGGGGCTCGAACTCACGGACCGCGAGATCGTGACCTGGCTGAAGTCGGACGCTTAACCGACTGCGCCACCCAGGCGCCCCTTTTGCCAAATATTTTGAGAGCTCTTTAATACATCTCCTGCCCCCCAAACTATTTCCCTTAGATACATCCTACTCCTCTTTCAGAGCTCAGTTCAGTTCTTCCCCAGAAAACTTTTCCTGATTCTCATTTTCCCCCAACTCTAGAGATAGGTGCTCCCTCTGTGAACTTCCAGAAAACCCCTTCATCTCAACTCTAAGGTCATGCATGGTACCTTACCCATAAATAAATCAAGTGAACATTTATTGAGTGTCTGTTATGAACTCAAGTCTTGGGCTCAGCTATGTAGAGGGATCTAAGAAAATTACGACTTAATTGCCAAATTCAGCCTTATAAGGAAACAAAGCACCTGAGAAGAGAATTTAAACATCTTCTGAGGAACCAGTTTTGAAACTGTGTTCCTTAGAACATGAGCTGTTGGCGAGGCTTCAGGAATGAGTTTGATGACATTGAAAACATTCACACTCTTCCTCAAGGTTCACGATGCATATTAGTACAATAAAGTTCTGTGAGGTCCTATTGTAAAGCAAATAGCTTAATTTTACCTGAAAAATTTCCAACTATTTTCACCATGGAATACTTTGGTTTTCACAAAGCGCCATTAAATTGCTTATGATTTAATAACGTTACTGGAAAAAAGTGAGTTTCATGCTATACTCTTTAAGATGGTCCCAAGGAGGAAATAGTGAAAGAAAAGGCAAAAGACGTGTTTCATACTGGCTTTATACTTATAAGGTATATGAAACTGAGCAATTCAATCACTTATCAGAGTTTCCTTTTCTGTATCTGTGAAAGTGGATAGTAACACACACTCTGATAATTCATTGGTTTTCCACAATTTAATATTGATATACATGAGTATTTTTCCCCAATAGTAAACATTATAGGAATTTGTGTCTCTATTATTATTTTTAAAAATAAAATCTAAATCAAATCAATCAAAGGAATTAAGTCTCTTGAGATGCTCTCTTACCATTTTGAAATTTGCTTCATTCCATCAGCCTTCTAAGGAAATTCACTAAAGAGAAGGTTACCTTTTTTTTCCCTTTTCCGTTTTTTTTTTCTGAGTTGCTCAGTTCCCACCCTGTAGGATAAAGGAGCTCTCTCTCAGAGTTCACTGACTTTTACAAGATAAAATGCAGTGAGGATCCATGAACTTTGCATGGTGCAATATGTCCTGGAGAGGAGAAGTAGATGCTATGTGATACCTACAATATCCAGGTAAAAACAGAGAAGTTTCCTCTACATGCTAATATTCAGGAGAAGAGACACCTCTTAGAAATTTATGGTCAAGGTGAAGTAGGGTAAGAGAGATATCCTTTGGAAGGATGATCCTGTCGAATAATCCTAATTCAGATTGGAATTAGAAGGCTAGTCTCTTCCTTAACCATAGGAAATAAATTCTGGTACAGCCACTCAGAGTCCAGTCTTGTCTGATCTAGTCAGATCATTTAGTGTCCTTTGTAAAAGGTCTTTAAAATTAATGAGTCCCCAAAGAGGAGGAATTTCCCCAATGGTTTCCCCTCAAACTGAACCCAGCTAGAGAAAAGTATTTGAGGGAAATTATTTTCTGAGTTGACGAACTCAGCCAGTTGCCAATGGGCAACTCTTCTGTGTGGCCACTGTAGACATTTACTATCCGAAAATTCCATGAGGGTCTCCTCATTCCTTTCCTGTACCCACCAGGGAACTTTCTGACATTGTGTTCCAGACAGTTTCCCAGTGAGCATTGTTGAATGCCCACGTTCATTTCAGCCTGAACTCACGGCGTATGTGTGATGCACTAATTCAGCACTAGCCTGGGCATCTGGGGATCTAGAGTATAGTTACAGCTCTGCCACGGGGCTTCTTCATCTTTGGCAAATACTGAAGCTCTAACATGGGCTCCTCATGTGGGGTGTGAGGTCATTGATTAATAGTTATCATGGATCCTTTCAGCTCTAAACTTCTATGAACGGTGGGTGCCTTTTTCTTGAGAAGCAGAAAATTTATGAAGGATTTTTCCATAATCATTCCTTCTGGTCTATGGCCTCATTTCCTCTTATCTTACTTGTTTTTGTTTCTTGATTAACTTTTTTCTCTGCTGATACTTTCTTAGTCATTAAAAGGTGGTGTTTTGTTTTGTTTTGTAATTATAGTTACGTTTCCAACTCTGCCTTGCCATGTTTTTCTTATTTGTTTCTGCCTTCCCACTTCCCTCCAGACTTCATGGACTCAAAATCACATACCTTCTCATCATTGCTGCCATTTATTTTTAGCCACGTTCGGCCTCCTTGTCTCATGTCCATTATCAACAATACATTTTTAGTCAATATGTAACAAATATTTATTGAATTCCTGCTGTGAGGTAGGCCCTTCTTCCAACTCTCCGGATACTTCAGTGTACAAAATAGACAACTATTTTGTCCTCACAGAGATTGTGTTCTTGGAGAGGGGAGAACAGATCACAAGCAATAAATAAGAACACACACATTTGCGGTGCCCAGGTGGCTCAGTTGGATGAGCATCCGACTTAGGCTCAGGTCACGATCTCACGGTTGGTGGGTTCCAGCCCCACGGCGGGCTCTGTGCTGGCAGCTCAGAGCCTGGATGGAGCCTGCTTTGGATTCTGTGTCTTCCTCTCTCTCTGCCCTCCCCTGCTGATGCTCTGTCTCTCTCTCAAAAATAAATAAACATTAGAAAAATACGCATGCTAAATTTTTCTTAATGTTTGTTTATTTTAGAGAGAAACAGAGTGCGGGCAAGGGAGAGGCAGAGAGGGAGGGAGACACAGAATCTGAAGCAGGCTCCAGGCTCTGAGCTGTCAGCACAGAGCTCGACACGAGGCTCAAACCCACGAACCGTGAGATCATGACCTGAGCTGATGTCGGAGGCTTAGCAGACTGAGCCACCCAGGCGCCCCAAGAATACACACATTTAATAACATGCCAGAGGGGTGGGTGCTATAGAGAAGAAGCAGAATGGGGTAAGGGAAATGGGAGAGAGAGCAGAAGAGAGTGATGTTCTAGGCAAGACGGGTGCAGAGGGCTATTCTGCGTTCCAGGAAGGCTTCTGCAAGGCAATGAACAGATCTTGAACAGATCTACGAAATGATGTGCCAGCCACAGGAAGGGAAAAAAAAGGCTTAGGGCAGAGGCAACTTCACGTGGAAAGGTCTTCTCTGAAGCCAAAATAAGCAAACCAGGTTTTTCCATAAAGGTCCAAGCTATCTAAAATCTATGTGAGTGAAGACAGCTTGCCTTTTATATTCGTGGCAATGGCCAAGTAAAGCTGTGCTGGTTCTTATGACTGAATGGGTGGGTAAGTGCATATGGGGGCTGTACTCAGACCCATTTCCCTCTCTGTCCCACACAGATACATTTATTTGTTCGGATGACCTCATTCCTACAAACATCTTTTACATCCTTGCCATAGTTTCCACATAATTAGGTTATAAACGTTTTTCTTTAAAAAATTTTTTTGGTAACATTTCCTTTTATTTTTGAGAGAAAGAAACCGAGCGCGAGTGGGGGAGGGGCCCAGAGAGAGGGAGACACAGACTCCGAAGCAGGTGCCAGGCCCTGAGCTGTCAGCACAGAGCCGGAGGCAGGGCTCCAACCCATGAACTGTGAGATCATGACCTGAGCCGAAGTCGGACACTGAACTGACTAAGCCACCCAGGCGTCCCAACATTTTTCTTTTTAAAGGTCATGTTCATACTTATACTTTTTGTGACTACTTAACAGTATTGATGTTCCCCAATGTATTAAACCATTCCCTAATACTGGACATTTAGGGTGCTTTACTTTTTATTTTTTACTACTTCAGATAAATATATAGCTAATATAGACCATTTGATTCCTTTAGTCATCCTATAAACTTTCTTATTGCCCCTACAGTTAATTTACATGGATATTTTTATATGATTTAGAAGGTAATTATGACGTATGATACACTTCACATTTGTTAGGAGGATAAATCTCATGTTGTGTTCTTACCACAATAATTTTTTTTGTTTTTAGTTTTTAGAATCACAAGACATTTTTTTAAAGGGCAGCAAGAGTATTTTGAAAACATCAGGAAAAGCTTTACAGAAATCAACTTTGAAAAGTTCATGCTTTATATTTGCCGATGGCATCTAATTAACTCAATTATGATAAATAAAATACACATGATCTTGATAGACTTATTTTCCTTTTATGGGCACTCCTTGATAAACTCCCAGCTCCCGGAGTTTGGTAGAATCAGCCACAACAAGTTCAATACTACATAATCAAGCACACTCCACAGCAATTGCAACGACAAACTGGTCCAAGCTTAGCAGCAGGAACCTTGCAGTGTCTGTGGTTCCGATGCAGGAGTAATGGCTCATAACACTGCTAATATTTTCTGAATGTTTTCTCTATGCCAAGCGATTGTACTAATTTTAAATATATGTAAATACATGAATACGTTAAAAACCATGGTACCAAGTGAGATTACTTTAGGAGGGGAGGGAAATCAGAAAGAAGGCCAAGGACTGAGCACCAACATTTGAATGTCAGGACAATAAAGAGAGTCCAGCCAAGGACAATGAGGAAGATGAATATAAGGACAGGGAGGCTTAATGAAGTATCATCCACATGCCCATCATTGTGAATTTATGATTGCAACAACCACATTTCTTCTGGTCTGGGTATCTGAGGGGGTGGCTGGTGATGCAGGTGGCAAGGAATTGCACCAAGAGTAGAGCAATGAGCAGAACAGAGTTTATTCACTCTGCAAGGGAGGAGAGGGGCCAGACATCAAGAGGAATGTCGACCCTGAGTTTCTGTTAGGCTGGGCCTGTAAACGTTTTCTAAAAAAATTTTTTAATGTTTATTTGTTTTTTGAGAGAGAGAGAGAGAGACAGAATGTGAGTAGGGGAGGGGCAGAGAGAGAGGGAGACAGAGAATCCAAAGCAGGCTCCAGGCTCCGAGCTGTCATCACAGAGCCCGAC
>NW_024412418.1:2955538-3004354 GCF_014898765.1 Herpailurus yagouaroundi | reverse complement strand
AAAAAAAAATTAAAAAAATAAAAATAAAAAAATAGGTATCCCATTCTTTTGGTTTGATTTAGGAATCTTTGTTTTAAAGTGTACTGCTTAAATGATCTTGTCTAATTGGAATGTTCCTCATTATGGCCATTGTGGGGTTTTTTTGAAGATTTTTGTTTTTAATTTGAGAGAGAGAGAGAGCATGAGCAGGGGAGAGGGGCAGAGGGTAAGAGAGAAAGAGAGAGAGAGAGAGAGAGAGAATCCCTGCTCAGTGTGGTGCCTGACATGGAGCTTGATCCCACAACTCTGGATCATGACCAGAGCCAAAATTAAGCGTTGGATGTCAACCAACTGAGCCACCCAGGCACCCCTAGGCTAGGCCTTTTAAGGGGTTTTAAGGATGTAAGAGGGTTGCAGCTGTGCCCATGTGGGAAAGTGAGTGGAGGGATCCACTATTGGCCGGGTAGAGCAGGAGGTGACCAGTTCCTTGGGGGGACTCCGTATGGGGCTCATCTGCGATGTGGGTTGTGGTCCAGCTAGAAAAGAATATGTTTTGTAGTTGTGGTATATTTTCTGAGACCGGGAGCACCATAATGCAGAAAAACAAAGAGTTGGGGCCAAGTACAGATGCCTGTGAGCTTTGTCTGGAAGCTTGACTGGGGAGCAGGCTTTGAATAGAAACTTTTCAACATCCAAAATATATTTTAAGTGCCACATACCCAAAACACAATTCTTGATTTTCCTCACTAAATTTTACTTTCTCCTAAGAGTCTCAGTTTTAGTAGATGGCATCTCATTCCACTTTTAGAAGTCAAAAAAAAAAAAAATTGAAGTCTTCCTTGACTCCCCTCTTTCACTCACACCCCACATCCCATCTGTACAAAATTCTATTGGCTTTACCTTCCAAAGACATCAGAAATGTGATTCCTTGCCTAGATTGTTACAACAGATGCCTAACAAGACTCTGGTCCCCTGTTTTCTCTCAAATAGCGTATTTTCTACTCCACAAGCAGAGTGATTTACTTAAAATGTAAGCCTGATAATGCTCCCACTCCACTCAAATCTCTCCCGTGGCCTAGTACCTTACTTAGGGTGAAATCGAAGCTCTTACTATGGTCTATACATTGCTTCACGATTCTGACTTTGTGTAATTTCTTATCTCCTTTCATATCTTATCTCCTACCATACCACCGTCTGTTGCTTTCTGCTTCACCCTGTGTCTAGAGTAAAACAGCCTCCTTGCTGTTTGGCTCACCGGGCATTGGGCACTTTGTTCTGAAAAGAGTAATAGAGCATATTGATTAAGTGGGTGGACTCAGATGCTCTGTTTCCTGGGTTTGATCTCTGGTTATGCTTCTCACCATTTTTTTTTAAACCTTGTATAGTAATTTAACCTTTCTGTGCATCCGTTTCCTCATCTATGAATTGGGGATAATAATGATATGCCTCTTCTAAAGTTTTGGAAAGGATAAATGAATAAAACCATGTAAGTGATCATGAAGGGGTCAGCTATCATCATCATCGTCATCATCATCATCATCATCGTCGTCATCCATGAAGCAGAAAAGAAGGACTAGGACTTGACATCCACAAGAAGTTTATAGGTTTAAGTTTCTTTTTTTCTTTTCTTTTTTTAAGTTTATTTACTTAGGGACGCGTGGGTGGCTCAGTCGGTTAAGCGTCCGACTTCAGCTCTGGTCATGATCTCACAGCTTCCGGGTTCGACCCCCGCGTCGGGCTCTGTGCTGATGGCTCAGAGGTGGAGTCTGCTTCGGATTCTGTCTCCCTCTCTCTCTGCCCTCCCCCCCCCCCACTCACTCTCTGCCTCTCTCTGTCTCTCTTTCTCAAAAGTAAAGAGAACATTTAAAAATAGAGACTAGAATTCTCTCTCTCTCCACAATATGAGGTGACAACGAGAAGACAGGAAACCAGGAAGGGTGTCCTCACTAGACTCTGGCACATTGATTGATCTCGGATTTACAGCTTCCAGAACTTTGAGGGATACATTTCGGCTGTTTAAGCCACTCAGCCTGCGGTGTTTTGTTACAGCAGCCCATGCCAACTAAAACATATATGTTCTGTTAATCATTTCGGTAGGTTTAGGTAGAATGGGAAAGGTTTCCTTTAAAATCATTACACTCATTACTACTAACAAATACTATAAACTAAACACACTTCTTTCACCTCTACAGATCTTAAATGGCTGAATCTCAAAAAGAAGGAATTCTCTCAGGTAAATTTACCCTTTCATTGTTGCTGCTGATCCCCTCAAGCTTGAATCTATTTGATGAGTCAGCAGAACACCCCAAGGAAGGAAGTGTGGAGAAGATGCTGGAAGAACCTCTCATAACGTCTCTTGGGAAAATAGCCCCTCCAGTTCTCTTCCTTTATTTTCCTTCTGGGACCCCCAAATAACGACGATAATGATAGGAGCAATAATAATACAACAATGGTTGATATCATGCTTATAGGGCTTATTGTAAAACCTGCCGGAATTCATTTAATCCTTAAATGATTCTTTCAGCTACGTTTATTGTAATCTCCATTTGATTAAAAATAAAATCAAAGCACAGAGGCCTTAAGTGATTCTTTCCTTGTCACACATGTAGAAAGAGGCAAACCCAGGTATCATGGCTCCGGGGCCTGTGCTGTGCCACAAATCTTCTTCATTGCCTCTCGGTAAACTTCCAGATAACCACTTCTTTAATTATGTAACTAATTAGGGATTATTGACTGTAGAATGCCACTGATAAATGAACGTGTTACTAAGAAGTTAATTACTACCTAAAATTCTAGGGGCTATCGAGAATACTTAAAAAGACACAAAAATCATCTTCTTAAAAGCCCCAGACAGGTGAAAAGATAATAAAGTATTATCAGAATATAACTGGAAGGAAAACAGGAATTCACTAAGGCAAATGAGCATGGAAGCTACTGTTACTTTTCCCAGAAAATAAAGCTTATTTGGAGGACGTGCATTGTGAGGTAGAGGGTATAAACAATATTCTTTCATACAATAATTGTCTAGCCAATACTTTATTAAGGGGAAATTGGGCTGTTAACATATTTTCATTTCTCCATAAAATACTATATAATAAACAATCCTTTTCTGATTGTTCTCTGTTTGTCCCTAACTCTCAGGATCCTTTTCTGCCCTGTCTTGCTCTACAAGTCTAGTTTCTGAGAACCGAATCATTCAGTCTACACTGCCCTCTTGCTTCCAGTTGGGTTTGGCCAATGGGAGACAGGGCAAGGGTTGGGTTGGGAGGGTGCAAGCAGAGAGAGGCGGGGCTATTTATCTCCCTGCTCTCTCCTTGCGTGGCTGGAGTCCTGTCCGTTGTTGCCTTTCCCCCCCTAAAGCCCTGAAGGTACAGTTTCTACCAAGTGTTTTCTCTCAATGAATCTAGCTCTTACTGGTCTCTGATAATACTGTACCACCTTCTGTCTGTGAGGTCCAGGGGCGATCGTGGCTTCTTTCTATTGCTAGACTGGTGTGTGTTGCTACTCTTATTGGTTCCTTTACTTCGATATGTAATCTTTTTATTATTATTATTTTTTCAGTTAAAATCTATTGAATGAGCCCTCTCTTTCCAGCCGATAACTGAGAGGCAGTATCATACTTGTCACTTTCTGTTGTTATGCACATTTGTTAATTTCCTTTTTTTTTTTTTTTAATTTTTTTCAACATTTATTTATTTTTGGGACAGAGAGAGACAGAGCATGAACGGGGAAGGGGCAGAGAGAGAGGGAGACACAGAATCGGAAACAGGCTCCAGGCTCTGAGCCATCAGCCCAGAGCCTGACGCGGGGCTCGAACTCACGGACCGCGAGATCGTGACCTGGCTGAAGTCGGACGCTTAACCGACTGCGCCACCCAGGCGCCCCTAATTTCCTTTCTAGAAGAGAATTAGTGAGTAAAATAGTAGACAAATTTTAGAGGTCTCTGGCACACATAGCTAAATAATATCCAGATAATTTATATCATTTTTAAAAGATGACTTATTAACTAGGATAAATTCCAGTTGCGTGGAGATTGGCATGAGCTGGAACCAAATCCTTGCCTGAAGGTTATACCCTCCCCTAGTTGTTCTGGGAGAGGCAATTCCTGGCAAGAACTCTCCCCAGGGTCCCCTTCATTTCATGGTTCCTCAAGGTGTAGATAAGTGGGTTGAGCAGTGGGGTTCCCAATGTGTACACCAGTGAAATGAACTGGTCTTGCTTGGGGTAGTAGCTGGAGTTGGGGCGCAGGTACATGAAGGCACAGCAGCCATACTGCAGCAGGACCACGGAGAGGTGGGAGGAGCAGGTGGAGAAGGCCCGGTGGCGGCCAGCTGCTGAGTGGATCTTGAGCACAGCAGCCACAAGGAAGGCGTAGGAGGTGGCGATGAAGAAGAAAGGCATGGCAATGGCCAATGTGGCCGCCACCAGCACTGCCCGCTCATGGATGTGGCTGTTGGTGCAAACAAGACGCATCACCGGTGGCACATCGCAAAAGAAGTGCTCGATAGTCCGCGCCTGGCAGAATGGCAGCGAGAAGATGAAGGCCACCAGTTGTGTGGACAGGAACAAGCCAATGACCACAGAGGCCACGACCAAGTGGACACAGAGAGTTAAAGTCACAGTGAGCGGGTACTGCAAGGGGGAGCAAATAGCAACATACCGGTCATAGGCCATGGCAGCCAAGAGGAAGCAGTCAGCGCTACCAAGCCCAATGAAGAAGATCATCTGAGTGGCACAGCCCAGGAGGGTGATGGTCTTCTCTGACTGGAGGATGTTGGTCAGGATGTGGGGCACCACCACAGCAGTGTAGCATAGTTCTATTCCCGAGAGGCTGCCCAGGAAGTAGTACATGGCTGTGTGCAGGCGTGCTTCTGTATGGATGGCCACCACAATGAAGACATTCCCACCGATGATCAAGATATAAACCAGGCTGACTCCAAGGAAAAACAAGACCCGGAGCTCTGGGGGAGACGGATAGGCCAGGAACACAAATTCCATCAACAGTGAGTGATTTCCCCAGGTCATTGAGCTAAGAGAGGATCTCTGCTGAGAGTTACAAAGCAGGAGGGAAAATAAGACCAATGATATATTTAGTTCACACTCTGAGCCATGTTCTAATCTGATCAGGTCTGGAGTCAGAAACTTCGAATTGAGACTAATTCTCTCTTTCCCTCTTCTTTTACCAAGTCTCTTCACATAAATATCTACAGCTCTATAACTTAATTTCTAAGTGCCAAGAGTTGGCCTGAATTGTATAAGATTTTTTTTTTTTTTTTAAGAAAAAGAGGCAGAGGAAGTTTGTGGCATTCTCAACAATTTTTAGGAGAAGGGGAATGCAGGTTAATTCTTTCAGTAAATTCATAAGAAAGTGTCAAGGAATTCTTGAAAGCAGGGGTCAGTCATTAAGATGAGGGCGGGAAGCTATTCATTCATTCACTCATTCATTCACATATTTATTTACACCCAGTGCCTCCTGAGGGATTGACTCAGGAATATATGGATGTAACACTGAAAATCCAATCATAAGATGGAAATTGAAGAAAGTAAACAATGCTCATGGAGAGCTCACACAGGTCTGAGATGGACAGGGTCAGGGATGAGCCTCCCGCTCCTGGTTTCTCAATTCATACCCAATCAAGAGAAGTGCAGGACTTGAAGAAAACAGGGAAATTTATCATAGGGCTCCTCCCAAGCAGGCTCCGTGCCATCAGCACAAAGCCCAATATGGGGCTCCATTCCATGAACCGTGAGATCTTGACCTGAGTCGAAATCAAGAGTCGGACACTCAACCGACTAAGCCACCCAGGTGCTCCTCAACCTTCCCATTTTCAACATTAATTATTTATGATGAGCTTTGAAGAAAAATCTTAAGCCAGAAGCACCACACTAGTACAAATTGTCCACATAGACCCAGGTCCGTGTCACAAGCATAGGGAGAAATGTGACTAGACTGTCACAGATATTCAGAGCACCCGGGGCACAAATGACTCTGTTGTTTCTCCAACAGCTGATGAGTAGTATCCAGTTCCTATCAATTCTCTTTTCTTCTTCTGAACTTTGGTCATGCTCTGAATGATTTCTAATATTACCTGTCCTATTCAATATTTTATTAAAATATGAGGAGTAGGGGCAGTGCATCCGTGTGAAATCAGTTTTGAATTAAATGATGTGGTTTGAAAAATCTCACGTCCTGTCTCTGTGATGCTGGGCGATATATAATTTCTCTGAGTCTTAGTTTCTTTACTTGACAAATGGGGATAATAATTATACTTAGTTCTGAGGGTTTTTGTTTGGATTAAAAGAGTTCATTATGTAAAGTATCTACCACAATGCATAGTTCATCACAAGAGCAGCTCGATGACAGATAACCATCATTATTATCCATAAGTTCAAGGGCAGACATCTGTCCTTATTTACATTTTCATCTCCCATATCACCAAGCCTAATGTACAAATTATAGGCACTTGATAAATACATGTTGTATGGATAAATATACTATGAAAAGTATGTCATTTATACTTTTTTTTTCACTTTCTCTTTCACTTTTAAGGTGATTTCATGATCAAATCATCCGTTTAAGAGCCCGCACGGAAAACAACTTGGTAACCAACATTAGGGCTGCACTGTGGAAAATACCCTGTCACTAGGGAGCATAACAAGTAGAAGGCTACAACAAACACATTTAGGGCTAGTTTCCCACTTATATTTGATAGAGGGCTTTGGAACCTGTGTGATAATGATGACTTTAGAGAATTTTATGATAGCCACACTTCTGTCATTTTAATAGTGCTCTCCAAGATCTATAATAAAATATTTATAAAAGAGTTATCTATAGGTCATTAATTTTTAGTGCTGGAGAGGACTTCAGAAATTACCTAGTTCAGTCCTCTGTCAGATGCTTGAATTTTCCATACAATACCTGAACATCGGGTCCACTTCAAAGCCTGGGGAATGTCATTACTTCCTAACTTGGTTGCTTTGTTGTTGGATAGCATAATTCCCTAACATTCTTTTCTTGTAATGGCTGAAACCTGCCTCAGTAACCTCTACATTCCATTCTGTTCTATGGCATGGGGCCATTGTTTCATGAAACACTTCTGGAACGAAGAGCTTTTATCATGCAGCCCTAAATTTTCTCCCATTTTCCTTTTGGTATTCCTTGAACGACATAGTTTTGTTACGTCTCAGTTTCAGCTCTGGAAATGCTTTCATTTTTGTTGTTGTTGCGTTCTGTTTTGTGTTTGAGAGAGAGAAAGCATGAGCGGAGGAGGGGCAGAGGGGGAGAGAGAGAGAGAGAGAGAGAGAGGAGAGAGAATCTTAAGCAGTCTTCACACTCAGCCTGGAGCCTGACACAGGGCTCAATCCCATGACCCTGGGATCATGACCTGAGCCGAAATCAAGAGTCAGATGCTCAACCGATGGAGCCACCCAGGCTCCCTGGAAATGTTATAATTTTAAATAACTTACTTAGAAGTATACTGCATGGGACAGATCACAAGGATGGTCAAGTATAAAGAGATCTGGGTATCAGTATCTGTCCATTGGCAGTCTATTGCTTCAGACTAACCAAAATTAGATTCATCCAGTTGTTTGTGTTTCATTGTTTTGATAGTCTCCTCAGACGGACTGAGGTAGCTCCCAGGATGCTAAAACCCTAAACATTATTTTTTCATTTTCAGAGAAGCAAAACATGTTCATCATGTTTATACTTATATTTATATTAAATATATTATGTATTTAATAGATATTAATTAATGTAATTAATTAATTATATTATATAACTATAATTATATGTTATATAATATAATTAATATAATATATAATAATATAATATAAATATATTAAATATATTTTTTATGTATGCCATAAAAATTTATGTACATAAAAGTCTGACTCAATGCTATAAAGAAGTGTGTCATAAGATTAAACAACATATGTCTCTGACATAGTTTGTGATTAGGGGATTCGGAAAGGCTTCCTAGAGGAGTAATATTCAAGCTTAAATCTGAAAAATAGAATTAATCAGGAGAAGAACGACAGGCAGAATAATGGGGTCCATATTCCGGACAGATGAAAAAGTAGATTTAATGTTCAAAGAGAGTGAAACTTATTGTAACCGCATGTCATCAACTTGTTTTTCCAAGTTGTTACTAAACATGTGGCATAGGACAGAGGCAAGAGTAGCGACAGCACTCCAGCATCGTGCCCAGAAATCTGCCCAGGCTGGCATCTGTTCGTGAATCCACACCTATCTCGGTGGCTGCAAGTCACAGCCCACATCATATCTACATCTTCCTTCTTACCTCTCCAGCCAGGCCAGCCCCATGTGGCAAGAGTGTCTGAGAAACCTTGCCCGTGTGCATTCTGGAAATACAAGATGTCCAGACGGCAGTGGCTCTCAAATTGTGGAGTTAGCATTGTGCAAAACAAGGGGGTTAGCAGATTTGGTGATATCATACCCCAGGCAGAATCTCAAGCTATTATTAATAGCGATGTCACTGGGGCAGATCAACTCACATTAATGTCTGTCTCCTCATGTTCCGAAAACATAAATAATAATACTCACCTAATGGTGTTGTGATGGAATTAAGTGGGATAAAGTATTTAGAACCCTTGGTTTGATGCGTGAAACCTATTAAGTTGCATAATAAATGTTAATTCTTCTCTCCTTTCTTCGGATCTGTTAAAAGGATATTAATAATACCTGCTTCATAGCAGAGGATTAAATGAGGTACCTTACAAGAAAAGGACTTTTATGGGGCGCCTGGGTGGCGCAGTCGGTTAAGCGTCCGACTTCAGCCAGGTCACGATCTCGCGGTCCGTGAGTTCGAGCCCCGCGTCGGGCTCTGGGCTGATGGCTCAGAGCCTGGAGCCTGTTTCCAGTTCTGTGTCTCCCTCTCTCTCTGCCCCTCCCCCGTTCATGCTCTGTCTCTCTCTGTCCCAAAAATAAATAAACGTTGAAAAAAAAAATGTTTAAAAAAAAAAAAAGAAAAGGACTTTTATTAATTCCTTAAACCTTCTCCAAACTTACATTAGCCATCCCTTCAATATTTTTTAGTCTAAGATTAGTTATTACCATTTTAATCAGAAGAATAGGCCTTCCAAGTGAATTTAGAGGAACACGATAAGCCGTGGGCTGAATGAGCTTTAAAATCCTGGAGTCTCTACTTGTAGAGCCATTACTTGCTTTTCTAGCCTGGTGTCAGTGGGTACCTGGTATGTTGTAAATCTAGAAGGAGACAGAAAAAGACTTCTTACCTTTATCATGAGAAGGAGGAGGGGTGTACCGAGCCGGTCTCCTCAGGTCTAGTCGTAAGAGATGGAAGACAGCAGGTGAGGGCTGTTTGCTCTGGTGGGGAGAGAGAGGACCATGAGGCCAGAAAGTTGGCCCCGTGGGATGGAAGCTTTAGTAACCTTCCCAAGGAAATTTGTGGAAGGAATAAATTGCTCTGCTCTGTAGGGCCTTAGTCCATAAATTCTGTCTCTCCCAGGAGGTGGTTTGATGACTGTTGATCTCTCCTGTGACCAGATAATGAGCCGAAGCCAAAACTGTCCCTGCACTTGGGAGCTCCCATCAATGGAAGATCTGCAGTGAGCTTGTCAAAGTGAAGACCAGTATTAAACCCTTTATCAACACTCTCAGCGTCCCATGTAATTTCCTGAGAAATAAGACAGTCCCTAATCAAGGTCATTTGTGCTTCCTCTTTCAAGTAGTTGACTCCCACCAGATTGTCATAGCTGGGTCAGCCCAAGTCCCAAGTTATTATTGCCCTGGGGAACTGAGACCATATTTTGTATTTTAGGGGTGTCTGGGTGGCTCACTCGGTTAAGCGTCTGACTTCAGCTCAGGTCATGACCTCATGGTTCAAGGGTTCGATCCCCACATGGGGCTCTGTGCTGACAGCTCAGCTCCTGGAGCCTGCTTCAGATTCTATGTCTCCCTCTCTCTTTCCATCCCCCACTCACACTCTGTCTCTCTGTCTCTCTCAAAAATGAATAAATGTTAAAAAAATTATATTTTCTATGAAAAAGGGGGACCTGGTAACCTTGGTTATATATAAAGGAATGAATTGAGGGGAAATACTAGACAGACATTTAACTTTCTTCTGTCACTTATTAATGATATCTTTTTTTAATGTTTGTTTATTTTTGTGGGAGAGAGAGACAGAGCATGAACAAGGGAGGGACAGAGAGAGAGGGAGACACAGAATCTGAAGCAGGCTCCAGGCTCCGAGCTGTCAGCACAGAGCTTGATGCGGGGCTCGAACTCACGGACAGCGAGATCATGACCTGAGCCGAAGTCGGACACTTAACTAACTGAGCCACCTAGGCACCCCTCCTCTGTCACTTCTTAAATAATTCCCTTACTGTGGTCTTCCAGAATTTGAAGAAACCATACGTTTTCACTCAGTGTACCATACAGGCTTGTAGGTTTGATCATGTCCCTGCTCATATATTACTTTGCCATATTAAACTTGCTAATTTTTAATATCTTTCCCCTTATTGCCTTTCTCTCCCTCATCTCCATTGATCTCCTAGTTCTTTCACAGTGGAACATACTTTTGATATGTTCTTTTTGATACCCGATAATAACACAGACTTAGGGTTCACTCATTTAAAGTTTGGTTCATCATTGGTTGACTAATTAAACAAATATTTATTTAGTATGATCTGCCCATCACTGGTCTAAGTCTGGGCACCAAGATGGATAAGACAAACAAGCTTCCTGCTGTCACGGGCTTATGCTGTTGCTAGTGAAACAGACAATACACATGGTAAATAAGTCAGTTAGTATCAGATAGTGATGAGCCCCATGACGAAAATCTAACAGGTTGAAGAGCTAGAGAGTGACTGGAAGAGGATGATCAGAAGACTCTTCCTTAAGGAGGTGATGTTTGACTTAAAACATGAATGATGAGAAGAAGCAATCCATGAAATATGGGATTAAAAAAAAAATTCAAACAGGGAAATACAGTTGAAGGTAGTAAAGAACTCAAAGCTGGAAGAAAAAAAACGCAACATGGCTAAAATAAAAAAATATTGAAATTTAAGCATATCCAGGCATATGGATATTGGAAATCCTATCATTCAGAGACCTTCACTGAGAAAATGAGACGTGGAGAAGTGGCCTGATTTGTATAGCGTCCAAAAAGTCAGTGGCAAAAACGGGACTAACTTGGTTCTTCTGATTTCATCTAATAATGTCCGCTGACTATTGAACATTAAAACCAGGTGGCTCTTCAGGATCCCAAGGGAAGTGAGTAGAGAATAAGTATCTATTTTTAAAAGATCAGCACACTGCTTTCAATAACTCCTTAGGCCAAGGATTTAATCTTTTTCTAAAGATGAAAACTAATCAGAGTGAGAATTGTTTGAGATTGAATATATTTCTAAGAACTAAATGATTGCATATTTTGAAGTAATACTTTGTATGATGAGTTTCTAGTGAATAAAATGTTGTTAAAAGGATTTCCTCACATTTTTCTAATATAGAAATGTAAATAATACCACTGAGATTAGAAGTTGCATCAGAGCCTTTCCTTGTCATTTCCTAGGCTGTTGTGGTCATTTTAATGTATTATCTCGGCTAGGCCAGAGTCCCTAAATATTTGGTCAAACACCAGTCTAGATGTTACTTGTGAAGATATTTTTAGGTGAGTTAACAATTTAATGAGTAGGATTTGAGTAAAGCAGACTATTATCTGTTATGTGGGTGGGTCACATCTAATCAGTTGAAAGCTTTAAGAGGAAAGAAGACTGAGGTGCCCTGAATAAGAGGGATTCTGCCTCTAGACTGCCTTCACATTCAAGCTGAGACATCAACTCTTCCCTTGGTCTTCAGCCTGCTGGCCTACCCTGCAGAGTTTGAACTCACTAGACCCACAACTGCATGAGCCAATTCCATAAAACAAGCTTTTCCTCCCGCCCACCCCTCCATGCAACCTATTGGTTCTGCTCCCTGGAGAACCCTGATTAATACAGTTTTTTATCCCAAGAGTGGTTCTAGAGGAACAGAATATTAAGGATGAGTTTTCAGAATTGGTTCTGGGGTTTGTGGAATTGGCTCACTGATCTGATAAGAGTTAAAGGCACTGAAGACTCCACTTCAAGTTGTAAAGGGAACACTGAGTCTACAGTGTGACGCAGCAACAGAGATATGCAAAATATCACCACTGGGTACAGCTAAGTCAGTACTTACGGAAGCCAGGTTTTGGGTGACCATGCACATGATACCTTCAGATATTTTTGTCCAAGTGATGACTATAATGAGATTGGCTGTTTGCTTCTAAATGCACTAGAGTAAGTGGGAAAGAAAAGGTTGAGCCCGGTGACTCAAAGTCTCAGCTCTACTATTTCATAAATGACCTGAAAACTTCCATGCCTGCCTGAAAGAGACCAGTGTATTCTGTAGTTGTGAGCTGAGGTTGCTGAAAAACACACCCAGAATCTCATTCTGTGAGTGGCTGATTTACAATGTAAATTGGATTCTTGGCCTCTCAAGGTTTCCTCCTGATGTTTGAAGACATTAGCTGGGAAGGAATGGGATCCTGAAAATTGGAATGAGGATATACAGGATAATTCCTGATGATTCTGGGGGCATAGAACCCCTAAATTCTGATGAGTCTTCTTTGGCAGTAGAACAAGGCATACCACTCCCACTGAGGAGATTAATCCTGCCTTACCTATAATGGCCTCCCCTGAGCGATTTGCCTTGTGAGACACTGCTGGTTCTCCATAGGATCCACTCCCATCACCCCCCTTTGCTTCTTGACCTATAACTAGGCTCAAGTCCCAGCAGGCCCTGAAAGATGGTGTACAAAGTCTATCATTTAAAAAAAATTTTTTTACACTTATTTATTTTTGATAGACAGAGAGAGACAGAGCACAAGTGGGGGAGGGGCAGAGAGAGAAGGAGACACAGAACTGAAGCAGGCTCCGGGCTCCGAGCTATCAGCACAGAGCCCGACGCAGGGCTTGATCTCACAAACCACAAGATCATGACCTGAGCCGAAGTCGGACGCTTAACCAACTGAGCCACCCAGGCGCCCCTACAAAGTCTATCATATGAAGAGGTGCATTACATTGTAAAAGAAATACATGATTTTTTCTAATTTATAACAAACAAAATTCTGGGGAATGTGCATAGAAATGGATATTAAATGTATGGGTTAATGATGGGAGGAACACAAAGTTGGATCAGGCTGAATTTATCGACATGGGTCCACAAAGCATAGATTCTCAATTAACTTTGCAGCTTGGGGTGTTAGGGCTCTTAACGATTTGATTGTTTGGTTGAAACATGGGCCAGTAGGGGGGCTACACCAAAATAAGTTGAAATACGAGTTCTGCTTTGGTCTACTGTAGAGAAAACAATTGAAAAGCTTCAGGAGATTAGAAGTTAGAGTGGATTTGTCACTTAAGACCCGCTTACTTGTCCCAAGAAAGTCCAGAAGACACAACTTTCCCCATGATTGTGGGAAACAAATTTATAAGGGGAGCCCCCAACATTTTTGAAGGCTGTGTGATTGCTTTTCTCTCTGTCAGAAATTTCAGTGAGATCTGCTGCCTCTAAATTGGGAAACCTAAATGCAATGGAAATACTTGGACCCCAGGGTGGCCAAGGCCAAGTGATGGTACTTACTTGTCAAAGGTAGGGTGGGTGTGGTTATTACACTGCACAGAGTCGAAGCAGTAATCAGAATAGTCTACTTCACAGAGACTTACGGCCTTGGCTAGTTGATCACAGTGCTCCCAGAAGTGAAAGGATGAGAAGTCTACTACATTCTTACTTGATATGTATGAGTGGAAGAGTTCCGGATCAAGTGAACAAAAGTGTAACTTGAATCATAAAACAGAGAGTCAATTCCCAGACTTGAGCTAGTTTGCAGACCTAGAACCCCTTGAATGAAGGGGGAGGCTGTGTCTTCATGGGGAAGGACCCTACTATGCTTCCAAAAATGTATGTATGCTGTTAATCTTTTGCTCAGTCTTCCCGAAAGGGATCTAAACACTTTCAGCAACATGACTACATTGGGGGAAAGGAAATAATCAGAATTTTCAGGTCTACTATACAATGGCCATGAACTGACACTAATTCCAGGAGACCCAGAAGTCACCATAGTCCCTAGTCAGAGTAGGTGCTTATGGAGACCAGGGGATCAAAGGACTTTTTAGCTCAGGTTCATCTCACAGTGGGTCCAGTGGGTCCCTAAACCCATCCTGTATTTCCCCCCCCCAGTTTGGGATGCTTACTTTCAGGAAGATTTGGCTTCTCTGCATACAATGCTTCTGCCAAAACTACATACTTACAGAATTCTTTATTTACAGTCATGGCATTTCATGCGGCATAGTTTTTTGCTCAAGGAAATCACTTTCTAGTAAATGAAGTGATAATGGGCCCATGTTCATGGAACTCACTGGTCTTACCGTGTTTCCCACCATCCTGAAGCATCTGGCTCGGTAGAGTAGTGAATGACCTTTTGAAGATAATTACAGCACCAGCTGGCTGACAGTACCTTTCAGGGCTGAGGCAAGTTTCTCCAGGAGGCTTTATGTGCTCTAAATCAGCATATAGTATTATTTCTCCCGTAGCCAAGACTCATACTTCCCATAGCCAGAAATATAGTATTATTTCTCCCATAGCCAGGACTTGCAAATCAGTGGGTGGAAATGGGAATGGATTTTGGTCATCCACCAGCAAAATTATTCTTTTCTGTCCCCATGACATTATGCTTTGCTGGTGAAGAGGTCTCTGTACCAATGGGAGGAATGATTCCACCATGAAACACAACAATGATTCTATTGAACTGGAAGTTAAGACTGTCACCTGGCCACTTCGGGCTCTTCATGACCCTGAATCAACAGGTAAACAAGGTATTACTGTACTGACTGGAGTAACATCCTGATTACGAAGGGGAAATTGGACTGTTGCTTCATAATAGAGGTACTGAAGAGTGTCTTTCAAACAGGAGATCCCTTAGGGCATGTCTTAGTACTACTACGCCCTGTGGTTAAAATGGATGGGCCACTACAACAATTCAATTCAAGGAAGACTGTAAAAGTCCCAGACCTTTTGGGAAGGAAAGTTTGAGTCACTCCACTACATAAAGAACCATGGCAAGCTGGGATACTTTCTAAGGAGAAAGGGACTACGGAATGGGTATTGAAAGAAGGGATTTATAAACATCAGTTTTGAGCACATAACCATTTGCAGAAATGAAGACTGCAATTGTTAGGTGTGTTTCTTTTTTTTTTTTTTTAAGGAATATGTTTGTGTGTATGTATGTGTGTATTTTCTTCCCTCTCTTATCCCATTAAAACATAACATAAAATGTATTAACTTTACATCATAGTATTTAAGTTACAGAGTATAAAGGACAACGGTGAATATCACCCAAAGACTTTGCATTCTCTTGGGGGGGAAAAGTACATTTTTGGTTATAGACATGATAATTGTTATCAGGTTGGGTAGAAATATGGCTGTTATGGTCTTTATTTGGAGGTCAAGTATGGTCTAAGGAGATGAGTATGAACGCCAAGTGGACAGGGGGTGGATAGTGATGATTACTTTTATGAGTCAAATGGCTAGGCTATGGTACTCGGTTGTTTAGTCAAACACCAGTCAAGATGCTGCCATGAAGGTGTTTTTCAGATGTGCTGAACATGTAAATAAGTAGACTTTGTGTAGAGCAGCTTACCCTCCATAATGTGGATGGACCTCATCTAATCTCTTAAAGGTCTTGAGAGAAAAGGCTGAGACAGCCAGAAAAGGAAGGGATTCTTTTTCCATTGCCTTCAAACTCAAGATGGCAACTGATGCCTGCTGGAACTTTCAGCCTGTTGGCCTTGGCCGAACATTTTGGATTTGCCAAACTTCACAACTGTGTGAGCCAATTGCTTGCAAACACCTCTTTCTCTATCCTGTTTGCTCTGTTTCTCTGGAGAATGTTGACCAATACAGAGGATGACCGCTGGAGAGTTTGACCATGATACTTGATGACCCACTCTTGCTTTCCCAGAACTTAGGGGGTCTTATGTTGGCATAAGTTATTCTCAACACATGTTAACTCTCAGAGCAAACTGATTCTGCACCACCTTTCCTAACTTACTTGTACATTCCTGGATTGAATGTGGGAGCATAGGTTAGACCCAACCACAGGACCTTGTAATGTACAAAAGAGGCTTAATGAAGGAAATAGGTGCATTAACCAGGTTATTACTTGTCATACTTTAAAGGTGTTTTTTAAGCTTATTTATTTATTTGAGAGAAATAGAGAGTGTGAGCAGGGGAGGGGCAGAGAGAGACAGGGAGAGAGAGAATCCCAAGAAGGCTCCACTCTGTCAGTTCACAGCCCAATGCGAGGCTCAAACCCATGAACCGTGAGATCATGACCCGAGCCGAAATCAAGAGCAGGTCACTTCACCGACTGAGCCACCCAGGCAACTCTGTCATACTCTAAACACAAAACAAGAATAAGGCATTTTAGGTGAGATATCCTTATGAACATTTTCCAAGCAATCAGCTAATACCATTGCTTCTCAAGAGGAAGCTTCAAAGATAATAACATTGCTTCAGAATAAATATAGACTTTTAATCCGTGGCTAAGTGAATAATAGCCTACAGAAATCTTGTCAATTTTCAGTTTTAAAGGTTCAGAGAACTTTAAAAACATGAAAGTGAACTGTAGCAAACAAGCATGTTAGGGACAGAAGAAATGAAAATCCAAACTTTGGAGAAATAAATATAAATCTGGCATTTGTGGTAAGGGTTTCACTGTTGTCCTATGCTCAGGGACCTGTTTCAAGTCCCCCTGAAACTTCAGAGAGCTTCACCTGTTCCTTTGCTACTGATGGCCTTTTTCAGGGCACCTTTGACATCCTTGTTCCTAAGGGTGTAAATCAGCGGGTTGAGTAGGGGGGTGATGAAGGTGTAGACTAGGGCAAACTGGCGGTCCTCATCCACCGACGAGCTCGATTGGGGACGCAGGTAGACCAAGGCACAGAAGCCATACTGCAGCAGGACCACGGTGAGGTGCGACGAGCAGGTGGAGAAGGCCCGGCGGCGGCCCTCGGCGGAGCGGATGCGCAGGATGGCGGAGGCGATGAACACATAGGACACACAGATAAGCAGGAAGGGGACGGTCAGCACCAGGATGCCCACCACGTAGAGCACCGCCTGGTGCACGCGGATGTCGGCGCAGGCCAGCCGCAGGACGGGAGGCACGTCGCACAGGAAGTGGTTGATTTCCCGGCGGTGCCCGCAGAAGGGCAAGGTGAAGATCAAGCAGGTGAGCTGCAGGGAGAGGAGGAGGGCCAGGCCCAGGGCGCACAGCACCATCCGGACGCACAGCTTCTGGGTCATGATGAGGGTGTAGCGCAGCGGGTGGCAGATGGCCACGTAGCGATCGTATGCCATGATTGCCAAGAGGAAGCAGTCAGCGCCGCCAAGCGTGAGAAAAAAGAACATTTGGGCCCCACAGCCAGCCAGCGGAATGGGTTTCCGGGCGCCCCAAAGGTTGGCAAGCATCAGAGGCACCACCACTGTGGTGTAGCTGATCTCTACGAAAGACAGGTTGCACAGGAAGAAGTACATGGGGGTGTGCAGCGAGCTGTGTGTGCGCACCGCCCAGACGATGGCCGCGTTGCCACAAAGGATCATCAAGTAGAGCAGGAGGAAGAGGAGGAAGAGGAGGGCCTGGAATTCGGGGACGGTGGTGAACGTGCGGAACACGAACTCGGTGGGGCCGGATTGGTTGAGGACGGGGCTCCTGGCAAACATGTCCCCTGCAAGAGAGAGACAGAAAGGGCCGGATCTTTCTTTGCTGAGTTGTTTTATTGTCCGAGTTAGAATAAAGGCACGTTTCGTGCAGAAAAAAATAACTCAATTCCTCAAATCATCTAGTTTGTTAAAAAAAACCAAACGAAAGTGAAGTGTTGGGTGTTGTGTGATATAAATGTCGTGAGAAGTAAAACAGTAAAACCCTGCTGTGTCTAAATAATTATTCCAAGTATTGTTTTATAAAGAACGGAAGTTTCCAATATAATTTTTTTTAATATATGAAATTTATTGTCAAATTGGTTTCCATACAACACCCAGTGCTCATCCCAAAAGATGCCCTCTTCAATGACCAATATAATTCTTAAGAAGTTTATTATGAAAAATAATTTTTAAGAGTACTCCAGACCTAAAACCTCTCAACTGATATGAAAAATATGAAAAATGGATAGGAGAAAGGAGAGAGAGGGAAACTTAGTTTTCTCACACTGTGTAAAGAGTGACTTATATGTAGACTTTATATGATTAAAGTATAAACTTTATTGAGATGTGGGTGGTTAGAGAAAAGTTTATTCTTTATACATTCTTTAATATTTATTTATTTATTTATTCATAAAATGTTTTTTATTTATTTTGAGAGAGGGAGGGGGAGGGAGGGGCAGAGAGAACGGGAGAGAGAGAAGCCCAAGCAGGTTCTGTGCTGTCAGCACAGAGCCTGACGCAAGGCTCGATCTCACGAACCTTGAGACCATGACCTGAGTGGAAATCAAGAGTTGGGTGCTTAACTGACTGAGCCACCCAGGTGCCCAATTCTTCAATATTTAATATTGATCACTTTAATATTAAACACAAAGAGAATGTATTTTTCCAAATATACATAATATAAACATATATGTCTTTTTCCAAAGTTAAAGAGAAAAATTAAAGAAGGAAGCTATTATTCAAAAGAAAAAAAGAACAAAATGGATACAGAAATGGGGGTAAAAACGTGCAGTTATGTGTTTTAAATATGCTTATGCAATTATATGTTAAAGATTTTAAGGAATGCATACATTTTAAAATTGATTTTTTGCGCAGGTGTGTGGGTGGCTCAGTCAGTTGATCATCCAACTTTGGCTCAGGTCATGTTCTCGTGGTCTGGGGGTTCAAGTTCCCAGTCGGGTTCTGTGCTGACAGCTCAGAGCCTAGAGCCTGCTTTGAATTCTGTGTCTCCTTCTCTCTCTGCCCCTCCCCTGTTCGTACTCTCTCTCAAAAATAAAAATAAATAAATAATGTAAAAATGATAATAAATTTAATTTTTTTCGTAATTGCCTTTTCAATGATCTGATCAATTTCTGGCTCTGATTGCATTGGATGAAAGAGCTTTTACTTTACAGAAAGCACAAAAGTTTTTCTCTGTACCAGCAATAAGTACTTAGAACATTCTAATCCCAATAGCCTCACAAATATAAAGTGTCAAACACTGTAATGTAATCATAAGACAAATTTAAGGCAGCTAGTAGAGCTTTTTTGTATGGAAAAACTCAACATTTTAGCAATATTATGTATCTTAAAAATAATGCATGTAGTTGGTATGAGTCTGATACAGATCCCAAGATAATTTGAGTTTGTATACGTGCACACTTTTGTGTGCGTGTGCATGTATTTCATAATGTGATTTTAAAGTTTATTTGGAAGAACAGCCAAGTGAGAATGGATGTTCAAAAAAGAGTGAGGGTGAGGCTTGCATTAACTATTAAATTGTAGCATTAAATAATAACATGTTGTATATCAAAATTAAATCAATTAAAAATACATGCAGGAATAGAGAGCTCAGTAAGACAGAAAATACTCATAAATATGTGAGTCTCCAATTCATGATAAAGGTATGGCAGCATAGCAGATTGGCTAAGTGCATGTTTTCTGCCATCAGACTCCTTGGGTTCAAAGGAATCATGGGCACTTTACATAAAATCCATATACTTCAATTTTTAAAAGCCATAACATGGGAATGACAATAAAGACACTTGGACAATATAATGAAAATAAATTAAAAGCACTTAATATGGCATCTGTCCCTATAAACATTCACTAAATGTTAACTCAAACTATTTTTCAAATAACTACAGTATGGAATAATGGACCAATATTCATTTTGATATGAATTTTTAAAAATTATCATATGCTGACATTTATTTTTGGATGGCCAGAAAGCATATTCTTAAAAAGCAGAATCAAAAAGGAAATCATAAAGAAATCATATAGGTAAGGACAAAACTAAGATCCTGAGCCAGCAGGATCTAGTTATGAGAAGGTAGAGTCTCCCCTACACTCTTTGGTTCTTGGATTTCATTCTTTTAACCTGTTATCAATTACTTGGTAACTTTGACAAGACGTCCCAAAGACCTACACAGAAAAGACAGATTTGTTGGAACAATTCCATTGGAGAGTCGAATACAAATATTCAATCTCCGAATCCATACATGTAGAGAGGGAGGCAGTCTCCTACAAAGTATGATTAGAGAAGCCTGAGAAAAAGCCCTGCTACTCCATACTGTCCCCACCATATTGTCCCCTGACCACTGTGAAGGAAATTCTTGAGTTAATTATTCCTGTGTGAAAACACACAGGCTCTAAGGTCCTTTTGCCTGCATTTGAATCCAGGTTCTGCCACACACCAGCTCTCTGGCCTTGAAAATTTACTTAATAAGTAAACCTACAAAGCTCAGTTTCCTTAGCTGACAATCTGCAGCGTTCGTGTTCATGTTAGTAAAAATATACACACAGTGCCTTGTGTGTTGCCCAGCTCTTCCCCCTCCCAAACATTTCCTATTGTAAGATCTATATAACACAATATTTACCATTTTAATCGCTTTTAAGTATATAGTTCAATGGTGTTAAGTATATTCAGATTTTTGTGCAACTATCAATGCCATTATCGACAGAAATCTTTTCATCTTGCAAGAGTGAAACTCTATACCATTAAACAACTCCCCATCTCTCTTCCTTCCCAGCCCCTGGCAACTGCAATTCTACTCTCTGTGACTATGATTTTTTTCTTAATGTTTATTTATTTTTGAGAGAGAGAGAGAAAGCTCACGAGCAGGGGTGGGGCAGAGAGAGTGGGGGACGGAGAAGCCTAAGCAGGCTCTGTGCTGACAGCAGAGAGCCTGATGCAGGGCTCAAACTCAGGAACCATGAGAACAGGACCTGAGCAAATCGGACCCTTAACTACTGAACCACCCCCTCTGTTTCGGTGACTTTGACTACTCTGGTTTCCTCATATAAGTGGGACCCTACAGTATGTCTCTTTGTGACCGGCTTATTTCACTTCGTGTGTCTAGCTTTTAAGAGGGGCCTATCTCTTCCCAGTGCTCACCCTCTCTAATCCCTTGACTACTATCTTGTTTCTCTCCTGAAATGGCTGGAAGTCTGTCAGCCTGGGTGACTTTTCCTTCCTTTCTTTCTGGCTAATTTCTACAGGTTTCTGCTCAGGAAGCAATTGTCCAGGAAGAATTCCTGATTCTCCTTCTCTCTGCACCTCTGGGTAAGGTGCTGTTTGTATGAACTGCTGCAAAACTGTCTCAGTTCCGAGACTGCTGTGCCTGCATCAGACTAAGCACCGTCAAGCAAGCAAGAAAGCTAGCTAGCATTTATTGAGCACCTGACGCCTACTGAAATCTTAGTCTCAGCTCTGGGGAAACCATTTTAAAAAATATGAAAAATGATGTGTGTCTTTAATCATGTAAGGGAGACCCGATGTTTAACAGAATTTGGGAAAAACTCTTCTAAGTGAGAGTTTCCTATGTAACCTTTCTAGAATATCAAAGCTATAAAAGACCTCTCCTCCTACATAGAAAGATGATGGATGGATGGATGGATGGATAGATAGATACATACATACATTTATAAACGAATAGATAAATAGGTACATGGATACATATATACATAGTCAAGCACATTTGGGAAAAACTAAATAGTCTCTTTGTGACCTGCAGAGGAGATAAGCATTGAAAGGCTTTTAGAATCCTGATGTGCAGAAGTAACTATAAATTTAACTTTTCAACACTTATTTCTCTGGCGTTTCACAAAAGCTCCTTTAGGTGCCTTGGCAGCATATTCAAACATAATAATAATGGCTCATGTCACAATGTGAAGGCACTCTGGTAAACTCTCCACATGTGTTAATTCAGACGCACCTCGCAACTACACCATGAGCTGGGTCATATTTTATGCGTATTTTACAGATCAAGAACTGAGAAAGATTAAATAGTCTGAGATTCAACAGCTGGTCCATGGTGGAGTTGTGATTTAAGCCCAAGCATTTTGGATCTGGAAAAGAAAGACCTAAGTTTGGGCCCTGGCTTCACCACTTCTGAGTTACGTGATTTTGGACAAACCACAATCTAAGTAAGCCTCCTTGTCCTCATCTGGGGAGTGTGGAGAATTACGTCCAAACCACTAAGCTATTTGATTTATTTAACCCTTCTTACATGTACTTTGAAATTTCTCCCTGTACTCTAAAGTAGGGATTAGCAAACTTTTTCTATAAAGGACAAGATAGAAAATATTTTAGGCATTGTAGGCTACATGGGGTCCTTGTGTATTATGTATCTCTCTCCCTCCTTGCCCTTTCTCTCCTTCCTTCCTTCCTTCCTTCCCTTCCTCCTTCATTCCTTCCTTCCCTCCTTCCTGTCCTTTTCTTCTCTCTCTCTTTCTGCCTCCCTCCTTCCCAATCTCCTCTCTCTCTCTTTTTTATTCTTTTCTCTTAAAGTACAAAACATACTCCTAGCTCAAGGGCTGCACAAAAAGAGGCTGAATTTGGTTTATAGCCTAGTTTGCCTATCCTTGCCCTGAAGTATTATATGCAGCAGGTTAAGATCAATTAGGAAAAAAAATAACCGTTAGTTTTTAAAAAGTAAAGTCTCTTAAGATGTTTCCTTACCTCCTTGCAATTCACTTCATTCCGTCAGCCACCAAAGAACATTCATAAAGGCAAAAATTTTTTTGTTTCTGCCTATAGATGATTAAGGCACTTCTTTCAGAATGCTTCCTGACCCTATGTATTCTGTTCTTTGAGAATGAAATGAAATATGAATACATGGGATCCAGATGTGTATAATCCCCTGGAAATGAAAAGTAACCAGTAGGTGATGTCTTTGTAATATCTAGATGTGCATGGCAAAGAGTGTACTGGTGTTCAGGAAGAGAGTCAGGTTTTAGAAAGCCATTCTTGGAATAGGGAAAGATAAAGAGGAACATAAGGAAAGTGGGTATACTTTGGAATTATTCTAAGCCAGAGTTCATGGAAAGACCAGACTCCTTTTCTGCATTCTCCTCTTTACTCAGAGTCCATTTTGCCTGATTTAGCCACATAATTCAGTGGTGCTCTATAGGATGTCTTAAAATAATGGGTCCCAAAGAGGAGGAATTTCCCCAGTGGCCTTACTTAAACCAAATTAAACTAAAAAATATTGGGAGGAAATTTCCTGCATTGATCAACTGTGACAAAGTTAACGGGCACCTTGGTAGTCACAGACAACTGTTGTCCGGGGACCGCAGGGTGGTGTCCTCATTCGAACCTAAACCCAACCCATAGGAACATAAGGATGGGTATTCTGGCAAATTCAATCTATGGGAAACATTCGTGCCAGCTCAGCTTCCCCAAAGCAGTAGACTACATTAAAATTATCCTCACCCGGGCAACTGGGAATGTGAATTTTAGGCTGAGCTTTGCCACTTAAATGCTAAGTCAACTCAGGCAAATTTTGAAGATTTTTATATTTGACTTTCCTCACCTATATCATGCATGGTTGAACCAGGTGATGTCTATGGTCCCCTCTCACCTCAAAGTCTACAATTTCTACTTCTCTCTCAAGGAACAGAGAACATATGAGAGAACAGCAGCCCGCTATCGCTCGTAGCTTCCTTATTTCCCCTGTCAATCATAGCATATTTCTCTCTGCTGAGCTCTGCCCCATTCCCACACATTTCCATGATAATAACTTATTTGGTCATTATATTTATAGTGAGATATCATGCTTGTTCTTATGTTTATAATCTGATGCCCGAAGCAAATGGGTGGCTTGACTTAGCTATTGCGTATGTGAATGCCTTTGCCACGAGCAGGCGCGTTATTCTAGCCTTCACCCAACTAAGTTGCCAGACTACTTTCAGCCTATCGTGGTCAGGTTATAAGTCCCAGTCATATCTTAGAGCAAAAGTATGTACTTTATTTTTTTTTTTTAAGGTCTATTCATTTATTTTGAGAGACAGAGAGAGCGCTAGCAGGGGAGGTACAGAGAGAGAGAGCAAGAGCGAGCGAGCGAGAATCCCAAGCAGGATCCACATTGTCAGTGCAAGCCTGATGTGGGGCTCGATCTCATGAACAGTGAGATCCTGACCTGCGTCGAAATCACTGATGCTTAACTTACTGAGCCACCCAGGCACCCCAAAAGTATGTATTTTAAAATACATGGTGTAGAATTTCTATGTAGTTACAGTTGTGGAAGGAGATTTTTCTCATTACTTTCTCCTCAGATGTTAAATGAATGATTACAGATGAAATTTCACTCGGCCCGTAAGGAGGAACATTGACTATCATGTAGCAAATAGCCTTCAATGGGTTCCAAATGTCCTAACCTCAGATCAGTAAGGTTTATCCCAATCAACAAGTTAGAAGTGTTTGCCTGCATAACGGTGTTGACATTCACACGCATGGTAGAATTTGGAGTTGGAATAAATTATTCTTGATGGATTCATCAACCCTGTATGGAAGGGTTTTCACACAATGCCAAGGAGCAACTCCTTTCCCGACAGTATGTGACTCAATTACTCCCTCACATCCACACATGCTCAGTATCTTCTCTGTCTCACCCTCCCTCTTCTTTTCACCCTCTAGCCCCATTCTCAGCAAATAGCACTCTCTCGGGGAAGCCGTCAAGAAAATACACACATGCTATCACAAAGCACATCTGCCTCTCTCTCACTAGAACATTAGAAATGCTAGTTTTATGAAGTACTCACGGAAAACTTGGAGAACTAAAAAGATTTGCAGTGTGTACATGTGTTTTGGGTACATGTGTTGCAAGAATAGCACTAATCTCCATATTCTTTGACATTTTAAAATTTATATGTTAGTACTGATGATGAGAAGGACATTAAAGTCCTGCATTTTCAACATCTCCTGGACGCTCCAAAGAGAAAAGAACCAGACGATTCTGCAGCTGGGGTCACAATATTAAACCTATCTTGACCAGTTGATTAAACAGAGTTAGACAGAGAAATTGGTCTTTGTTGTGGTTTCCCAGTATGGTCCTTGGCCCCAGGGAGATGTCCTCAGGTGGATATAGGATATAAACACAGGTCTGGGTCAGAAAATTAAAAAACCTTCAGGAGTGGAGAAATAAGGTCAGATGGTTATGAAGTGGGGGGGGGGGGCAGGGCAGAGAGATGTGATATTCTCTATACTTTTGCTAAAGGTATAATAAAAATAATTCTAAAATTTGTTTCTTTACAGCATGCCAAACACTGTACTGAGTACATAAAATGTATTATCTCATTAAATCTTACCCCAACTCTCTGAAGTAGTTACTATTGTTATGCACCAGGCACTATTAACATAGTTTGAGTCCAGATTGTCTCCCATCAAAGACTTTTGATTTAACCATTGCATTAGTACTCTTTCTTTCTTTCTTTCTTTCTTTCTTTCTCCCTTCCTTCTTTCCTTCCTTCCTTCTTTCTTTCTCTCTTCCTTCCTTCCTCCCTCCCTCCTTTCTTCCTTCCTTCCTTCCCCCTTCCTTCCTTCCTTCCTTCCTTCCTTCCTTCCTTTCTCTCTCTTTCTCCCTTCCTTCTTTCCTTCCTTCATTTCTTCTTTCTTTCTCTCTCTTCCTTCCTCCCTCCCTCCCTTTCTTCTTTCTTTCTTTCCAACTACTAGTACAATTTAAAAACACTCCTTCAGAATGGAGAGTTTGCGAAACCATTTTCTTATGGTTGTAAGGCCATTAGTGACTTCTTTTCTGGATGCTTGTCTTTCGAATCAGAATTCTTTAGAGAGAAAAAAAAGCAGTCTTGTTCTTGCAGTCTGGTTTTGCGAAGAGTGACAACTCAAGCTATGAGGCCCCCATGAGGAATATAAGCTTTCACTGTCATCTAGAGAGAGGACAAATCTAACACTATCACAGTGAGAGCCTTCAGTGGGTGCCTGTTCTTATCCCCTCTGCTTTTCTTTCTATCGATCCAGGGGGTAGAAAAAATTGGGCCATTGTTTTTTGCTGTTCCATATTTGCCAGTAGAAATTTTCTTACAAGGGTTGGAACCCTGTTATTTATTATTTCCTTATGTTAGTCTCAAATTAATCATTTTTAAAATCTTGAATTTCATGATCATCTGGAATGCCTCAAAAGCTCAAAGGGTGACCCGTGGACCTTCAGATATAAGCACTGAGTTTAGTTAGTGAAAATGGTTTGTACTTCCATGGAATGAGGGATGACCTGAGATATGTCACTGTGGGGTGACCTGAGATATGTCCTCTATTTGGGCTCATAAAATGAGCACATCTTGAATCCATTAGGGACTCAGCTTGGTACTGACTCATTTGCCCAATCTCCGTTCATTCACTCATGTATTTATTCACTCATGTAGCCATCCATTCACATATCTCTTCAGTCATTAATTTAATTTCTCATTGAATAAACATCTAATGATTCCTAGTAAAAACCAAGCCTGGTAGAGGAGAGAGGGCTGATGTATGAGCTAAGAGCAGTCATCAGGAGAATATAGTTCCCATTAGATGCCAGGTCCAGGGATATCTTTTAACTTGTAGAAAACTACATTTTGGCCTCATTGAACCGGAGTGGCTGAGGATATTATTTCATTCTTCTGTGGCTCACCTAAAAAAAATTCCCCTCACTGTTGATCTTGAAGTTTAGTGTCTTGTTAAAGTCAAAGTCACAGTTAATAGTTTGGGGAAGGGCTTGAGTTCACTCATGTGTTCCTCATGCTTATGTCTTAGTTTGCTCAGGCTGCTGTAACAAAATATCATAGACGGGGTGGCTTATGCAGAACAAATTTATTTTTCACAGTTCTGGAGGCTGGAAGTTTCAGGTCAGTGCTCTGGCAGATTCCGTGTCTGATGAGAGCCTGCTTCCTGGGTCACAGAGAGCTGTCTTGCTATTTCATCACATGGTGGAAGGGGCAAGGTCATCACAAGGTGGAGGTCTCTCTGGGATTTCTTTTTTAACAGCATTAATCACATGCATTAGATGACTAATCTGCCCCCTTTTGAAAGACCCATCTCTTACTACTATCACATGGGGTGCTAGCATTTAATATATGAGATTTGGGAGCACACATTCAGTCTATAGCAGCTGCCATCCCCAGAAATAATCTGACAGAAACTTTTGATTGTATAAATTTATTACATGTTTCTATTAAAAGGTTACGGAAGCATATTTGGGAGATGAGTTGCTACATTATCCCATTGCTGTCCACCACAGGGTGTTAGATGTGGTTAAATCACCGTCTAAACCTGCCTGCTGAATGTGCTGCACAGCTCTTGTGACTAATCCCCCACACCAGCCCTCCAGGACTTCAAAGGTCAGGGCATGAAGGCTTTCTGTGCACACATTCGCCCCTTACTGCCTTTTTCCTATTTCTTCCCAGGAAAGCGATGGGACACTTGGGGGTTGATGAAGGTGAGCACATCGGATGTTAAGGTTCATGGTCTTCCACCTTCTTAAACGAAGATGTTCACTGGAGCACGCAGGATTCCCAGCGGCGTGTCTTTATCCAACTGAATGTGTAGCACGAAGCTTCTGGAAAACAGGGATAACAGGGCTTCCCAGATAGCAAGGGCTTTAGTGTAAGTAGCAGCAACGCATGGACGGAGCTCATGGGCTCTTGTCCTCTTTATGTATGTCTGATGACCTCAAGAACCTATGTTGCTTAATACCCTCCTACTTAGAGCTTGGATGAGCAGTGGGGATTTGGGGTCTTCAGAATGTCCACATTAAAGGATATTTAAACAGTTTCAAGGAGATGCTAGCTCAATATTATTGTGACTCTTCATGTCCCTTTGAGTCCTAGTGATTTATTACAAAGATAATTGTATTATACTGAGAAGACTCGTGGTCCTTGATAAAAGAGAATGATTCTTCATCTTAGTATTCCTTATGCCCTCTACATGGTGTTATGGTGTTAAACGATTGTTAGCGGAACTAAACTGGAAAGAGTGTGCTTTGGAGTCCCACAGACTTGGGTTCAAAGTTCTCACTTTGCCACCATCTGCCTGTGTCTTAGCCTCCATTTCCTCCTCTCTACCTGGCTGATCACCTCAGAGGTAGTGTGGGATCTGAATGAGCTCACGTATGCAAATAATGCGTCGACACTAGATGATAAATAAATATCATCTTTTTTGGGGGGGGGAGTCTCAATCCCCTCTTTGTATCAGGCTCTGGGGAAGTGGTTGCATTTGACAATCTCCTGGTGCTCAGGTCTTATCCCTAGATGCATTAAATCCTACACTCTGGAGCTGGGATCCAGACAGCAGTATTTTAAAAAATCTCCTCTAGATTAGTGTTATGTGCAGTCAAGGTTGAGAACTACTGTTCTAGGTTACTGTTTCTGGGTTGCATCCAATGGTTTTCAAACCTAAGTATGCTTTGGAATCACCAGAAGGACTGGCTAAGATGTAAATAGCTGGCTTATAGTCCTAGAGTTTCTGGTTCTGTCGGTCTGGGGTGGAGGTTTCTATAACTGGCACCTTCTAAAAAGTGCTAGGTGAAGCTGATGCTGCTCGCCTTGTAATGATGCTTTTGAACCACTGGTCTCAGGAAACAGTTCTCAAAGTGCAACCTGCACACTATCCTCTTCTGAAATAAAGGGGAAGCTTGTTAAGAATGTAGGCAGACTTTCCTATCCAGACTCCCTTATATGAGCTTTATTAGAACACAGGTAAGGAATAGGGATGGGTATATTTTCACCCTCTGAACTCTGTTTTTCTCTCTGGAATTCAGGAACTAAATAGATTAAACTCACATAGTATCCCTCATTATCTATACTCACCACTGGCATTTGTGCTAAGTTCAGGATCCAGGTATATGTGGATAATGGTGGATAATTATACAGATTTCTGGGCTCTACCAGAAATATACTAAATTAGATTATCTGGAATTAACTCCTGGAATTCTGCATTTCAACATCTCTCAAGGTAACTCTTTTTTTTTAATGTTTTATTTATTTATTTTTGAGACAGAAACAGTGTGTGCGAGTGAGAGGGAGGGAGAACTCACAAGCAGGCGAGGGGCAGAGAGAGAGAGAGAGAGAGAGAGGGAGAGAGACAGAATCCAAAACAGGTTACAGGCTCTTAGCTGTCAGCACAGAGCCTGATGTGGGGCTTGAACCCACAAACCATGAGATCGTGACCTGAGCTGAGGTGGGATGCTCAACCAACTGAGCCACTCAGGAGCCCCTCTCAAGGTAATTCTTTTTTTTTTTTTTAATGTTTATTTATTTTTGAGAGAGACAGAGACAGACGGTGAGTGAGGGAGTGGCAGAGAGAGAGGGAGACACAGAATCAGAAGCAGGCTCCAGGCTCTGAACTGTCAGCACAGAACCTGATGTGGGGTTTGAACTCACAGACCTCATGGATCTCACGGACTGTGAGACCATGACCTAAGCTGAAATCATACGCTTAAGTGACTGAGCCACCCAGGCAACCCTCAAGGTAATTCTTAAGAGAATGAATGTCCAAGAACCATATCTCTAGACTATGTACAAAAATCATAGAGTTATTTTGAGTTTTAGTAATTACAAATGTAATTCTGGTATCACACACTTAGGAGATTCACCTGCAAATCACTTTAGACCAATGTAGTGTGGGATCTCAAAGTATCTAGGCTTGTAATCTTCGTTTTAAGATAGAAGCACCATCCTCTTTCTGGTAAAAGATATCCAATTTTTGTCCTATGCAATCACAATCCCAAAGCATGAACAAAACCTGTCTCATTTGGGAGGGAACTACGCAGAGAAATGAAAGACAAGAAAGAAATAAAATAAAAAATATATTCTTAGATACTAGAAGTCCAAGAGAAATGTCATATGGTTTGCATGCTATTTCTAATTAGTAGGCTAAACCCAATGAAGATTTTGCTTTTCCAACCACCTTCTGAAATGCACCCTTGACCTCTTTGTTCCTTAGGCTGTAGACCAAAGGGTTCAGCATGGGGATGACCATGCTGTAGAACACAGATGCCATTTTGTCTGTGTCCATGGAATGACTAGAACTTGGCTGTAAGTACGTGAAGATGATTGTCCCGTAGAAGATGGAAACAGTGGTAAGGTGGGATGCACAGGTGGAGAAAGCCTTCTTCTGCACCTGAACTGAGCGCATCCTCAGGATAGCAATAAAAATGAACAGATAAGAGTTCAAGATAACCAAGAGGGTGAAAAAGACATTGAACGCTGCCAATGTGAAGAGCACAATCTCATTCATGTAGATATCAGAGCAAGAGAGAGACAGCATTGGGGGAATGTCACAGAAAAAGTGATTAATTACATTGGAATGACAGAAAGAGAGGTGGAAAGTGAAGGCAACATGGATGGAAGACTGCAAGAGTCCACAGATGTAGGATCCAGTGGCCAGTAAGGTACACATAGCACTTGTCATGGTGGTGGTGTAACGCAAGGGTTTGCACACAGCTGCATGGCGGTCAAAGGCCATTGAGGCCAGAAGGAAACTTTCAATAGTGGCAAAGGCTGAGAAGAAGAACATCTGCGCAGCACATGCATTGTAGGATATGATCTTATCTCCTGTGAGAAACCCCACCATTACCTTGGGAGTGACAGCCGAGGCATAAACGCAGTCCACGAGGGAGAGGTTGCTGAGGAAGAAGTACATGGGAGTGTGGAGATGAGAGTCCAACAGAATCAACACGATCATTCCAATGTTCCCAACCAGAATGATGAGGTAAATGATAGTGAAGATGGTAAACAAAGGGACCTGCATCTCCAGGGCATCTGTGAGCCCCACAAGAATGAATTCCACCACCTCTGAAATGTTCTCCATGAAAGTCCTTTGGGAATCACGAGAGGCGTCTATGACAAGATGAGCAAACACAAGGTAATGCTAATGAGCAAACACAAGATAATGGCTGTCGGTCATTCACTGACTGTGAATGGTGTCTCTGGCCCATGTGTGTCAGCTTTCTGTCAAAGGCAGGAACCCACAGGCAGCAAGCTGGACTGAACACTGGGTGGGGGTGAGTTGAGCGAAGCCGTTCATCTAGAAGTTATGTGGAAGGACACTGACATGTCCTTGCTGATGGCCGCCACAGGGGACGGTGTTATGACTCTGGAGGCACATTTCAGCTTGTCTGTTGTACGGCATCCTCTATTACACTAAACCAACAAGACTCTCACTACTTGCCGTATCTTGCAAGCACTCTTATTCCAAGTTCGTGAAAGCTTAATCAACAAAAAGGAAGAGAAAAGAAACATTTTGTCAGTCACTGGTATATGCAATGGCAAGCCTCATCAAACACACTTCTTCTCTCTGCGGGATCCTTCACTGACTTGTTCATAATAGCTGAAGATGTACAGTGATTTGGGA
Organism: Herpailurus yagouaroundi; assembly: GCF_014898765.1. NCBI lineage: Eukaryota > Metazoa > Chordata > Mammalia > Carnivora > Felidae > Herpailurus > Herpailurus yagouaroundi. Next base: position 2,973,011 of record NW_024412418.1, on the reverse strand, counting down.
TCCTGCTTTAGGGACACCCACTCTTCACTTTCTAATTCATGAGGGTCCTCACTTGGCTGCTCCACTTCAACCGTTGGCCCCTGAAGGAAACGTCATGATTTCTGGCGCATGCTTAGTGATATTGGTGTCTTTCAGTAACTCTAAAAAAGAAGTAACAGTTTTTCAAAAGGTTGAAGCAAAACTTTCATTGTTTTCTCTCTATGTCACGGTCCTTATTTTTCTCCTAGGCTGATGTTTTCCATCTCTGACCACCATTGATGTCTTTGCTTTATTCGTGGAAGGGAGAGTGTGGGGGAGGTGAAAGTGTTACTTTCATTTTCGCCTAGGGACTTTGTACCGTTGACCAAGCCGTGGGTGTCCATCCATGTTATCTGTGTGTCTGGTTGTCCTCACCTCCAGTGGCAGTTTAGCTAACAGCTTACTGTGGTTGCCATGGTTACAGTATGAGAAGCCCTCTCAACCCAAGAGACCCTTCTGACTCTGGAATCCATCACATACATTTCTCCTAGATTAAAAATCCTTCATATTGAAGGAAGGGCATGATACAGCCCCATCTTTAAGAATAGCCTAGTGGGAGAGACCTATTATCCCAAAGCTATGTTCATCAGAACGTATTTCTAAAGTAGAGGTTATGTATGCCCAGGGCACTTTGGAAGTAAATATACTTCCAAGATATATGGTAAGCCCAACACAGACTCTCAGGAAACCTCTCTGGAGATGATTACACCTGAGTTGTGGTTTTGGAGATTCCAGACATATGAGAATTATTAGTTAGTATAATAGCAATACTTCTGTAGTACTTACTTTGTGTCAGAAACCGTTCTAAGCCGTTCACATATATTAACGCATTGAGTACATTTAGCAACTCTGGGAGGCAAGCTCTATTATTACTCGCTTTGTACTTCAAAAGGAACTGAGGCTTAAAGAAGTAAGTTACTTGCCTAAGTAGCAAATCTGGTAGTATGCTTGGGGATTTGAACTCAGGCAATATTGTCTAAAATCCATAACATTAAGCAACTTTTTCAAAATAGTGGGTCGAGTTAATCAAACTTCCTGTATTTCAGGTTCCTGATCTTTCAGGTGGGAATGATAACAATTTTCATCCTTTGAGGCAGATGAATAGAATTACTTAGATCATGCAAAAACACTTAAAATAACGTCAGTTACACAGCAAGAACTCAAGTAATTCAAGCTGTCTCCTCCACTATTAGTATACCAGGCAGAAGAAACATCATGGACAAAAGTATGAATTGGTAAGCTCAATAGTATAAATAGACAATTATAGGCAGATAGGTCTTAGTAATTAGCAAAATCCATGGCACAATCAAAATCTCAATTAGGGATTGATGTGCAAAAGTAATTGGTAGAAAAAAAAAAAGAGGTTAGAGAGGGAGGGAGCCAAAGCATAAGAGACTCAAAAACTGAGAACAAACTGAGGGTTGATGGGGGGTGGGAGGGAGGGGAGGGTGGGTGATGGGCATTGAGGAGGGCACCTTTTGGGATGACTACTGGGTGTTGTATGGAAACCAATTTGACAATAAATTTCATATTTAAAAAAAAGTAATTGGTAGAACTCTAAAGGAAAGAGAGGGAAAAATGTGTTAGGTTATAGACATATTACAACCCTTAAGAAGAAGAGCCTAAGGTGACTATTTACACCAAGTAGAATAGATAAAATGTTACTCAGTGATTAGCACCCTGGATGGGATGTGACCTTGGGAACATTACTTCTACTCTGCAAACCTCAGTTCATTTTCTGTGAAACACCCAGTTCATGTAGTTCCCAATGTATCTATTTTATACAGCTGAAAAGATGAAATTAAGTGATTTAGGGAGCCCTACTAACATGATGCCTGGCTCATGCCAAGTATACAGTGTTAATTCCCTTTTGTTCTCCCTCCCCCGCAAAAGCTGGCTTTGCACAGAAGCCACCTCTGTACCAGCAGCTGGTATTACAAAATGAATGACTCGATTCCTGACTTTTTAAAGGCACAGAGTCAGCCGGCTCTGGAAATTATCCCCCAAAAGTGACAAGTGCTTTTATAAAAGTGTGTATAAAGTATGACAGAATGATCATGGAAGTGCCCAGAATATGCCAGAACACCCTACTGACGATGAAGTTACTTGCTCCCAAGAATGGTTCCTCAATTTCTCAATGTCTGTGCTTGTTAGAGTTGCCAGATTTGGCCCAAATGCACAAACATGGGAATCCGATTACATTTATCTTGAAAAAAGTTAATTTCTGTATCCCATTGATGTACCAAGAATGGCCAACATCTTGAGCAAATTCCGTATCTATACTGTCTGTAGGTACAAATAGAACACAAAACAGCTCTTTTTGATCCGGGAGTTTGAGGTGTAGGGGTGTGGGTATGATTGTACCACAAATACAAGCCCAATTCTGATTCTAGTTCTGTTGAAAATCAGTTGGGTATAGATCTGCTGCTGGCTGTATCTTCTTAATTCACAAGATGCAAAACCCTGTGCCTCTCCCTTGCAGGCTACTCTCCTGCTCTGATGTGACAGGAAACACGGAAGTTTTTTGAAAAGCATAAAAGATGCTAACATTTCAGTCAAGCCATCTGAGTCATTACTTTCCATTGTCTATCTTATCTCTCAGTTCCTGAGGGAAATTCAGCCAATAATATTGAAAGTTCCAACTTTGACGCTAAAAGAAATGACTCTTCACTCGAGATGCCCAAACAGATGTTGAAATTCTACAACCCCTGAGATTCAGAAAGGGAGCTATGATATTTGCACTGCTACTCTTCTAGCATGTTCTAAATAAAAAAGATCAGGAGGCACGGTCTCCCTTTATGACTCTATGACCTCAATCATTCATTCAAGATATCCGATTGCAACCGGTGGAAAGAATGGTGAGCTATAGCTAACAAGGGGTCTATGATCGAGCCATTTCACCTCTTTGGGCTTTGTTTTCCTCATTTGTGAAATTAACACGATGGGATCTCCTACAGCCCCTTTTCATTCTAATTGGTTATGGTTGTGTGTTTTCTTGTTACTTACTTTTGCTCTGGGAACAGACAAAGGAGGGTGCAAGGCAGGGAGTATGGAAAACCTTCGTGGCCACACTCTTGACCAGAAGTCCACATCCAGGAAAGCATCATGCTGGAGAAGCTCCTTCCCTACCTGTGGAGCGCTGTGTTCTAGAACATCACTTGGGCTTGTGCTCCTACAAATACCAGGGCCAAGTCAATGACCTTTTCACCCCATAAATCACAGGGGGGACATTTAGTGTCATGAGAGTGGATATCTCAGGAGGCTCCAGATCCAGGGTTGGTCCTGAACCTAATAGGAGCCATCAGATAATGTCTGTGTGTTTTCGAGCTGAGAGTGCTTTTGAAGACACGGGGGAATGAAAGCTTAAGGAGAGGAGCCCCCAGTCAGCAAATCAGCAGTGCCACAGCCACACCAGGCAACAAAAATAAAAACCTCACTAAAATCTTGGCTTAGGTGATGTCAGGACTCTCACGCAAGCTTTCTCATAGCTACATCTTTGGTTTTTAAGTTTATTTATTTTTGAGAGAGAGAAAGTGTGAGTGGGGGAGGGGCAGAAAGAGAGGGGAGAGAGAGAATCCCAAGCAGGCTCTGCACTGTCTGAGCACAGCCTGACTCGGGGCTCGAACACACGGACTGTGAACTCATAACCTGATCTGAAGTCAGACACTTAACCAGCTGAGCCACCCAGGCATACCAATAGCTACATTTTTCTGAAAGGCCTACAATCGTCCCTAAGAATTTTTTTTTTTAAACAAAATACCCATTTTTCTTACCAGTGCAGAGCTGCTTTGGGGATATTTAGGGGGATTTCCCTTCCTATGTTTAGAACTAAGGATATGGATCCATTCTTTCCCCCACATAGTCATCTGTAACCACAAACACCAGGCGGAATTATCTCTCCTTTATCAATGCAGTCCAGTTTAGCTGCTGCCAAGTTTGAGCTGAGCAGTCATGGGGCTTGTCTTCAAGTTCTGGTTCGGTTGCAGGGTGACCTTGGCCAAGGTATTCAGTCTTTCAAAGCTTCAAAGTATCACCTATAAAAACAAGGATAATACTATACATCCCTCATAGGACAGTCCTAAAGATTAAATGAGATGTCTAGCACATATCAAGAGATCAATTTAGGGCTCCTGCGTGGCTCAGTCGGTTAAGCGTCCAACTTTTGGTTTCAGCTCAGGTCATGATCTCCTGGTTTGTGAGTTCGAGCCCCACCTTGGGCTCTGTGCTGACAGTGAGGAAACCTGCTTGGGATTCTATCTCTCTCCTTCTCTCTCTGCCCCTCCCCTGTTCTCTCTCTCTCTCTCTCTCAAAATAAGTAAACAAACTTAAAAAACATTAAAAAAAGAGATCGGTCAATTTAAGTGTTACTATTTTATCATCAGTAAGCAATGATACATTCCATGGCACGAAATTAGCAGTACACAAACATTACATCTGTTCCCCACACTTCCTTGCCCCCCCCTGCAGCTAGGTGGAGCCACGAGCTAGTTCTACGTACCGGGCTGGAGAAGAAGTAGGATGTGTGTCATTTCTGGGTTGAAGTAGAGACAAGCCAGTGCACAAGTATGTAATGCCTCCCACCTACCATGGTGGCCGAGGAGGCAGCATGTTCCAGAAAAGGTAGCTACAGATGGCAAAGCCTCCATTGGCCCGGGTGTTTGAATGAACACATGCAGAGAGACTTCTTTTCCGGATAACCTGTGACGCACACGTAATAGCAAAAGTAAGAAATAAATCTTTGCTGTGTTAAATCGCTGGACTTGGGGGCCTATTTTCTACCATATGTCACATGGTCTATCCTGCCTAACACAACATATAATAAACTATTCGTGTTTTGTTGTCTACGTCTTTCTTTTTAATAGATCCTTGAATACTAGTCCCCTTATCATTTATTACCTCCTTTTTAAATGTTTATTCATTTATTTTGAGAGAGATAATGAACATGTGAGTTGGGGTGGGGCAGAGAGAGAGAGAGAGAGAGAGAGAATCTCAAGTAAACTTCATGCTTAGCACAGAGCCCGACATGGGGCTCGAACCCACGAACTGTAAGCTCATGACCTGAGCTGAAATCGAGTTGGACACTTAACTGACTGAGCCACCCAGGATATGTTTTATTTATGCATTCATCTCCTGATGGACAGTTGCATTGTTTCCATTTTTTGGCTGTTGTGATTAATGTTGCAATGAACATTGGAATACAAGTATCTGAGTACCTGTTTTCAATTTTGGGGAATATATGCCTATGAGTAGAATTTCTAAGTCATAGTATTTGTATGTTTTATATTTTGAGGACATATCAAATGGTTTTCCACAGTGACTGTTCCAACTTCTCCACATCCTCAACACTTATTGTTTTCTTTAAAAAATATATAGTCTTGGGGCACCTGGGTGGCTCAGTCGGTGAAACGTCTGACTTCAACTCAGATCACGATCTTGCGGTTCGCCAGTTCAAGCCCTGCATCGGGCTCTGCGCTGACAGCTTGGGCCTGGAGCCTGCTTCGGGTTCTGTGTCTCCCTCACTCTCTGCCTCTCCCCCACTCACACTCTGTCTCTCTCAAAAATAAACATTAAAAAATTAAAAATATATATATGGTCTTAAAAAACATAGCCTTTCTAGCGTGTGTAAGGTAGTATCTCACTGTGATTTTGATTTACATTTCTTTTTTTAAAAATTTACATTTCTTAAATTAATGTATTTAAATATCAATCTTAATGATTTTGAACATCTCTTCATGTGCTTATTGATTATTTGTGTATCTTTTTTGGAGAAATGTATATTAAAGTCTTTTATCTATTTTTAAATTGTGTTCTTTGTTTTTTCATTATTGAGTCGTATGAGCTCTTTATACATTCTAAATATCAAATCTTTATCTGATGTGTGATTTGCAAATATATTTCCCATCTTGTGGATTGTTTTCTCACTTTCTTGGTGTTTTTGATATTCAACGTTTTTTTTATTTTGATGACGTTTTATTACTTTATTTGTTCTTATTGCTTAAGCTTTTGATGTCATATTTAAAAACCTGTAGTTAAATCTAAAGTCGTGAAAATTTAACCCTATGTTTTCCTTTAAAAATGTATGGGTTAGCTTTTATATTAGGTCATTGATCCATTTTGAGTTCCCTTTTTGTATATAATGTGAAGTAAGGATACAACTTTTATTTTTTATGTATGAAAATCAAGTTGTCTCATATCATTTGCTGAAAGGCTGTTCTTTCCACCTTCAATGGGCTTGTCATCCCGGCAAAAATCAATTGGCTGCATATATATGGGTATATTTCTGAACTCTCAATTCTACTCCATTGATTGGTTAGTCTATCTTTTTTTAACTAATTTTTTAAAATTCAAGTTAGTGAACATACAGTGCAGTATTGGTTTCAGGAGTGGAACCCAGTGACCCATCACTTACATCAGTACCACGCTGTTTTTATCACTATAAATTTGTAGTAAGTTTTAAAATCAAGAGGTGTGATTTCTCTGACTTCGTTTTCCAAGATTGCTTTGGCAATTTTGAGCACTTCTAATTCCACATGAATTTTAAGATTGGCAGTTTAGTGTTGGCCAAAAATGGCTGCTGGAATTTTGAAAGGAATTCTGTGTAATTTCTGGATCACTTTGGGTCGCAGTGATGTCGTAAACTAAAACTGAAGTTTCCTTCTCATGAACGTGGGATATCTTTCAACTTATTGGGGTCTTGTTTAATTTCGTTCTGCATTATTTGATAGTTACTTCAACTGCACGGACAGTGCACAAGCACCTGCAGCTGAGATCCTGGAGCCTCCCTTGCCACGGGAATGCCCACACACCTGACCCCAGATCTGTGTTCATGCCTTCCTCACACACCAGCCGCAAGGCTGTTCTATGAGCACCCATCCCTAAAACACCAGCACTACCTGTACCCAAAGGTCCATCAAGTGAGTGAATAAGCGAAGTGTGGTTTATGCTTGCAAAGGAGTATTTCTAGGCAACAAAAAGGAATGAAGTACCAGTACTTGCTACAATATGAATAAACCTCAAAGCCATCATGACAAGTGGAAGAGGTCGGTCAAAAATGATCCCATTACGATGTAATGGATGATGGGAATATACAGACTAGGCCAATCTACAGAGACAGAAAGTAAATTGGTGGTTTCCTAGGGCTGGTGGGAGGTTGCAGAACAATGGACCTTGACTGATGGTTGGGTATGTAGTTTCTTTGTGAGGTGACAGAAGTCTTCAACAATTAACCAGGGTGACGATTGGACAAGTCTGTAAAAGTACTAAACACCAGCGCATTGCATACTTTGGTACGTTTTGTGGTATGTAAGTTACGTCTCAATAAAGAACTTTACAAGGAACCTACTACTGATACAGGCAAGGAAATGCATGCATCTTAATTGCATTATGCTAAGTGAAAGAGGCCAGACTCAAGAAGTTGCATGTTGTATTTGAAAAGCAAAACTATATGGAGGGGTCAGCAGATCAGAGGTTATGAGAAGCTGGGGGATGAGAGGGGTTAACCATAAAGGAAGCAGGACACAATTTCAGATGAATGGGACTGTTTTGTATACTGATCTGGGTGATGTACTGTATACGTTTATCCAAACTCTCAGGAACGAACATACTGAAATGTATGAACTTTATTTTATAGAACTTATGACAATGTAAGCCAAATGTATCTGTGTGCTCATTTAACAACTCAAGCAAAGTCCCGAGACTCAGTTAAGTTTCTTCTGTAGATAGATTGGATGAGGACCTCTGGATGTCCCCAAAGGGGTCCTGTTCCTCTGAGAACTCTAGGTCTCTAAAAGTCTCTACTCAGTCATTAGCCTCTGAAATCCCAACATGGTCCCACATGATATCACTGTAGAGGGACTGGACTGTGTGCAGAGCCCCTTTGGTCATTAATTTGCAATTAGGTATAATCTAACTTAATATGTGCAATACTAGAATGTAGAAAATGAAAAATGCCAATGAAAAGAATCAAGTAAAGGCTATACGGGAGGAGAGGAAGGTCATGTTCATGGGTTAGGAGACTTTAATATGCCAATTTCCTCATGCTGATTTACAGATTCAACTTAATCTCAATCAAAATGTGAGGAAGAATTTTGGAAATATTAGTAGGCTGATTGAAAAATTTATAGAAAGAGGTAAATCTACTAGAATACTTAAAGTAGTATTTAAAAAGAATAAAGTTGAAATATACACCTTACCTGATTTCATGACTTACTCTAAAGCTCTATTGAGAAAGTATATATACTTTGTGTGATTTAGTAGGAAGAATTAATTTCATGTATTCTTTGCCATTTCATGAGATAATTTTAATTTAAAAGATGTTATATATTATCCATTTGGCAATATAGTTTTGAAAACATGACTTTTTCCAAAAGTGGGGAATATAAGTAGTGAGCGAGAAAATAGAAGAAAAACTAGTTATGTCTTATAAAATGTTCTAAAATTCTTTTCTAAAGAATTATATAATAGGTAATGAGCCAAATTATCAAATATATCAACTGTTGGGCTCAAAGTTTAATTAATTGATTGAGTAATTTAACAAATGTTTACTGAGAGATTAGTGTGAAACAGGCTGTATGTTGAGGATGAAGTTGTTAGTAGTGAAGACAAAGGTGCCCTTCTTAGGCAGTGTATATTCTAGAAAGGTAAGTGAATAAAAAAGGGACAAATAAATAGAAATAGATGAGTACTGATTAGAACTATGATGGATTAAGTAAGTTGGGAACAGTGTCCATAGGGATGGGGTGACTATGGTACAGTAAAATTTAAGGAAAGACCTGAGGGAAGTGAGGGAGCTTTCTGAGCATTGGCGACAGCATGTACAAAGGCCCTGAGGCAGGAATGAGTTTGGATTGTCCGGGGACGGTAGGGAGCTCAGTGTGAGGGAGGAGGACGGAGGAAGTAGGAAAACAGCAGGACATGACGTAGCTCATAGGAAACTATCCCTGTGTGAGAGACACGAGCCATTTCATAGTATTTCCAGAGAGAAAAATAGCTAACACTATCACTACTCAGTGCATGTATCTTACACAGTTGGGGTTCTTACAGAAAAATTGAGAAACTGCTCTATTATCATTCGATCCCCTTTTCTGGTACTCTGGTCTTCTTGCATTTGAAAGTTATCATGTCACCATACTTCTTCTACCAAACGACTTTCTGAAGACATAAAGATGAACTCCTTCAAGATTTTACAGATATATAACTCTGAAAAAAAAACTGTTCCAACAAAAAAGCACATACTTTTATTAAAAAGTCCATGTCATGGTTTTCTTCATTTTGGACTCTTAGAATTGTTTTTTTAAACTAGGAAAAAAAATTTTAAATGCTGAACATTAATTTATACTCTGATCTACAGTTATTTTGACTTTCTTATTAAAAACTAGCCATACTCTTTTAACAAATTTCCCCTCTTGAGTGTATGTGCACATAGAGGACCCTTGCATGCACTTCCCTTCATGGGTTTGAGCTGTGTTTTACACACACACTTGCATTGGCGTGTGGTGGAAAAAAAATGTGAACAGGTGAATAAATCACATATAATTAAGGTTCATGACAAGAGTGCTCTAAACACTTTAAGGTCTTCATGGCTATTCTCATCCAGATATTACACAACTGGATTATCTTCTTTTTTATCTTCTTTTTTAGTGAGAGACTTTTGAAGAGGAAAGTATCACAGCAGTAATTTAAGTGCAATGTGGGCTGTAAACTGCAAGTTAATGCAGGGAGAAGATCTGACAGGAATGAAGGTAGGTCACCATGGATTCTACAACCTTAGGAGGTGAAGCTTAGAGACAGGTTTGCCTTCTCAACAACCTTCTTGAAAGCATTCTTGACCTCTTTGTTCCTCAGGCTATACACCGCAGGATTTAGCATGGGAATGACCATAGTATAGAACACAGACACAATTTTGTCCGTGTCCATGGAATGGCTGGAGGTTGGCTGGGAGTACATAAACATGACTGTCCCATAGAAGATGGAGACTGCAGTGAGGTGAGAAGCACAGGTGGATATAGCTTTCAGGTATCCCTCTATTGAGGGCATTTTCAAGATGGTGGTAAATATGAACAGGTAGGAAATCAAAATAACCAAAAGACCAAACAAGATGTGGAAGCTTGCTACCAAAACAAGAACCAGCTCACTGACATGTCTATCAGAACAAGAGAGAGAGACAACTGCAGGAATATCACAGAAAAAGTGATGGATCACATTGGACTTACAGAAGGAGAGGTGGAATGTGTTTCCAACATCCACAGAAGCATTCAGAAAACCAAAAACATAGGAGCCTATAGCCAAACGAGCACACACACCTGTTGTCATGGTGGTGGTGTAATGGAGGGGTTTGCACACCGCTGCATAGCGGTCATAGGCCATTGAGGCCAAGAGGTAACTCTCCACCGTGGCAAAGGCTGCAAAAAAGAACATCTGAGCAGCACATGCATTGTAGGAGATGACCTTGTCTCTTATAAGTAATCCAGCCAGGACCTTGGGAGTGACAGCTGTAGAGTAACCAAAGTCCACCAGAGACAGGTTACTGAGGAAAAAGTACATGGGAGTGTGGAGACGGGAGTCCAAGAGAATCAGCGCCATCATCCCCAGGTTTCCAACCACATTGATGAGGTAGATGAGGGTGAACATGATAAAGAGGGGAGCCAGCAGCTCTGGGTCACTGGTTAGTCCCAGCAAGATGAATTCAGTCACTTCTGTGTTGTTCTTCATGGTGTTCTTTGGGAATCACAAGATGCCCTGTAGTGATAAGAAATACAGAAAACAAAGTCATAAACAAATGAGAGATTGAAGTGAAATTCATTCCATATTGTTTGTGTATACACACACATATGTACACAATATTTCATGATAGCAATAATTTTTACTCACAGGTTTCTCCAAATTTAAAGTATGGACTAGACAGTAAAAGTTAAGGCACAAATTATCTGTAGAGTTTGACACTGTTAAAACTGAAAGATATCCATGAATTATTTTCCAACTTTTCAATTCTGTGAATTTGTAAACAGTGGTGTAGAAAATGTAGTTTCTTGATTATGATGAATCATCTTGAATGAATCTATATATCAATTCAGTTTTTCTCAGCCTAGCAAATGCTTATATCTATGGTCCTTATGTGCCGGAAAAAGCTCTAGACACTTTGTATGAATATTCAGTTATTATTCTCAACAAATCTATGAGATTGATTACTTGTTACCCCCATTTAACGTGTGAAGCACAGAGCTTGAGTAATGTATATTTAAGTTTACAAAATTATTATCGCCAAAGCCAAACTTAGTGCTCGGGTGGAGTGATTCCCAAGTCTCACCTGAATTTAAATCACATTGAATTTAACTTAATTCATGATCAGTCTTTCTCCCATGTCATAAACTCAGTGTTTGGGGTTTCACAGTGACGTAACCAAGAGATACGTCCATGGTGCATGTGGTATAATCACTGTAGCAGTAGGGACTCAGACAACCAGCAGAGGCAGTCTGGGGAGGGCATGGCATTGAGTATAAAGCTTGGGCTCTGGGACCAGGTTCATGTCAGTCTTAGCATTCACCACTGAGGAGTCTTTAGTCCGAACCTAACTCCCTGTTTTCTTCATCTACAAAATGAAAATAGTAATGAGACTTCACTCAAGGTATTATTGTAAGACCACTGTAAGAATTAAATGAGGTAGTATATAATAATATAAAAATCAAAGTGAGCAAAATGAGGAGTATTTAGTAGAACCTGATTAGTGTAAGGGATAGTATTCTTAGTAGGATGGGATGATAGCCTCTCTGTTGGCTTTAGAAAGGTCTCGGGTGACACACAAGCTCAGCGTGGTTGAGTGTTTGGTCTGCTGGCATCCCTCTTCAATATGCTTTATATCATAGACTCGGTTGGTCTCCTGGGCTCTTCTGTGTCTTCAGTGTTTCTCAGTTTGTCTGTCCTCTGCCTACATGAGTGGCTGTTTCAGCTACCGCATGGGAGCCATTCTTTTGCTTCATTTCTTTCTTCAGATCCATGTTTTAGTTTGTGTTGAAAGTGTCCCCTTTCTTAAACTCATTCTTTCTCTCTTTATTTTTATCCCACAGTCGAATCGCAGGGATCACTGGGTAGAAGTTCCTAGTTTGTTGGTCTTTAGCCTGAAGATCTGTGTTTTGGCCAATTACATGTTTTAAAATTGTTTACTTGAATGTCATCTTGTGTAGGAATCGTATTTTTAATCTTTTCATTTGACTTGGATGCCTTTAGAAGGACATTTGTCCCTTGCTAATCATTGGTTCACTGCTGTCCTCCTTAATTCTTTCAACAGATAGTGAACAAGATAAAATTAACAGCTACTCAATCAGAGCACACCTATCCATCTATTTTTAAAATCTCTTTTAGGAGAGCAGCATGATAATGTTTCACAATGATCAGTAAACTCCCCACGGATGGAAGTCTTGATACATGTGTCTAGCCTCAAACCACTGCTTTAGACGTGCCAATGAGAAAAAATGAAATATGGTCTTTTGTAGCAACGTGGATGGAACTGGAGAGTGTTACGCTAAGTGAAATAAGTCATACAGAGAAAGACAGATACCATATGTTTTCACTCTTATGTGGATCCTGAGAAACTTAACAGAAGACCATGGGGGAGGGGAAGGGGAAAGAAAAGTTAGAGAGAGAGGGAGCCAAACCATAAGAGACTCGTAAAAACTGAGAATATTCTGAGGGTTGATGGGGGGTGGGAGGGAGGGGAGGGTGGGTGATGGGTATTGAGTAGGGCATCTGTTGGGATGAGCACTGGGTGTTGTATGGAAACCAATTTGACAATAAATTTCATATTAAAAAAAAAAGAAATTTATTTCTGTGCTTAAATAATTCATAGTATGCGTAGATGCCCTGTTGGTTTTGCTTGAATTACATTTCTCACTGAAAGTGTATATAGGACATAGAAGCTTACCTTGCTGCTGGGAAAGAAGGAACAGTCAATCCTGAAGAGTTAGCTTGGAATCAGAAATTCAGCCATGGGATGATGCCCACATACTGAGAGAGATAGTCTTTATCAGGTACTAGTCAAGTAGTTCCAACATATTTATAAGGTAAATAAAGATGAAGGGAAGAATGCAACATGGAGCCAGGAACCTATGTTGAAGTGCCAAATCCACGATGCAATCTTTGTGTACCTTCTTATCTCTAAAATGAAGCAGAAAATTGCTTCTCCCGCATGATTCGAGAAATTTGTCTGTGAAACAGGCTCTATGACATGCCTGTCCCAGGGGTTATCATTCTAAAGTCAACGAATATAATTCTCATCTTGAGGCGTGTTCCCTAGCCATCATTGGAAGTTCATGACAAATCCTCAGGTGAGGATTTGGCGGTGGGAGGAAAGTGTATGTGCTAATGACTACTAATATTCAGACAAATATATGATGGCCAAAGGGGTTCAGCACATGTCTGCTCCTTTTGAAATGAGATCACATTGAGACATACTGGGAGTTTTAAAAGCTATTTCATGGGGATTAGGAGGGAATTACAGAGACATAAGGTCTCTGGGGATGTCCCTCAGGAGGGCATCTGTAGCTCTTACCTCACTTTTCTAGGAAAGTATCAATTAGCTTTCCTATGGGGAGTTGATTGGACATGTTGAGGGTGCACACATGTTTTTATATTACTTGTTTTCTCTTTCTCCCTGCTTTCTAATTTTTGAGACAGAGAGACAGAGCATGAGCAGGGGAGGGGCAGAGAGAGAGGGAGACACAGAATCAGAAGCAGGCTCCAGGCTCTGAGCTGTCAGCACAGAGCCCGACGCAGGGCTCGAACACACGAACTGTGAGATCGTGACCTGAGCCGAAGTCGGATGCTCAACCGACTGAGCCACCCAGGCGTCCCCCTGCTTTCTAATTAAGGTGTAATTTACAAACAGTAAAATTTATAGTTTTCAGTATTGTAGTTATTGAACAACTGTTCAAACTGGGTCAAATTTATCCAGTCACACCACCACTAACAGAAACACAATATAGAAGAGTTCCATCATCTGAACAAAATCTCTGAGCTTCTTTGCCATCAACCCTCTTCCTGCCCTCAGGTGATTACTAAACCATTTTCTGTCCATATTGCTTTGCTTTTGTAGGAAGGTCATTTAAAGAGAATCTTAGCACGTGTAGCCTCTGATTCTGGCTTCTCCCAGTTAGCATGGTGCATTTGAAACCCATCCATATTAGCTATATTAATTTCCTAGAGCTGTCATAAAAAATTACCACAAACTGGATGTCCTACATAACAGAAACTTATTATCTCACATCTGGAGGCTAGAAATCTAAGATCAAGCTGCTAGCAATGTGGTTCTGCTGGTTCTCTCTGAAAGCTGTAAGGGAGTATCTGTTTCATACATTTCTCTTAGCTTCTGGGTGGTTTGCTGGCCATCTTTGGCATCCCTTGTCTTCTGCTATCACATCCTGATCTCTGTGTTCATCTTCACATGGTGTTGTCCTTGTGTGTATGTCTCCCCAAGTTTTCCATTTTTATAAAGACATCAGTCATAATGACTTGGAAGCCCGTTCTGTTCCAGTAGGACCTTATCTTAATTATTACATCTGTAGTGACCCTATTTTTGAGCAAGATCATCTTCTGAGGTACTAGGAGTTAGGACTTCAACATATAAAATTTAGGAGACACAATTTGACCCATAATATATCAGTAGTAATTTTTTTTTCATTGCTGGTTATATTCCATTATATGGACATTACAGGTTATTTATGTGTTTCCAAGTTGGGGGACACTAGTGTCCCATCTAGTATCTCAGAATTAGGAATAAAGTATATCTAAACATTTGCCTATTTTTTCATGAACTAGATTTTAATTTCATTTGGGTAATTATCTCTGAGTTAGATTGCTAGGTCAGATAGTAAGTATACATTTAATTAAGTAGAAACCACCTGTCTCTTTGAGTGTTGACATGGAGAGAACCTACCCCTTCCCAGACAACCTGTGTTATGAACTTGTACTATCATATGTGGGAAACAAATCTGTAGTACACTGAATAATCACTGCCAAATATGAGATCTTGTCAACCGGAATGTGTTACGCTTTCCATATAGCAAAGACTTTGCAGTTATGGTTAACTTAAGGGCATAAACTTGGTAGATTATCATGGGTTCATTTTCGGACCCTAAAGGCAATATCCAGTGTCTTTATGAGAGAAAGGCCCAAAAAATGGAAGAGTAAGGATTCCAAGGGTCTGTAACTCCACAGAAACGCTAGCTAAACAAAACAAAAACAAAAAATAAGCCAAACTATCAGAAGAAACTTGGTTTCAGATGTATGGAAAATACCAAAACGTATAACAACCAAGTAAATGTCAAATCATGAAAATGACTCATCTATAGTGTTTATGGAAACAAGTAGGTGACAAGCAGGTAAGTGACCTCAAGCTACAACAGAGGCATGAGACACCACACGCAAAGCATATAGTCAACAATAATAGTTTAGAAAACTCATGAAACAAACAAATACAATCTATGACAAACCAAACAATAAAAGCAAAAACCTGAGTTGGACGAATCTGAATTCCCAAGGTTAGCACACTATGTATTCACAATATTCAGTTTTCAACAAAAATTGACATGTGAAGAGAAACAAGAAAGTATATCCCATCCACAGGGGGAAAAAAAAGAAATTAACAGAAACTTCCTGAAGAAGCATGACATTACACTTATTGGACATAGTAAAAATTGTACTGGACACAGATTTTTATTTTATTTATTTATTTATTTATTTATTTATTTATTTATTTATTTTTAATTTTTTTTTCAACGTTTATTTATTTTTGGGACAGAGAGAGACAGAGCATGAACGGGGGAGGGGCAGAGAGAGAGGGAGACACAGAATCGGAAACAGGCTCCAGGCTCTGAGCCGTCAGCCCAGAGCCTGACGCGGGGCTCCAACTCCCGGACCGCAAGATCGTGACCTGGCTGAAGTCAGACGCTTAACCGACTGCGCCACCCAGGCGCCCCGGGACACAGATTTTTAAATCAACTGTCTTCAATATAATGAAGGAGCTAAAGGAATCCAGGATAATTATGTCTCAGCTTTAGAGAATATCAACAATGATACAGAAATGATCATAAAAGAACTACATATAAGTTCTGGGGCTGAAAATACAACTGAAATGAAAAATTTACTAGAGGGTTTGATCATTATTTGATTAGGAAGAAAGAATAATTAGCAAATTTCAAAATATTTCAAATGAGTTAATCAGTGTGAGGAACAGAAAAAAAAAGAACGAAGACAAGCCGAACAGAGCTTAAGAGACCTGTGGATCACCATCAAGTGTACCAACATTTGCATAATGACAGTTCCAGAGGGAGAGAAGAAAGAAGAGGCAGAAAGAGTATTTGAAGAAATAAAGGCTAGAATTTCCCCAAATTGGATTTTTAAAATGTATCTTTACATTGAAGTAGCCCATGAAACAGCAAGTAGGATATCACAACCGCATTCTGTGAGGTCAATATTACCTCAATAAGAAAGCCAGATAGAGACATTACAAGAAATGAAAGCTTCAGGCCAACATTTCTTATGAATATAGATGCAACAATAACCAACAAAATGTCAGTAAACCAAATCCAGCTACCTAATAATATAATTGTATAGCAGGACTTAATAGGATTTATCCTAGGAATACAAGGATGGTTCAATATGCAAAAAGCAACCAATGTCATAAGCCACTTA
This sequence comes from Herpailurus yagouaroundi, assembly GCF_014898765.1. Classification (NCBI taxonomy): domain Eukaryota; kingdom Metazoa; phylum Chordata; class Mammalia; order Carnivora; family Felidae; genus Herpailurus; species Herpailurus yagouaroundi. Next base: position 2,956,310 of record NW_024412418.1, on the reverse strand, counting down.
AACAGAATCAAGGAAAAGAATATGGTTATCTCGGGGTGCCTTGGTGGCTCAGTCAGTTAAGCGTCCGACTTTGGCTTAGGTCATGATCTCGCAGTTTGTGAGTTCGAGCCCCGGTCAAGCTATGTGCTGTCAGTTCAGAGCCTGGAGCCTGCTTCGGATTCTGTGTCTCCCTCTATCTCTGCCCCTCCCCTGTTCACGCTCTATCTCTGTCTTTCAAAATATGAATAAACGTTAAAAAAATATGATCATCTCATTGATTTATAAAAAGTCTTTGACAGGGGCTCCTGAGTGGCTCAGTGGGTTAAGCCTTTGAGTCTTGATTTCAGCTCAGGTCATGATCTCATGGATTTGTGAGTTTGAGCCCCATGCTGGTTCCACACCGTCAGTGTGGAGCCTGCTTGGGATTCTGTCTCTCTTCACCTTTCCCACTTTCTCCCTCTTTCTCCCACTTTCTCCCTCTCTTTCAAAATAAATAAATAAACTTAAAAAAAAGCTTTTTACAAACTCTTACATACTTTTATTATAAAAAGAAAAATGCAGAAATCTAGAATAATGTGAAAATTCCTCAACTTGATGAAGGGCACTTATGAAGGAAACCACATTATTATTCAAAAATGGAAGGTAGAATTCTTTCCCCTAAGTTAAAGTGCAAAATAAAGATATTGATTTCACCACTTCCATTCAAAATTGCACTGGTAGGTCTAACCAGAGCAATTAAGGCAAAAGAAAGAAAGAAAGAAAGAAAGAAAGAAAGAAAGAAAGAAAGAAAGAA
>NW_024412418.1:2873332-2955528 GCF_014898765.1 Herpailurus yagouaroundi | reverse complement strand
GAAAGAAAGAAAGAAAGAAAGAAAGAAAGAAAGAAAGAAAGAAAGAAGAAAGAAAGAAGAAAGGAAGGAAGGAAGAAAGAAAGAAATAAGAAAGAAAGAAAGAAAGAAAGAAAGAAAGAAAGAGAAAGAAAAGGAATCCAAAATGAAAAAGAAAAATTAATATCTCTAAAATTTTTTTAATGTTTATTTATTTCTGAGAGAAAGAGAGAGAGAGAGAGAGAGAGAGAGAGAGAGAGCATGAGTGGGTGAAGACAGAGAGAGAGGGAGACACAGAGTCCGAAGGAAGCTCCAGGCTCTGAGCTGTCAGCACAGAGCCTGATGCGGGGCTCAAACCCATGAACTGTGAGCTCATGACCTTGAGCCCCCTCAAGCTGTGCACCTGCATAGTGCATAGAACCCAATTCCTGCCACTGACCTCCAATGCTATAGATCACCTCAAATTTTCAAACAAAAGTAGCCTTCTCCAAGCATATGTTTATAAGCCTGTCTAAAATCACAAAGAAAGAATGTTTAAAGCAGCAAGAGAAAAAAATGATCTCATACAAGGGAATCCCCACAAGGCTATCAGGGTATTCTCAGCAGAGACCTGGCAGGCCAGGAGAGAGTGGGATAATATATTCAAAGTGTTGAAAGAAGAAATAGCTGACCAACAATACTTTACCCAACAAAGTTGTCCTTCAGAAATGAAGGTGAGATAAGGTCTTCCCCAAACAAACAAAGTCACAAGAACTGCCTTACAGGGAATACTGAAAGGAATCCATCAAGCTGGAATAAAAAGGTGTTAATTAGTAACATGAAAGCAGATAAAAAGAAATGATGCACTGGTAAAGGCAAGTGCATGGTCAGATTCAGAATATTCAAATACTGTAATGTGGTGATTGGTAAACTACTTAACTCTTTAAATTACTTTTTAAAAATTTTTTAAGTTTATTTATTTGGAGAGAGAGAGAGCACAAACATGGGAGGGGCAGGGAGAGAGGGAGGGAGGGAGAGAGAGAGAGAGAGAGAGAGAGACAAAGAGAATCCCAAGTAGGCTCCTCACTGTCAGCACAGAGCCTGATATGGGGCTTAAACTCACGAACGGTGAGATCATGACCTGAGCAGAAACCAAGAGTCAAATGCTTAACCAATTGAGCCACTCAGGTGCCCCTTAACTTTTTAAATAAGAGTATGAAAATAGCTGTTGCTATGATAATTTCTTAATAGGCACACGATATAAGATGTAAAGAGAGATATCAAAAACATAAAATGGGAAAGGAGAATTAAAGAGTAGACTTTTTGTGTGCAATTGAAGTTAAATTGTAACCAGCTTAAAATAGTGTTGTACCTATAGAGTGTTCTAGTCAGCATCAGAGTAACCACAAAACAAAAACCTATAGTAGAAACAGATGAGAAAAAGAACAAAGGATCAAAATATATCACAACAGAAATATTATCAGTTCACAAAGGAAGACAGCAAGAGGAAGAAAGAAACAAAGGAATTACAAAACATTCAGCAAATAACAAGATGGCAATAGTAAATCCTTACCTTTAAATATAAATGCATTAAATTCTCTAATCAAAAGATATAGTATGTCTGAATGAATAAAAAACCCTACAAGACCCAAGCATATTCTATCTACAAGAGACTCATATCAGTTTCAAAGACACACATAAGTTCAAAGAGAAGGGATGCAAAAAGATATTCCAGGCACACAGAGGTAACTATACTTATATCAGACAAAATAGGTTTTATGTCAAAAACAGTAATAAGAAACCAATAATCATTACATAATTATAAAACCATCAATTCATCAAGAGGATATAATGATTGTACACACACACACACACACACACACACACACACACACACATCCAACCTCAGAGCACCTAAATATATTAAGGAAAAATAACAAATACTAACAAATCTGAAGGGAGTAATAAACAACAATACAATGATGGTAAAGGACTCCAGTATCCCACTTTCAACAATTGAATAAATATCAAGACAAAATCAATATGGAAATTTTGGATTTGAACTATATTTTAGATCAAATGGACCTAATGGGCATATACAATGCACCACATCCCACAGGAAGAGAATATACCTTCTTCTCAAGTACATATTGAATATTCTCCAGGATAGATGCTATCTTAGGTCGCAAACAAGGTTTAGCAAGTCAAAAAGATTTAAATCAGATCAAAAATCTTTTCAACCACAGTGGCATGAAACTAGGTATCAATAACAGGAAGAAAACTGGATAATTCACAAATGTAGAAATTAAACAACGCAGTCCTGAACATTTAATGGGTCAACGATGAAATGAAATGGGAAATCAAAAAATATCTTGAAAATGTGAAAATGGAAACACAATATACTAAAATGTATGGATCACAGCAAAAGTTATTCTAAGAGGGAAGTTTATAGCAATGCATACTGATGATTTCGGGGCGCCTGGGTGGCGCAGTCGGTTAAGCGTCCGACTTCAGCCAGGTCACGATCTCGCGGTCGGTGAGTTCGAGCCCCGCGTCGGGCTCTGGGCTGATGGCTCAGAGCCTGGAGCCTGTTTCCGATTCTGTGTCTCCCTCTCTCTCTGCCCCTCCCCCATTCATGCTCTGTCTCTCTCTGTCCCAAAAATAAATAAATGTTGAAAAAAAATTTTTTTTTAATAAAAAATAAAAATTTCAAATAAACAACATAACTTTATACCTCAAGGAAATAGAAAACCAAGAACAAACTAAGCCCAAAGTTAGCAGAATAAAGGAAATAACAGATCAGAGCAGAAACAATGAAATAGATAAAAGGAAAATAATAGAAAAAAATCTATGTAATTACAAGGTTGGTTTTTTGAAAAGATACTCAAAAATACCAAACCTTTAGCTAGACTTACCAAGAAAAGAAGAGAAAGAGTCAAGTTAATAAATGTGTAAATGACATTATAACTGATGTTATAGAAATACGAAGGCTAATAAAAGACTACTATGAACAACTATATGCCAACAAATTGGACAACCTAGATGTAATGGGTACATTCCTAGAAACATATGAACTTCCAAGGCTAAATGATAAAAAAACAATTTTTTTAAATTTTTTAACCTTTATTGATTTTTGAGACAGAGAGAGAGAGCATGAACGGGGGAGGTTCAGAGAGGGATGGAGACACAGAATCTGAAACAGGCTCCAGGCTCTGAGCTGTCAGCACAGAGCCCGACGTGGGGCTCTAACTCACGGACTGTGAGATCATGACCCGAGCCGAAGTCAGACGCTCAACTGACTGAGCCACCCAGGCGCCCCCAAAAAACAATTTTTAAATTAGAACAGATCATTAACAAGTAAGAACCAGTAATCAAAACTTTGCTAAGAATGAAAAATCTCAGGAACAGATGGCTTCATGGGTGATTTCTACTAAACATTTAAAGAAAAATTAACACCAGTATTTCTCAGCTTCGTCCCAAAAATTGAAGAGGAAGGAACACTCCCAAATTTCACAGGGCCAGCATTATCCTGCTGCCAAAGCCAGATATGCATTCTACAAAAAAAGGGAAACTACAGGTCACTATCCCTGATGAATGTAGTGGCAAAAATTCTCAATAAAATACTAGTAAACCTAATTCAACAGCACATGAAAAGAATCATAAACCATGATCAAGTGGGATTTATCCCTAGGATTCAAGGATGGTTCAACATATGCGAATTAATAAGTGCAATACATCACATAGGTGGAACAGACAAAAGTCAGTAATTGTAAGTACAAAGCAATACGATTAATAGGTGTCTCAATAGTTATATGGAAAGGATTGACAATATAGAGGAGGAAATTTAAAAAGGCAGGGAATGGAACGGAAAGGAAAGGAAACATTTCTTGAACATTTTGTTCTGTTTATGACATTGCGCTATGTTCTAGATTAATCAGTATATAATTGTGTGAGGCAGGCATTATTTGCCCCAATGGAAGCTCAGAACATTTGATTAGCTTGTCCTATATTGAAAAGCTTGTTGAGGAGGGCACCTGTTAGGATGAGCACTGGGTGTTGTATGGAAACCAATTTGACAATAAATTTCATATTAAAAGTAAATGAATAAATAAATAAATAAAGAAAGAAAAGCTTGTTAGAATGAGGTTCATGTTGAGCTATTTTCTGTCTAACACCTGTGCTAATTTTATGTGTGCTAGCCATTTTTGTTTTGATTTGGAGATTGAGTTGAGTGAGGGCTCACAAATAAATAATTGTGGCATTAAATTGTGTTAGAACAGTTTGACAGTTTTCCTCATTATATAGCCCCTCACTTCTGACTTACTTCAAACAGCATGTAGATTGACTTACAGGAAATGTTCTGTATTAGTGGGAATAATGCCAGCTGCCATACAAGCAGATTCCAGTATTTCAGTGCCATGGTCATAGACGTTTTTGCTTACATACTGTGCAGTTCGTTGTTCTATGGGAAATCATCCTGTGGTTCAGTGACCCAGAGTCTCTCAGCTTAGTGGTTTTCCCATTTCTTGCAGTATGAATTCTATCAGCCGATGACAAAGACTGACAGTGAGCAGAAGATCACACGGAAAGTTTCAGGAGGCTAACTTGAAAGTAGCATGTGACTCACGCTCATGTTTCAGTCACGGGAACACAATCCCAGGAACTCAGTTTCTTGAGAGCTGGAAAATGGAGCCTACTAGCTACATGCTCAGGAATGAAAGAGAAATTGCTGGGAAAACAATTAATTGTATTTTCCATTATAATGTTTTGATCGGCAAATGTCCGTTTTCCATTTCCTCCATCCAGAGGACACTTTATGCACCTGCACCAGGAAGACAACCTGAAATCCATAGACCCTAAAATCGCCAGAGAAGTTCCACATCCAGCCTAACGAATTGATTAAATTGCCTCTCCATCGAGTCTAGAAATGGCTCCTTATGGTCTGACAACTTACAAAATAAAAAGAAAATTGACCTCATTCTATGGTCATACCCGGCAAATAATGTTAGACCAGGTTAAAAAAAAAAACCCTCCCATTCATAACAGAGAGTAATGGAAGACATACCAGACAGTTCACAAATCTTGCTGAATTGACATTACAAAGCCCTGGTGATGGGAAATATTTCTTTATGAGACTTGATTTTTTTTTCTCTAGGCATAATTCGATTTTTCACTGTTTTCCTTGGTTCCTTGTTCCAACCACTTGAATGTTTTTTTTTCTTACCCATTATTCTTTATTGCCACTTCTGAAACATATCAAACACAAAACTATGTCGCATACAACACTAACAGAAGTAGTTTATTCGTGAACTTGCATCAAAAAAACCCCCCATTTCCAGTAAATTTCATTTCAGCAGGAGTTCAAGGGTGTTAGTAAAGAGTAAATTCATTGAGCGAAATGAAGAAATACTGAACCAGTGTATATTTGGCAGGTGCTTTGTTAAGATATGGCTTTTGGAAGTGGGGGAGATGTTCTAACTGGTCTTCAGGTACATTTGTCACTGATTGGTTGGCTGCAAGTGGGCAAGTGAACAGTTAGGGAAATTTAAAAAGAGGAAGAATTATTCGCTGTTAGAGGTGGCGAGTTTTTGAGACTGCTAATTTTCTACAAGAGCTGAGATCATTATCAGGTTGATATTGGTGGTGTTCCCCCCTTGAAGTGAGTTTTTGTAACTCGCTTTCACCTATATAACTTGGAATTTCTGGAGTTGTTTTGATGCTCAGAAAAGTTATTTTTAAATAAGGCTCAAAGCTTTATTTTCAGTGAAATAACCATATTAAGCTATTGCTTAAAAGGACTTTCCATGCACTCGAGGGAAATAAATGAAATAAATAAATGTAAGAGCTGAATGTTGATAATGCCTGTGAAAAATAGAGCAGGCTTAGGGAAAAAGTCCATGGAAAAGGAGTCACTATCTTGTAAAGTTCTCGTGGCAGGCGTCTTTGGACTCCTTGAGTGGGTAACATTTAACTAGAACTCTGAAATAAGTGAAGAAATAGCCCATGGAGAAAATAGCTAATACCGAGACAAGGCAAGATTGGGGCTGTCCAGTATTTCCAGTACAAGGGTGAATGAGGTGGATGAGCGATTACTCCGCTAAAGTACAAATTAATGAGTGGCATTAACCATTTCAAAGCATTCATTACCAAAAAACCCCAAGCACCATTATTATTTTTGAATGCATTTTTAATTTTAGTTCTGCATGTTTATTTTTGAGAGGGAGAGAGAGCATGCGGGGGAGGGGCAGAAACAGAGGGAGACAGAGGATCCGAAGTGGGCTCCGTGCTGACAGCAAGGCTGAAACTCACGAAATATGAGTTTATGACCTGAGCCGAAGTCGGATGCTTGGCCACCCAGATGCCCCTTTAATGTAATTTTTAAGACAAAATGTGAAGAGTTGGTACTCAAAAGATAAAGGTAAAAATAATGTAATTACATCTCCTTTTATTCTAACATGCTTATTTTCTTTGGCAAACTTCCACGTGAATATACTTTTTTCTTTCCAAATCACTCAGTAATGACTGAAGCTTTAATTTGTTGAGTTGCTATCATTATTTGCCTCTGGATGGAATGTGCCAACAAAAGCACATACTTCATCATGAAATAAACTTTATTAAAAACCATTACTTTTTTTTTGCATTGTAGAGGGTTGGACTTATTCCTCAACAAAAATAAATAATATTAGACCAATATTTTTTCTAATACCCCAAATGTCCTTAACATTTGAGTTGTGGCATGGAGTAAATCTAATAAGGATTTAATAGCTTTCTGTGAATTCTACTTCATTAAGACAAAACCTAGAGAAAAATTTGCCTTTTTAACAACCTTTTTGAATGCATTCTTGACCTCTTTGTTCCTCAGGCTATAGACCACAGGGTTCAGCATGGGGATGAGCACAGTGTAGAACACGGATGCGATTTTGTCTGTGTCCATGGAATGGCTGGAGCTTGGCTGTAAGTACATGATGATGACTGTCCCATAAAATATGGAAACTGTAATGAGGTGAGACACACAGGTGGATAAAGCTTTCTGGTATCCCTCACCTGAGTGTATCTTCAGAATGGTAGTAAATATGAACAGGTAGGAAATAAAGATAACAAAAAGTGCAAAAAAGACATTGAAGCTTGAGATAAAAACAAGAATCAGCTCACTTTTGTGTTTATCAGAGCACGTCAAAGTCATGACAGCTGGAATATCACAGAAAAAGTGATGAACCACACTGGACACACAGAAAGAGAGACTAAAGGTGTCTCCAATGTTTATAGAGGCATTTAAGACACCACAGGCATAGGAGCCTATGGCCAGACGAGCACACACACCTGTCGTCATGGTGGTGGTGTAATGGAGGGGTCTGCACACTGCTGCATAGCGGTCATAGGCCATTGAGGCCAAGAGGTAATTTTCCACAGTGGCAAAGGCTGCAAAAAAGAACATCTGGGCAGCACATGCATTGTAGGAGATGACCTTGTCTCCCATTAGGAGCCCAGCCATGACCTTGGGAGTGACTGTTGAGGAGTAACAAAAGTCAACCAGAGACAGGTTACTGAGGAAGAAATACATAGGAGTGTGGAGACGAGAGTCCAGCAAGATCAGCACGATCATCCCCAGGTTTCCAATCAGAGTGACGAGGTAGATGAGCGTGAACGTTATAAAGAGAGGAAACTGCAGTTCTGGGTTATCGGTTAGTCCCAACAGGATGAAATCGGTCACGTCTGTACGATTCTTCATGGATGTGATTTGAGAATCACGAGACGCTCTGTGGCAAAGAATGATCAATAAAAAAAAGTTGCACGGAAATTGAAAAGCATGAGCGTTATTTTATTATGGCCATACTTTATTTGTGAATATTCTCCATTTCTAAGCATGGGAATGACAAATGCAATTTAGTGATAACTTATCCATAAAAGAATAGACTTTTGTACAGGAAGGTTCGTCACAGATCGTCTTCCCAACTTATTTTTGTATATGAGTAAATTGAGTCACAGGAAAGGGTAATGAGCTGTCTAAGGCCACATGCCAAGAAATGTTTGAACTCCCAAATCAGATCTTTTGGGTTCACTAATCATTTCCACTTCAATAGTGTTTATGTGTATTTATTCATTCCTCTCCATATCCCCATTAGATTGATTAGTTATTATGCTCATATATATCATAAGTAACTTGGCAACAAAGAGATTGAGTATTCAAGTTTACCTGGTTACTTACAGAGCTGTTCTTTAGACACATTCAGAACGGCTCCCAAACTAAATGTCATCAGTGAATTTGAATTGATTTTAATCTCATTCAATTTACACTTAATCATGGTATCCATTCTTCCAAACTTAATGCTTGGGGTTGCACAGCAGTGCAATCCACAAATATATGTACATATATGCAGTGAGATTAGTGCAACATTAGAGACACGTACAGTCAACAAAGGCAAAAGAAGGTACAGAATTGGGTGTAGAATATTGGTCTCTGGGCTTATGTGTACATGCATTCACACAGAAGAAATCCATTTACCACCTGGGAGATATTGGTCCTAAATGAAGTTTCCTGAGCCTGTTTTTATCCATCAGTAAAACGAAGGTGACATTGGAACCTACCTCTGTGTTCCTGTGAGTGTTAGATGAAATAATCAGGACACACAGTTCACGCAATGTGGGTATTCAGCACCATCCCGATGTGTTCTATTCATAATCTCATAATTAGGATGGAACAAGGTGCCAGTGGGTTTTGACATCCGGCAGCTTTACTCTGATGTGAGTTTTCTGACACGCTATGCCTACTTAGATATTTTTGTGTCTTCCAGTACTTCTCACTCTGTCCTATATCCCCCGTGTTCGTGGCTTTGTCACGCATTCTGTGTGAAAACCCTCACACAGACCTCTTTTGTTTAATTTCTTCCTTTTGATCCACATTTTAGTTTGGGTTGAAAGACTCCTATTTTATCCTAGACATATTCTTACAGTCATTAGTGTCAGCATGTAGCTGGATCATATATACTGAGGGGTGAAAACCCATATATGTGAAGCTGACTCTAGTCTGTAGATTGTTTTTGAGCAAGCACAATGGTTTAAATCCTTTTATTTATACTTGAAGTGTTGAGGGACATCCATTTTCTGGTAACTACTATTTTCCACCATCTTCTTTCTGGCCCCTCTACACATTGCATGTCTGGAATTTAAAGAATTTGTGTTTGTGAACCCATCACTCAATAATAGTATCAAGTTACAATTTCTTGTTTAACATTTGTCATGTTTTATGATGACTGGAATGCTCTTATTGGGCCCACATGGATAATCCAGTATAAAATTGTTATCTCAAAATCCTTAACTTTACTCATATGTGCACAATACCTTTTACCATGTAAGAGAACATAAGCACAGATTCCAGGATTAGGATGTGGGAATACAGGGGAGCATTATTCCGACTGCCACAGTGGGGATGAAAAGAATACATAATAGGTAAATTATCTAGGGAGTTAGACACTGTTGAAGCTGAGACACCTTCACAGATCTTGTGGCCAACTTTCTGATTGTGTATAATTATCAACAGAAAGAGGTATTAACTTATTCAGGGTCACATATCTGGAATAAATCCATTCCCAGTTCATATTTCTGGGAATTAGTAACAACTTTAACCCAGTGTTTATGTGCCAGTATATCTCACAGATAAACAGAAATCAGAAACGACAGACAAGTAGGCCGGCAGAGACACCAAAGACAGGCATATAGAGGATGGATCAAGAAGGGATAGATGGATGGATGGATGGATGGATGAATGGGTGGATGGATATAGAAGAGGAAAGGTATAAATTGTGTACACACACACACACACCCTAATTTAAAGTTAAGAAAATGAAGGATTTGGAAGTTACATGCCTTCTTAAAATTCTACATCTAGTCCGAGTTAAGATAAAAACCCATATATCACTGATTTTAATGCCTGTGGCTTGAATCATTGCATTGTTAGATTTTCTAGATGATCCAGTAATAAAAGGGCAGGTTGTAGGGAAATTACAGTAAAACTGGAGTAAGGATCTTGGTAGCTTTATGATGATCCTTCTGGAGTCTGAAGGAGTGTCATTTCGCCCTGTTTGGTTAGTTATCTCTTCAATAACAAGTCAAAAATTTACCACCTACCCAATCTTACCATCTATCATAGTTGCACTGTAAGCCTCAACAGAAGGTTTTCTTTTTTTTAATGCAAGTGCCTGATTTATGGTTTGATTGCCTAGGTAGCCATGCAGAGAGACACCCACTTCAAAGATGTCTATCTCAGAAAAAAAATGTTTATCTCACATGTTCTACCGACTGAGCCAATCAGGTGATGTCTATCTTGAATAAACACATTGCCAGCCACTAGATAAAGAGTTAGCTTCTCACCTCCCAGACTCCTTGGTTTTAGAGATCTTGGTGGATTTCAATAACCTACCATCCCAGGCCACTTGTTTTTCTCTCACAATGCTTTAAATTCCCTCTTTTATGCTTTAAATTCACCACTCAAGTGTGAACCCCAGATACCTTAGGTGTCCATCCACCACACCAACAAAAGCAGAACCCAGACCTGCTCTCCCTCCCTATCCATGGCCTTGCTGTGTGGCCCCAGGGATGCCATGTGGTTTCCAGGATCTGTGAATAATAAACTTTATCTCTTTCAGGTCTCCTGATGGTTATGGCTGAGCAGGTCTTGCAGTCATAACCAGAACCTCAAGAGTCAGTTCAGCCACAAGTCTGGTTGCCAACAGACTTGGACCAGCACAAAACAATAGATTTTTGCTAACTTCTTAAGGAAAGCAGCACGAAATTTCGTAAATACTATCCTACTCTCTGAGGATTAGAATGTTGTGGTTTTTGTTTTGTTTTGGGTTTTTTTTTGCATTTGAATCCTATACTTAAGTCAAGGTTTCAGAAAAAGTGTGCAAACAACTAGATAGGAGCTCAAAAACTCTTAGAAGAGGTAGCTGCCTCGCTGCTTCTGCATCAATTACATTTTTCACTAAAAGCGTATATTAAACAGAGAAGCTTACCTTGCTCTTGGAAAAAAATAAAAGACAATCCTGAACTGAGTCTGAAATCAGAAATTCAGACCTAGAAGAATGTATAAACAATTTTGGAGCATATCTCAGGTATTGGTCCCAAAGTTCCAAGGTACATGGAGAGATGAAGAAAGGATCATAAACATGGAGTTAGGAAGCCCAGGCTCAAGTCTTGCATCTACCGTGGATTTTTCTGTGTATTTAGAAGAGTCATTTACCTTACACAGAGCTCAGTTTCCTTATTTGTGGTATAGACATAATAAAATTACTTGTCCCCCAATTTCACAGAATTTTGTCTGTGAATGAGGGTGGGTCTTTAAGGACCTTAGTAAGGGTTATCCTTTCAACATAAAATAATATAATTATTATCTTAGGGTGTTTCCCCTGGCTGTGGTTGCAGGGTCACTGCCAACACTCAGTTTGGGAAAACACTGGTGTGTGTACTAAAAAGCATTAACATTCATTTAGAGAAATGGTGACCAAAAGGGTCTACACGGAGTCTGGTCCCTTTACAATATTGTCATGTGGAGTCATGATATGATTTCAGGCCCTAATGAATGGGAACCAGGAGAAAATTTGTAGGTGTGAAATTCCTAGGGGACAGTCCCGTATGAGGGCAATCACTTCTATCTAGGGAAGAAGCAATTAAATTGTGTACAGGGATATAATTTCTTCTGCTGAGTAGCACATAGATGCATTTGTGGTAACTTCCTTTCCTTCCCCAAATTTTATTAAGCTGTTACTCGGTCCATAACTAGTGGGTTTAATACATTCACATTTTTATATTATTGATATTTATATTAGATTGTAAAAACTTACTTTGTTTCTTGTATGCCATCTATTTGATTTTATTTTTTTCCTTTCCATTCATTTACTTGTTGTAATTAAATTGTAAACTGTTGGATTTTTAGAGATTGATAAATGAAATCCTGTTTTCCTTCTTGGGTTTACAACAAAGCAAAAATATTACACATAGGCCAAAAATATGGAGAGTACGTTCAGCTTTAATACTACTAAGGCCATTCAAAAATTTGATTCTGGTATGTAGTCAGATGGGTTTCTTTTCCATCCTGAATTACCCTGTTGTAGCCAAGGCAGCTGATGTTCTATCCAAATCCCCTAGGCACTCATGTGGCTCCAGAGGTAAAAGTTGAGCAATCGAGAAAACAGGTGAAGGTGGCTAAAGGTACAAATATCTAGTTATAAGATAAATAAATACTAGGGATGTGACACACACCACGATTACTATAATTAACAACACTAATACGTACACTTGAAAGTTTCTAAGATGTTAGATCTTAAACGTGCTCATCTCAGGATAAAATGTTGTAACTATGGGATGTCACAGATGTTAGTCAAACATCGTTGCCATCATTTCAAATAATTATGTTATATATCTTAAACTTATATAATGTGATTTATCAATTATATCTTAAAAAGCTGGAAAAAGCAAAATTTGAAATCACTCAAGGTAACTAACCACTTCAATAGATTGAGGAGAAAGAACACATTAAATTATCTGATTTATTAATTCAGAAAAAGCGTTTAACAAAATCTCCAGTGCCTTCGTGATAAAAGCAACCAGAAACCTGATAGAAGTGAACTTCCTCAAAAGTAGAAAGAGTACTAATGAAAAGCCCACAACTAACATCATCCTCAAATGTGAAAGAGTGAAATCCTTCCCTGTAACATCACATATTAAGCAAGGATGCCTTCTTTCACTACTTACATTCAAAGTTGTACTGAAAGTTCTATCTAGAGTGATTACAGAAGAAAATAAGAGTTAGAAGGCATATAAATTGGGAACGAAGAAGAAAAGCCGTATGATTTTCAGATGCTACCTCACATAGAGAAAATCCAAAAGAATGTACAAGAAACTATTAGCTAACAAACTTATTCACCGAACAAAAATATGTAGTGCTTACATACACTAGCAATAAACAATCCCAGAAGAAAATGAAGGACAAAATTCCACTTACAATAGCCTCCTTATGTTAAAATACAGAGGAATAATCTTTTTTTTTTTTTTAATTTTTTTTTCAACGTTTATTTATTTTTGGGACAGAGAGAGACAGAGCATGAACGGGGGAGGGGCAGAGAGAGAGGGAGACACAGAATCGGAAACAGGCTCCAGGCTCTGAGCCATCAGCCCAGAGCCCGACGCGGGGCTCGAACTCACGGACCGCGAGATCGTGACCTGGCTGAAGTCGGACGCCTAACCGACTGCGCCACCCAGGCTCCCCACAGAGGAATAATCTTAACCAAGGGTGAAAGTGTTGTACACTGAGACTACAGAATAAATTGTTGAAATTCAGGAAGGCCTAAATAGGTGGAAAGACATTCTGTGTTCACGGATTGGGTCATATGATACTGTTTACTGGCAATACTTTCCAAAGTGATCTACAGTTTTGATGTAATCCCTCTCATAATTCTCATGACCACAAGGAGAGAGGCTATTGCGAAAATTCAAATGGAATTTTGAGGGACCATCAACAGCCAAAACAATATTGAGAAGGAAGAACAAAGCGGGAGGACTCACCCTTCTGGATTTCGAAACTAATACAAATCTAAATTAATCAAAGCAATTTGATATTGCCTCAAGGATAGTGACGTCGGTCAAGTGAATAGAATTGAGAGACAAGAAATAAACCCATGTATCTATTGCCAGTTGATTTTTGACAAAAATGCTAAGTTCATTCAGTGGCAAAAGAAATCTTCAACAAAGGGCTGGGACAACTGGATATCCACATGTAAGAGTGAAGTTGAATCCCTTCTCACAGCATATATAAAACTCAACACAAAATGGCTGATGACTGAAATATGAGAGCTAAAAACATAAAACCATTAGAAAATGTGAGAAAAGTTCCAGACCTTGGATTGGGCAATGGTTTCTTATGTATTACATCAAAAAACACAAGCAACAAAAGAAAAAAGAGATAAGATGAACTTCTTCAAAATTACAAACCTTTGTATATCAAAGTATATTTTCAAGAAAATGAAAAGAATGGCTTAAGAATGGGAGAAAAAAATTTGCAAATCACATTACTAATAAGGCTGTAATATGCAGGCTACATAAAGGACTCTTACAACTCAACAACAGAGAAACCAATAGACCCGTTGAAAACTTGGCAAAGTCCTTGAACAGACATTTCTCCAAAGAAGATTTACTCAAAGCCAATAAGCTCATGGAAGTATGCTCAAAATCATTAGGCATTAGGGAAAAGTAAATCCAAACCATGAGATACTATTTCACACCCATTAGGATGGTGTGTAAAAGAAAATGGAAACTAACAAATTGTAGCAAGAATGTGGGTAAATAGGAACCCTTGTACGTTGCTGGTGGGAAAGAAAAATGGAACATTTGCTGTGAAAAACAGTTCCATGGTCTTCAAAAGGTAAGCATAGAATTACCGTATAAACCAGCCATTCTGTTCCTAGTAATATCACCCGAGAATGAAAACAGGTCCTCAAATAACACTTGTGCATGAATACAAATATTTCTGCTGCATTATTAACAATTGCCGATAGGTGAAAACCATCCAAATGTCTACCAATTGAGAATGGATGAAAAGATGTGGTATATATGTACACTGGGGTATTGTTCAGCCATAAAAAGAAATGAAGCATTGATACATGCTACAACACAGATAAGCCTCAAAAACAATGAATTGAGTAAAAGAAGTCAGACATAAAAGATCACTTATTATATGTTTCTGTTTACATGAGATATCCGTAATAGGTAAATCCATAGGTTATTGGTTCCCAGGGACAGGGGGCCCTCATGGGTATGGGATCTTCTTTGTGAATAAAAAAAGTCTTTTGGAATTAAATCGAGGTGATGGTTGCAGAACATTGTTAATGTGCTAAATACTACTGAGTTGCACAATTTGAAACAGTAGATTTTTTATGCTAATCTCCCATACATTAAAAAAGGCCAGGCAGAGGGAAATTAAACAGACAATAGGAGGAGAAAATAATGTGATGACAAAGGCAGAAACTGATGGAAATACCACTGAGGAATGCTGGCGGTCACCTGCAGATGAAATACACCAGGGACGGAGTCTCCCCTAGAGACTCCCAAGACTGAGATCTTTGTTTCATCCCAGTGAAACTGATTTCCAACAACTGGCCTCCGGAACTGCGAGAAAACAAATGCGTGTGGTTTTAAGGTCCCAGAGTGTGGTCATTTGTTACAGCAACCATAGGAAACTAACATAAAATCTTTATTATCTTTGCTGTGTTCAACCACTGGGTTTTCAATTTAACATGTTCCTGCAGCATGAGCTAGCATGCTTTGTTGTCTGTGTTCTGTTTTTACAAACAGATGATGAGTTTTTCTGTCTGGTGTCAGTTCCTCTTCTCATGCAGTTATTCATTCCTTAAAATCTTTTACTGAGCCTCAGCTCTGAACTCTCAAGAGTCTTTGTTAGTGAACAAATCAGAAATTGTTCCCGGCTGCATAGAACTTTTATTCTAATAGAGAAAACAAATGAAAGGAGTAAACACACAAAAATGAATAAGCAATATTTTGACCACTGTTTATGAAGAAGATAGAGATAAATATTTGTGCCCTTTTTTTCCCATGTAAATTTGTTCCTATACAGAATCACATTTCATTAGCTACTCTTGAGCTCTATGGAATAAACATTAGTCTAGACTCTGAGAATACATATCTAAATGAGATAACATTTGTGGGCTCAAAAGTCTTGCAATTCAGTGCTACAACTAAACCTATAAAAACAAAGCAATATAATATAAGTTTTAGTAGTTCTATGGAGAAGGTTGGCATATTAGATGATTGAAAGAGAGATAAGAAAAGGAACAGAAGGGAAAGGATGTTGACATGTTTTGAGCAGCTACTCTGTTCCAGGCACTGTGCTACAGTCTGGCTCATTCAGTGCCCGTTTAATAGAAGTCTGTGAGAGAGGCAGTAGTTTCCCCATTAGAAACTCAGAACACTTACATAACTTGCCCTACATCACAAAGTTTGGTTTGGAACGGAATTCACATTGGATTTGTTCTCTCTCCGAAACGTGTGCTAAGTTGGCGCTAGCCATTTTGGTTATGGTTTGGAGGCTGGTGAGTTTTCAAAAGAAATCATTGTAGAATCAAGTTATGTTGGAGAAATTTGATAGTTCTCTCAGCATAAATCCTCCCCACCCCCACAACATCCTCCAGATGATCTTATGGGAAGCTCTCTGAATCTGTTAGGGTCAATAATACTAGCTGCCGAGCAAGCAAACTGCAAACAGCAGTGACATGACCATAGACGTCTTTCGTGCTTGCATATTGTTCCATTAGTTGTTCTGGGGGAATCTCTACAGAGATTCAGTTGACCCTGATTCTTTCCATTAGTAATTTTGTCATCTCTTGTGGTCTGAATCCTCTCCACCCAGCTGGTGACAAAGAAAAAGAATGAACAGGACATCACCTGGAGAGTTTCGTGGTCCAGACTCGGAAGCAGCATGTATGATCTGTACTCACATTCCATGGCTAAGAACACAAACATATGGTCAAAATTATTTGTATGAAGGCAGAGGAACAGAGCCTATGTTTTTTCCAGGAGTAAAAAAGAAATAGTTTGGGAAAATAACTAACCAGTCTTTTCCATTGTAATGCTTATGATCATCAAATATTCATCTTATACTTCTTTTCCTACAGAAAATTTCTTATTCACCTCCACCAGGGAGACAACCTAAATCCCAACTAATTAATATAGAAGCACAATGTCCAGGCTATTTGAGAGGTTAGAAGGTCTTCTCCACCCAGTCCTTGTGTGGCTCCTTGTTGCCTAGTAACTTATGCACTAAAAGGAAAACTTAGCTTCTTCCACATTCATTCCCAATAAATAAAATTGGACTAGAGTAAAGATAATGGGAAAAAAAGGAGCTCCCATTCAGAATAGATAGTAATGGAAGGCGCACAGATTTCAATTTAGAAATCTTCGGGGCGCCTGGGTGGCGCAGTCGGTTAAGCGTCCGACTTCAGCCAGGTCAGGATCTCGCGGTCCGGGAGTTCGAGCCCCGCGTCGGGCTCTGGGCTGATGGCTCAGAGCCTGGAGCCTATTTCCGATTCTGTGTCTCCCTCTCTCTCTGCCCCTCCTCCGTTCATGCTCTGTCTCTCTCTGTCCCCAAAATAAATAAATGTTGGGAAAAAAAAAAAAAAGAAATCTTATGGAATCGACATTTTGAAGGCCCCTCAACCCTGGTGATGGGGTATATTTCTTTATAAGACCCTGATTTTTCTTTTTGGAAAAAATTCCCATTTTCGATTAGTTTCCTTAGTACCCGGTCCAATCTCTTAAATGTTTTTTTTAATACATTATTTTTTTAACCTCTTTTGAAATATATCAGAGAAATAACTATGTCCATTGCCATATTAACAAACAACAACATCAGCATCACAGTTTGGTAGTGTTTTTTTTTTTTTTAAGTTTATTTCTTTATTTTGAGAGAGAGCATGAGCAGGGTGGGGGCTCAGAGAGAGAGGGAGAGAGAGAATCCAAGCAGTCTTGGTGTCTTCGGCATGGAGCCTGGTGCGGGGCTCATACTCACAAACTGTGAGATCATGACCTGAGCTGAAATCAAGAGTCGGTTGGTCAACTGACTGAGCCACCCGGATGCCCTAAAGTTTGGTAGTTTTTTATTTAGTTATCTTGTTAGATTTATAACTATTTGATTTGGGGGCTGCTAATAGGAAAGGCCTCATGTTTTTAATTTCAGTTCCTGTTTGTTCATTTCAGTATATAAGAAAGTGATCAAATTTAGTATATTAGCCTTGCATCCGACAATCATTCTATAATCACTTATTAGTCCCGGGAGGGTTCTTTTCTCCTATTTTTCCCTATTTTTTAAGTAGGCATTCATGTCACCTGTGAACAAAAAACAGTTTTTATTTATTCCTTCCCAAGTCTCTGCATCATGAGATTCCATTCATGTACCATAGGGATGGAGGAAAGCTCAGTGAGTTCCACAGATGAAGGAGTAGGGACTGGCAGTCTATAACAGAAATGGAAAGGGAAATATTAGAATTATAATGTATTCTCCCTGGTACAGTGCTGGTAATGACACTTGATCTTAGCCAAAAGGCTGAGAAGTGATAGTGCAGTGCTAGTGAACACAATGCTCTGCATTTGTTAAAACCCTTAAAACCCTACATGGCAGAGTAAAATTAATATATACAAAGCTTGGGTTCCTAGTGTTACAAATGCCCCATGGTAATATAAAATTCCTTTTTAGAGGAGACTAGGTGAGAGTTGTATTCATTTTCTATGGCTGTTATAACAAATGACCACAAACCTAGAAGCTTACGCAACACGTATTAATTCCTTCACAGTCTAGAATCCAAAAGTCCAAATCGGGTTCTCTGGACAAAAGTCAGTGTATTAGAAGAGCCACGCTCCCTCCATAGGCTCTAAGACAAAATCCATTTCTCTCCTCTTCCATTTTCTTATTTATTTATTTATTTATTTATTTATTTATTTATTTTTTTAAAATTTATTTATTTTTGAGACAGAGAGAAAGAGAGCATGAACAGCGAAGGGTCAAGGGAGAGGGAGACATAGAATCTGAAACAGGCTCCAGGCTCTGAGCTGTCAGCACAGAGCCCGACGTGGGGCTCGAACCCACAGACCATGAGACCATGACCTGAGCCGAAGTCGGACACTTAACCGACTGAGCCACCCAGGCGCCTCTCCTCTTCCATTTGCTGATGGCTGTTGTCATCCATGATTTGTGGTCACATCACTTCATCTACTTCCAATGTCACATTGTCTACTCTTTTATCTGTGGTCAAACTTCTTATAATTATACGTGGGATTTCCTTCCTGGTCCACACAGAAAATATGGGATATAATCTTTAAGTTAATCAACTCTACATAGTCCTTTTAGGCTATATAAGGTAACCTTGGAAGATTCCAGAAATTAGGATGTGGATCAAGTCATTATTCAGATTGCCACAGGGTTACATTGAACATTCTGCACTGTTCTGAAAATTTTCTGTAACTCTAAAATACTTCTAAAATGAAACAATTATTTAAGATAATTATAAAAATTTAGGTAATAATGTTTTTGACAGGAGAAATATTACCATAAACGTAGAAGTGAATGTTTGTGTTATATTACACTGCCCCCAAATAGTAGGATGAAAATACTAGTATATTCAAGCACAGTCTTACAAATACTGAAATATCAAAGCCTCTTATTATCTAGAGGTAACAAATTAGTTGAGGGTACATATTTATGCGGGTAGATTTTTATAGTATAAAGCTTTCTGAGGATCAAAATTAAAAACATAAATATTGTGCATTATACTAGCATATTGAATGTACATTATCTTTATTATTGACAGATATTATCATATATTTCTATGTAGATATCTAGAATCATTTCAGTTAATTATATTTCATACATATGAAGTAATTTTCAAATATAATGGGATACTAACCTTTAAATAATTTTTGAGAGAGAGAGAGAGAGAGAGAGAGAGAGAGAGAGAGAATTTCAAACAGGCTCCACATTCTGTGTGGAGCCCAATGAAGGGCTTGATCCCATGACCCAGGATCATGACCTGCGCCGATATCAAGGGTTGAACACTGAACCGATTGAGCCACCCAGGTGTTCCAACACTTCAAATAATTTTAAATTTAATGTCTTTTTATGATTTACTAAAGAGTATTTATTTGATACGTTACTTCCCATTTAATGAGGCATCACTTCAAAGTAAAAATTATAGAATTGTTTCAGATGATTCACTTGATTATGGGATCCAGGAAATCATTGTGCCCAAACTTTGGAGTACAAACACTGAGTGAGATAAAAATATTTCAGCAAAGCAGAAAATAAGCTGTGCCCCCTTAGGGTAGATACACTCATTTAGTAGCATATTACTTTAAGTATATTCTCAAGGTTATTCTTAAGTTAGGACTCTTCGAACAGCATTCAACTAACGAAATAAAAATATTGGACATAAATTTCTATTCTAATACATGAATTAAATATTTAAATTATTATTATTAAAAACTAACAACATTCCAGTTAACTCTGGGAAATTCCCTACTCCAATGTGTATGTATCTTCATGGGCACATAAGGATATGTGCCCTTCTGTTCATGGTTTCATTTGTGTCCCTATTTTATGTGTTTCTGCATTGATGTGGTAGAAACAAATTCATGTAGAATAAATGAATAAATCAATACCTGCTTTTACAAGTAGGCCCCAGGCAATTTTTTTTTGACAGAGAGAGATGGGGAGCCAGTGAGCAAAGGGCAGAGAAAGAGAAGCAGAGCTCACTTAAGTGGGGCTCAAGCTCACCCAAGACGTGGCTCCAGCTCACCCAATCTGGGACTCCAACTCAAGAACCCTGAGATCATGACCTGAGCAGAAGTCACATGCTTAATGCCTGAGCCACCCAGGCACCCAGGCACTTAGACATCTTAATCATTCTTGTTCAGGTTATTACATTTCCAGACATATATTTTTTTCCTTCAGGATAAGAGGCATTGAATAAGCAAAGATATCACTCCAGAAACTTAATTTCACAGTGGTCTTAATGAAACTAGATTAGTGTACATTGTACAATGTTAAAAAATCACAATCTTAAAGATAATTTTGCCTCTGAAACAACCTTCATGAATGCATTCTTAACCTCTTTGTTCCTCAGGCTATAGACCACAGGGTTCAGCATGGGGATGACCATGGTGTAGAACACAGATGCCATTTTGTCTGTGTCCATGGAATGGCTGGAACTGGGCTGTAAGTACATAAAAATGACTGTCCCATAGAAGATGGAGACTGCAGAGAGGTGAGAAGCACAGGTAGATAAAGCCTTCTGATATCCTGTAGATGAGTGCATCTTTAGGATGGTGATAAATATGAATATGTAGGAAATCAAGATGACCATGAGAGCAAAAAAGCTGTTGAAGCTCACTACATAAACAAGAACCAGCTCACTGACACGTCTATCAGAGCAAGAAAGAACCATGACTGCAGGCACATCACAGAAAAAATGATGAATCACATTGGACATACAAAAGGAGAGTTTGAACGTGTCTCCAGTGTGGATAGAGGCATTCAGGAAACCACAGGTGTAGGAACCTATGGCCAGACATGCACACACACCTGTCGTCATGGTGGTGGTGTAATGGAGGGGTTTGCACACTGCTGCATAGCGGTCATAGGCCATTGAAGCCAACAGGTAACTCTCCACCGTGGCAAAGGCTGCAAAAAAGAACATCTGAGCAGCACACGCACTGTAGGAGATGACCTTGTCTCTTATAAGTAATCCAGCCATGACCTTGGGAGTGACAGCTGTAGAGTAACAAAGGTCCACCAGAGACAGGTTACTGAGGAAAAAGTACATGGGAGTGTGGAGACGAGAGTCCAACAGAATCAACACTATTATCCCCAGGTTTCCAACCAGAGTGATGAGATAGATGAGGGTGAACACGATAAAGAGGGGAACCTGCAGTTCTGGATCACTGGTTAGTCCCAGCAAGATGAACTGAGTCACTTCTGTCCTGTTATCCATCAGTGTTGAGAACCACAAACGCTATGGCAATGAGAAGAAAGAAATGGGTGATAAACCAAGAGACTTATATTGAAAAGTGTATACATACAGTATGTGTTATTTCATTAGAGCAGTAGCTTGTATATCAAGTTTCTCCAGATAAAAAAAAAAATTAGCTTGACAACAAAAGTTAGCACATTAATGATGTGTAGATTTGCAAACTGTTGAATCTGAAGTACGGAGCATCTCCTCAATTCTAAAGTTTTAGAATTCTGTAAACTGAGATGTAGAGAATTAAATAACTTGATCAAGATGGCTCGTCCAGAAGGAATGTCTGGCCGTTCACTTCCCCCAAGCCTAGTGAAAGCAGGTACTTGCCCATGACTCACCCACCAGGAACTGCTGCAGACCCTGTAGAGGTACAGATGGTCCCCAACCTACGATGATTCGATTTAATGATTTTTCCACTTTACGATGGTGCAACAGTGACACACATTCGATGCAAATCAAACTGTGACGTTTGAATTTTGACCTTTTCCCAGCTTACTGATGTGAGGCTTGACTCTCATGATGCTAGGCATTGGCACCAGCCACAGCCCCCAGTCAGCCACGCAATCATGAGGGTCAACAACCCAGACACTGGCAACCACTCTGTGGTTCACTTTCAGTACATTACATGAGATATTTATTAGAAAACAGACTTTGTGTGAGATGATTTTGTCCAACTGTAGGCTTATATAAGTGCTCAGAGTATGTTTGAGGTAGGAGAGGCTAAGCTATGATGTTGAGTAAGTCAGGTGTATTAAGTAAATTTTCAACTTACCATATTTTCAACTTACCATGGAGTTATTGAAACATAAGCTCATTGTAAGTCCTGGAAAATCTGTATACTCCTTACATCCTCTCAAGAACATCATGAGTTTAATTTGTTATTACAGTCATTTAAATTATGATGCACAAGGGGTTCCTGGGTGGCTGTCACTTGAGTGTCTGACTCTTGATTTTCGCTCTGGTCATGAGATTGAGCCCTTGCATCAGGCTCCACGCTGATTCTCTTCCTGTCTCTCTGCCCCTCGCCTGCTTGTGCTCTCTCTCTCTAATAAATAAATATGCACAGGACATTGAGTAATTTTTTATATTTATTTTTTGAAAAAATGTCTAATGTTTATTTGTTTTTGAGAGAGAGAGAGTGTGTGAGCAAGTGAGGGGCAGAGAGAGAGGGAGACACAGAATCCGAAGCAGGTTCCAGGCTCTGAGCTGTCAGCACAGAGCCCAAAGGTGGAGCTCGAACCCGTGCACCATGGGATCATGACCTGAGCCGAAGTTGGAGGTTTAACAGACTGACCCACCCACAGGCCCCGATTTTTTATATTTAAATGAATATTAGTTGACAAGCCATGCTTTGAACCAACTTTTGAACCCACACTGAATGGTTCCTAAGATGACAGTCTAAAATGTATTGAAATGAAATTGAATTGAACTCAACTTACGATTGCTCATTGTCTCTACTGGTCCAAAATCAGTTTGTGGTTTCCCACTGAAGTGTCTGAGAGACACGTGCATGGTGCACATGGTGGGCTGCCTGGAGCCTGAGGAGCTGGGATAGTCAGTACTCCTCCATAGGAAGAGTACTATAAATCTGTTCACTTAAACTTGAAGCCTTGGAAGGGCATCCCTCTTCTGCTAACTACTCACATCTTCCTCCTACACTTTGACAATTTCCCGTACAATAGGGGAATTACTTGCCAACATTAGACATTGTGGACATTGTTTGCCAACCTTAACACACGTACCTACTTGGAGCCTGTACTACATTCTATGAGCAATAATAAAGGCTTTATATGTCAAATGTGTGTGCATACAGGAGGTAGTATTATTATGCCTCCTTCACCATTGTGGAGCATGAGGATTTGAGAAGTTATGCGATGCTCTAAAATACACAGCTAGCATGGGAAAGAGTCAAGATTCGAGAGTTAAATCCACTTTCTGTGTAATCAAAAGGCTCTGCTTTTAGCCATTCGCTGTCAACATCTGTGGTTGTATTGCTGACGATAAGCTTGAAATTATAGGGGAAAGTTATAGGGAAATTATCGGGGATCTTGTTAATTCATATGAGGGATTTTGTAGTTTAAAGGTTATTTCACTCTTGCTCTTGCTTGTTTGTGTCCAATGAGAGGCCAGCATTGAGTGACCAGGATGAAATCACCACTCGATCAATTAGAGAATCATCTGTGGCTGTTTTGTTCATATCTTTAGCAAAGCAGGACAATGTTCCTTAAGTATCAATAAACTCCCTTCTGAAGGAAATTTTGACATGTATACGCCAGTCTCACCTCCACAGTTTGGAAAAACATTGAAGACATCGATTTCTGTTCTCGAATAACTCGAAGTAAGCAGAGCTGCCCTACTGCTTTTGCATAGATGACACTTGTCGTTAAAAATGTTTACGGAATATGGATGCTTACCTGTCTTCTGGGTGAACAGGAAGAGCCAATGCTGAGTAGCGGGTCTGAATCAGAATCTCAGTCATAGGATAATGCATAAATCGTACTACAGGAGCTCTCTCAGGACATGGTCATAAGGCTCCAAGGTCTCTGAGGCAGGGAAAAATGGAGGAAAGCATATTAATATGGCTCAATTTCTGAACCTACCATGCATTCCTTCTGTGTCCTTAGAGGAATCACTGGCTTCCTCCTTATTTGTAAAATAAAGATGATAAGATTACCTCTTACATAATTCACAGACTCGTGTCTGTAAATAACAAGCAGGGAGGGTCTGTAAAACATCTCAGTAAGAAATTATCATTTTTGAAGTCAATCAACGTGATTTTTCTCTTGGGGTGTTTCCCCTGAATGTGGTTGCAGGCTGATAGAGAATCCACGATAAGACTTCTGTGCACTAGCAAGTTTAACATTCATATGAATAAATGATCACCAAATGGGTTCAGCATGTAGACTGGTGCCTCTACAATGATGTCATGTGGAGTCATCTTGGGATTTCATTGGCTAATGCATGGGGATGTGGAGAGAATTAGAGAGACACAGACATTCTCTGGGAATTTCCCCTGGGAGAACATTTCCGGCACCTCATCCCACCTTCTCAGGATGGAAGCAATTAAACAGTCTGTGGGAGCCACTCTGGTTATTTTCATTGAACACACACGTTTTGTATTACTTGTTATTTTTGTCAGTTTATAATTAATGCATGATTTCCATACAGTAACATCCACAATCTTAGCATATAGTTTTAGGAATATTGTCAGATTCGTGTCAAGTAAGCACTATCACCTAAAAAAATTCATACAAACCTCTCTGTGTAAACCCATTCTGCCACCCACTGCCCCTGGAAACCCATAAACTCTTTTGCCCAAATAAAGTCACCTTTTCTAGAGTGTCCTTACCCGTAATCTTAGAACATGTACTGCGTAGGTCTATAATTTTTCACTTAGCATTTGAGGCCCATCTGTATCGTTTCCTGTATCAAAGGAGAATATTTTTACTGCGGAGTAGAGTTTTACTATCTGGTTGTTACTGATGGTTTATCTTATTCTTAGTTGAAGAACATTTGTGTTGGTGCTAGTGTTTTGTGATTACAAATAAAGCTGATTTAAACATCTGCCTCAAGTTTTTTTGTTTGTTTGTTTTCATGGCAAAAATTCTTATTTTTTAATGGAAATGTAGCTAGCACAAAATGTTACATTAGTTTCAAGCATACACCACAGTGATTCGACAACTCTATGCATTATGCTCTGCTCACAATTGTAGCTACCGTCTGTCCCCATGCAGCACCATTACAATACCATTGACTGTATTCCCTGGGCTGCACCTTCTATCCTTGTGACATATTCGTTCCATTCCTGGAAGACTGAATCTCCCACTCCTCTTCACCTATTTTGCCCTTCCCCCACATTGGCTCTCCACTGGCAACCACCAGTTTGTTCTCTGTCTACATGGGTCTCTTTTAGCTTTTTGTTCCTACATAACCGCTGTCTGGTGGAATGTGTTAAGTCTTCCGCTGTCACTCGTACGGTGATGGAGGTTTTCTCACAGAGGAGGAAGTCATCTCCTACGACGTATGTGGTGCTCAGAGGTTCTTCCTTCTGGCTTTTGCCACCGTAGACTGCTTCCTGGTAGCTGTCATGTGTAGAGGGTCAGCGCTTACTTGACACCCGCCGCTCTGGCCACCATCATGTGTGTGCTCAAATGGCGGTAGGCTGGTATATTTGGGGCTTGCTGAATTTGCCATCCACACTGGAGTCACCTTCGGCCTCTCTTTCTTCGCCATTCTTCGCCAATCTCTTCGCCATTCCGATGTGGTCCATTACTTTTTCTGTGATAGCCCCTCAATCCTGGCTCTTTCCTGCTGTGACATCTACGTAAATGAGATTGTGCTCTTTAATTAGTGGATTTCTAAGTCCGTTTTGCCCTTATAGTTATCTTGACCTCCTATCTGTTCACATTTCTTGCCATCCTGAGGATGCTCTCAGCACAGGGACAGTGACTTTGCTACTTGCACGTGGGCTCACTCATGTGGTTGCATATCTG
This sequence comes from Herpailurus yagouaroundi, assembly GCF_014898765.1. Classification (NCBI taxonomy): domain Eukaryota; kingdom Metazoa; phylum Chordata; class Mammalia; order Carnivora; family Felidae; genus Herpailurus; species Herpailurus yagouaroundi. The sequence continues at coordinate 2,929,502 of NW_024412418.1, read as the reverse complement.
CTGCACAGTCAGCCGGGCTGAGAGGCTCAACATGGCATTACTCACGTTTCTGACCGTTGATTCTGGTTATTCTCTCTCTTTTCTCCACGTGCTCTTTCATCTTCCAAAGGTTGGACCTGCTTTCTTACATAATATTTTCAGTGTGAAAGTAAAACCGAAGGGTTTCTTGGAGTCTAGACTCCAAACTCACACAAGATTTTCTCTGCCACATTATCCTAATCCATGATGTCAAAGGGCTGGCCCCGATGCAAGCATGGATCGGGCATGGAAGACTCCATCTCTTGAGGAAAACAGCTGCAAAGAATTTGTGTCCATAGTTCATCTATCACAATTGGAAATTAGATCAAACTGCTATAACGAAGAAAGCCAAAACACAGTGGCTTAAATACAATACCAATTCATTTCAAATGGTGGATACCTGTGGTAGGATAAATATGAACTCTCTGGACATGGCACCCATCGGTCATTCTGGGCCAAGTTCAGTCCACACAGCCTCTGTCTGTCATCTTGCAGAGTGTTGAAATTCTGTCCTTATCATAACTATTCTACCTGCAGGAAAGGAGAAAGGGATGGGTTGAAGGAAATATAATTTATTTTCAAGAAAGTGATATAATAGCTGTTCACATTACCTCTGAGTACATTCCACTGGCAAGAGTTCAGTCATAAGACCACAAAAAAATCAATGATAAACCAACCACAAAATTTTACCTCTGCCTGAAAGGCAATGTGCTTAGCTGAAATCTCAATAGTCTGGAATTAAAACAAAATGTTCCTTGAGGAAAGCCAGTATACTGCCACACAATTAGGAACTGAATCTGAACTTCTACTCTGCCTCCAAAACTGTGTCTCTGGCTTGTTTTTGCCCTAGTGGAAAGTCCTTTTCCTAGATCTCACACCGCTTCATTAAGAGACCTTTTCTCAATCACACCATCTAAAATAGCTTTTTATCTCTTATCTGCTCTTATCTTCTTCAGACATTTAAATAAATCTCTTAAATTACATTTTATTTGTTTAATTGCTTATTTTGGTTTCTTCCAAATCATACATAGTATTATATTCTTCCAAGTTGGCCGGATTGTTTTTTACTATGTTTGAAATAATGCAGTGACATGATATGATGATGTATTGGACGTGGAATGTGAAAAAAAAATGGTAGCCTAGCTGCCTAAGCAACTAGAAGGATAAGATGGCTACTATGTGAGGTATGGCAGGCATGATAACAGGAGATTTGAGTCAGAAGGGGGCTTGAATTTCACTGGAGTATACAAAGCTTGAGATGCCTTTTGGATACCACCAGGAAAGTTTTAGCACTGGAGCAGAGGTACAAATTTGGAATTTTCAGCATGTAGATGGTATTTAAACCGTGAGAATGAGAACATAGGTAAGAGAATGTAGGTAGAGAGAAGCAAAGTGTTTCAAGGACCGACACCTGGAACTTTCTCAATGAAAGGTCAAAGAGATGAGGAGCCAACAAAGGTGAGTGGTGTCCTGGAAACCAAGTGATGAGAAATGCATCAGTAGGAAACAGACGTGTCAAATCTGCTGGTAGATTAAACAATGTCAAGACTTAGAACTGGCAATACGTCATAGTGATATGAAGTTGGTGGATGACTTTGAGTGGTTTTGGTTGGATGGTGGGGTGACAAATCTCATAACGGTGTACTCTACAATCTAGTCCATGATTTTTCTTTGCTTTACATAGTTTCTAAGTATTGTCCCAACCTGTATGATGGAGTAAATGCATATTGTCTTTTCCCAGAGAAGCGAGAGAGATAGGGCTTTGAGACTTTCAACTCCAAGAAGAGAGAAGATGGACAGAGGCTAACAACATGGTGGGAAGCCAAGGTTTTAGGAGAGAGTTGACTGGGAGGAGATGTTTGACAGTAGATGATGCTTCATGAACCTGAAGGTCAGTTTTATATCAAATATTTACTTTGCAGCAGTTCATCGATCTGGGCTTCACTTCCCCTCCATTCTGTCTGAGTACAAGGTTACTGTTTATTTGGTTCTCGGGAAGAATGAAGGAGAATGAGTAGTTTATGTCACCTTGGGGAAAAGCAGTGTAGACACAGGGGAAAAAAAGGCTCAGGAGGAGGTGTGGTTCTTGAAGTGATGAACAAGTAAGAAAAAGGCAGGGACTTAGAACAGGAACCGAGAGACTAAAAGAGAACTTATATGCACACAATCCCTACCCCAAGATGCCTCAGAAAATTTAGGAAGGTCCTTAGCCTCTTGTAGCTAGTTGTTATTTCATTTTCCAGTTAAAGGAAAGAAGGCTGGAGGGTTTGGGTTCATTTGAGTTTCAATGGAGAGTGAGCTGGACTCTTTGGAGAAAGAGCTGATGACTGGATTGGGACCGGAATAGCACAACAGGAGCCTGGAATGTTTTATAGTTCCAGAAAGTAAGGAGGAGTTCAAAAAACAGAAAGATTGAGCAGCTCACAAGGAAACAAGAGTAAAACTGCAAGTGACCCCAATGGTCAAAGATGGAGTGATCTGAACAATAAAATAAATAATATAGTACAAACTGTACCCCAAATTTTAAAGCAGATCAATGTAAGTACATACTGACGTAAGTAAGAAATTAAGTAAGTAAATAAATAAAGTTTTCTTATAGAAAAACCCTAAATAATATATTTAAGTTTCCCCTAGGAGGTGGAGTGTAGTCCCTTCCACCATGACCGTGACCTGAACTTAGTGACATGTTTCTAAAGTGTAGAATTTGCAGGGGGAGAAAGGTAGCATTATCTGAAGCACCCAGAAAACATATCTTGTTTAGATGACCAAGATTAAGATCCTCAGTGACAAGTCATGTAGGTAATATATGTCCCCTGATAGGAGGTGATAAGAATGGGACTTTACTCTTTCTCAAAGACCAAACCTCCTTGTAACCATGACAAAAAGATCAGGTGAACGCAAATTGAAAGACTTTCTACAAAATACCCGAGTAGTACTTCTCAAAGCTATTAATGTAGTGAAAAATCCAGGAAGAACTGAGACACTGTCACAGATCAGAGGAGACTAACGAGACAGGACAATATATGCAGTGTTATATCCAGGGTCGGACCCTGTAAGAGCACAATGATATTAGTTAAAAAATAATAATCTAAGTAAATTCTTGAATTTTAGAGAATAGTAGTGTATCAATGATGGCTTCTTAGTTTTGACTAATGTATTATGATAAGGGAAGATGCTACCATTAGGGGAATCTGGGTGAGAGGTATGTGGGACTTGTCTGTAATATCTCAGAAACTTTTTTGAAACTTTAAAATCCTTTTTAGGGTGCCTGGGTGGCGCAGTCGGTTAAGCGTCCGACTTCAGCCAGGTCATGATCTCGCGGTCCGTGAGTTCGAGCCCCGCGTCAGGCTCTGGGCTGATGGCTCAGAGCCTGGAGCCTGTTTCCGATTCTGTGTCTCCCTCTCTCTCTGCCCCTCCCCTGTTCATGCTCTGTCTCTCTCTGTCCCAAAAATAAATAAATAAATAAATAAAATAAAATCCTTTTTAAATGTAATGATATATTTAAAGTAATTATTAAGAAATGGTTCCAGAAAAGGACCTACCATTTTTATAGACTTCAGACCCAGATATATCCATATATATATATATATTTTTTTTTTTAAATCTGAGTAGCCCTGTATTTTTTTAATTAGATCTGAAATTCAAACTTTCTCTCCAAAAAAATTCTAAGTATAGATATCTTTACCAGTAAATTCTACAAACACGTAAGAAAGAAATAAAACCAATCTGAGTGTATTCTTTCAGAGAACTTAAAATTTTTTTGTTTATTTATTTATTTATTCATTTATTTATTTGCCAACCTTAGTTTATTTACTAAACAAAAGTCCTTTAAAAAAAAGGCCACCTAGTAAATAAGTCACAGATGATCCCTGACCCCAGGCAGGCCATGCCTCTCTCATGTTTAGCTTCTGTAGCACTGACTGATGTGTGTGTGTGTGTGTGTGTATACATATATATATATATATATATATATATATATCATAATATATTGTCAAATTGGTTTCCATACAACACCCAGTGCTCACCCCAACAGGTATCCTCCTCAATGCCCATCACCCACTTTCCCTTCTCCCCCACCCCCCCATCAACCCTCAGTTTCTTCTCAGTATTTAAGAGTTTATGGTTTGCCTCCCTCCCTCCCTGTAACTTTTATTTTCCCCCTTCCCCCTCCCATGATCTTCTGTTGTTTCTCAAGATACACATATGAGTGAAAACATATGGTATCTGTCTTTCTCTGCCTGACTTATTTCACTTAGCATAATACCGTCCAGTTCCATCCACATTGCTACAAATGGCCAGATTTCATTCTTTCTCATTGCCAAGTAGTATTCCATTGTATATATGAACCACATCTTCTTTATCCATTCATCAGTTGATGAACCTTTAGGCTTTTTCCATAATTTGGCTATTGTTGAAAATGCTGCTATAAACTTTGAGGTACAAGTGCCCCTATGCATCAGCACTCCTGTATCCCTTGGGTAAATTCCTAGCAGTGCTATTGCTGGGTCATAGGGTAGGTCTATTTTTAATTTTTTGAGGAACCTCCACACTGTTTTCCAGAGTGGCGGCACCAGTTTGCATTCCTACCAACAATGCAAGAGGGTTCCCATTGCTCCACATCCTCTCCAGCATCTATAGTCTCCTGATTTGTTCATTTTGGCCACTCTGACCCGTGTGAGGTGGTATCTTAGTGTAGTTTTGATTTGGATTTCCCTGATGAGGAGTGACATTGAACATCTTTTCATGTGTCTGTTGGCCATCTGGATGTCTTCTTTAGAGAAGTGTCTATTCATGTCTTCTGCCCATTTCTTCACTGATTATTTGGCTTTTGGGTGTGGAGTGTGGTGAGTTCTTTATAGATTTTGGATACTAGCCCTTTGTCCAATATGTCATTTGCAAATATCTTCCCCATTCCATCGGTTGCCTTTTAGTTTTGTTGATTGTTTCCTTTGCAATGAAGAAGATTTTTATCTTGATGAGGTCCCAATAGTTCATTTTTGCTTTTAATTCCCTTGCCTTTGGAGATGTGTCAAGTAAGAAATTGCTGCAGCTGAGGTCAGAGAGGTTTTTTTCCTGCTTTCTCCTTTAGGGTTTAATGGTTTCCTGTCTCACATTCAGGTCCTTCATCCATTTTGAGTTTACCTTTGTGAATGGTATAAGAAAGTGGTCTAGTTTCATTCTTCTGCATGTTGCTGTCCAGTTCTCCCAGCACCATTTGTTAAAGAGGCTGTCTTTTTTCCATTGGATGTTCTTTCCTGCTTTGTCAAAGATGAGTTGGCCATATATTTGTGGGTTCAACTCTGGAGTCTCTATTCTATTCCATTGGTCTATGTGCCTGCTTTTGTGCCAATACCATACTGTCTTGATGATTACAGCTTGGTAGTAGAGGCTAAAGTCTGAGATTGTGATGCCTCATGCTTTGGTTTTCTTCTTCAATATTACCTTGGCTATTCGGGGCCTTTTGTGGTTCCATACAAATTTTAGGATTGCTTGTTCTAGCTTCGAGAAGAATGCTGGTACAATTTTGATTAGGGTTGCATTGAATGTGTAGATTGTTTCAGGTAGTATTGACATTTTAACAATATTTATTCTTCCAACCCATGAGCATGGAATGTTTTTCCATTTCTTTGTATCTTCTTCAATTTCCTTCATAAGCTTTCTATAGTTTTCAACATACAGATCTTTTACGTCTTTGGTTAGGTTCATTCCTAGGTATTTTATGACTCTTGGTGAAATTGTGAATGGGATCAGTTTCTTTGACTTTCTGTTGCTTCATTATTAGTGTATAAGAATGCAACTGATTTCTGTACATTAATTTTGTACCCTGCGACTTTGCTGAATTCCTGTATCGGTTCTAGCAGACTTTTGGTGGAGTTTGCCGGGTTTTCCATGTAGAGTATCATGTCATCTGCAAAAAGTGAAGGTTTGACTTCATCTTTGCCAATTTTGTTGCCTTTGATTTCACTTTGTTGTCTGATTGCCAATGCAAGAACTTCCAACGCTGTGTGAAACAACAGCGGTGAGAGCAGAGCTAGATATTTTTGTTGCACCACACAGACATCTTAGGACATTCAAGCAGTTTCACAAATCTTGAGAAGTTGAGTGTTTCTAAAATTATAGACATAGAAAAGGAAGGTGGGTATATATTCCTTTTGGTAGGTTTCTTATAAAAATACCTCTCCTAAAAGCCAATAAAATACACCATTATTATCTATTATATTAGCACATTAAGGTAGGATATGTAATATTGTTGTAAAGAATTTCCATACTAACATTTTCTATGGATGTTTAGAATCATTGGTGTTGATTGAATAATCATCATTTATCAAGAAATTTTACAAATTGAGTCAGTTAAGAAACTTTTTGCAGTATCAGATGTTGTTATTACACTTCACTAAATGTAATTTATTTCATGTGTTATTTTTCATTTAGTGAGAAATTCCTCATAGAAAAGAATTAAAATGGTTTTTATATGATCTGTTTGACAGTGTGGTTTCCAAAAAGTTATTTGTCCAAAAGTGGGAAATGTAAATAGAGAATGAGAGAATGTTAAAAAAAGAAAAAAGAAAATGGCATCTTTTGAAATGCTCTAAAATTCCTTTCTAAAGAACTATATAATGGGTAAGCAACTATAATTATCCATGGTTCAGACATAGTTACTGCTGGACTCAAACGAGTAGTTTATTTATTAATTTAACCAATGTTTGTTGAGAAATTAGTACAAACTTGGCCATAACTCAATTATTGGGGATGAAGTTGTTAGTAAGGAACACAAATCCACTCTTCTCATGCAATGTACTTTCTAGGTAGATAGAGAAATGAAAATGAATAAACAAAGAAATAAATAGAAATAGTTGATCACAGCCATGAAGAATAAAGTAAATTGGGCACAGTGTCCATGGGGGTGGGGTGACTATGATACAGTAACATTTAAGCAAAGACTCGAGGGAAGTGAGGGGGCTTTCTGAGCGTTGACAACAGTAGAGAACTCAGTGTGAGTGAAGAGGAGGGAGCGAGTAGGGGAGCAGAAGACACGATGTAGCTCATATGAAACTAACGGAGGGACACTAGCCATCTCATAGTATTTCCAGACAGAAAAATAGATAACACTATCATACTCAGTGTATTTATATTACAAAGTTGAAAAGTTGGTAGCCCTACACGGAAAATTTTTTTAAATGTCTTTACTATCCACTGACCATTTTCTTCCCTTGTATTTTGGTCTTGCTTTTGAAAATGATCCTGTGACCATCCTGTTTCTACCACACGCTCCTGAAGATAGAAAAATTAATTCCTTTGATATATTGTATGTTTATAGATCTGAATAAACATGCCCCCCAAAGCATATAACTTTATTTTAAAAACTATGTTATTGCACCCCAATGTTTATCGCAGTGCAATTGACAATAGCCAAATTGGAAAGAGCCTCAATGTCCATCGACAGATGAATGGATAAAAAAAAGATGTGGTATACTACTCAGCGATGAAAGAGAATGAAATCTTGCCATTTGCAACAACATGGATGGAACTAGAGTTAGTGTATTACGCTAAGTGAAATAAATCAGTCAGAGAAAAACAAACATCATATGCTTTCACTCATACGTGGAATTTAAGAAATAAAACAGATTAACGTAGGGGAAACGAAGTAAAAATAAGATAAAAAATAGAGAGGGGGACAAACCATAAGAAACTCTTTTTTTTTTTAAATTTTTTTTTCAACGTTTATTTATTTTTGGGACAGAGAGAGACAGAGCATGAACGGGGGAGGGGCAGAGAGAGAGGGAGACACAGAATCGGAAACAGGCTCCAGGCTCTGAGCCATCAGCCCAGAGCCCGACGCGGGGCTGGAACTCACGGACCACGAGATCGTGACCTGGCTGAAGTCGGACGCTTAACCGACTGCGCCACCCAGGCGCCCCAAGAAACTCTTAAATACAGAGAACAAACTCAGGGTTGCTCAAAAGGTGTCGGGTGGGGGGATGGGCTAAATGGGTGATGGGCACTTGTTGGGATGAGCATTGGGGTGTTATAGGTAAATGATGAATCACTAAATTCTATTCCTGAAATCATTATTACACTGTATGTTAACTAATTTGGATTTAAATTAAAATTTTTGTCATGTTTTTCTTGATTTTGGTCTTGAAATTGTTTTTCTTTCTTTTCCAGTTTATTTATTTACTTTGTGAGAGAGAGTGTGCGCGCCCACGAGCAGTGGAGGGGAAGAGAGAGAGGAAGAGAGAGAGAATCCCAAGAAAACTGCACACTGTCAGGGCTGAGACCAATGCAGGGCTTGAGCTCACGAACCATAAGATCATGACTTGAGCCAAAATCAAGAGATGGAAACTTAACCAACTGAGCCGCCTGGTGTCCCAATAGTTTTTCACCTAGAGAAAAAAATAGTGTCGGACACAAATTTATATTCTGATATCTAAATTTACTACTCAAACTTTTTAAAATTAGAAAACACTGCATCCAACACCTTTAGCAAATTCCCCATTCCTTTGTGTCTGTGCACATATGGGATTCTTGCATATGCTTCTCTTCATGAGCTTATGTGTGCCACGGTTTACATAGAGGTATGCATTGCCACATGGTAGACTAAATAAGACATAAAGTTATAAGGTGGATTAAAAGCAGGGCTCCAAAATTTTAAGGCCCCTTTGGCCATCCTTGTTCAGGTATCACATATGTGAACATACCATTTTCTTTTCCAGATGAGAGACGTTTGAATAAGAAATGACATCACTCCAGTAATTTAGGTGCAGTATGGACAATAATATGTCATGTGTGGATTCAGTCATATGTGGAATTTGAGAAACAAAACAAAGGATAAAAAAAAAGAGACAAGAAGAGACAAAAAAAGCTGACTCAAATGTAGGGATCTGGTGGTTGCCAAGAGAGGAGGTGGATAGGAGGATGGATGGAAGGGATAAAGGAGATTAAGAGTTAAGCTTCCAGGGGCACCTCGGTGGCTCAGTTGGTTGGGCCTCCGACTTCGGCTCAGGTCAGGATCTCACAGCTTGTGAGTTCTAGTCTCGCGTCAGGCTCTGCTCTGACAGCTCAGAGCCTGGAGCCTGCTTTGGATTCTGCGTCTCCCTCTCTCTCTGCCCCTCCCCCACTTGCACTCTACCTCTCTCTCAAAAATAAATAAACGTTTAAAAAAAGAGCTAAACTTCCAAAATAAATGAACTTCCAAAACAAATAAATAACTTTCAAAATAAACTTACAAAATAAGTAAGTCATGGAAATGAAAACTACTGCATAGGGAATATAGTCAGCCAATAAGATGGTAATAATGTTGTTTGGTGACAGATGGTGGCTACAATTATTGTGGTGAGCACTAAGTAGCATATAATTGTTGAATCATTATGTTGTACACCAGCACTAATATAACATTATATGTTAATTATACTTTGATTTTTGAAAATGTGAATCATTGCCTATTGGGGATCTGAGAAGAACAACACAGGTCACTGTGGATCTTATAACTTTAAGAGGCAACGCTTAGAGCCAACTTTGCCTTCTCAACCACCTTCTTGAATGCGTTTTTCACCTCTTTGTTCCTTAGGCTATACACCAGGGGGTTTAGCATGGGAATTACCACAGTGTAGAACACGGATGCAATTTTATCTGAGTCCGTGGAATGGCTGGAGCTGGGCTCGGCGTACATGAAGAGGAATGTCCCATAGAAGATGGAGACTGTAGAGAGGTGGGAAGTGCAGGTGGACAAAGCCTTCTGATATCCCTCACCTGAGCACATCTTCAGGATGTGCACTAAATCCATATCTTTCAATAATAACTCTGAATGTAAATGGACTAAATGTTCTAATCAAAAGACATAGGGTATCAGAATGGATAAAAAAAAAAAAAAACAAGACCCATCTATATGCTGTCTGCAAGAGACTCCTTTTAGACCTAAAGACACCTGCAGATTGAAAGTGAGGGGATGGAAAACTATCTATCATACTAATGGATGCCAAAAGAAAGCTGGAGTAGCCATACTTATGTCAGACAAACCAGACTTTAAAACAGACTGTAATAAAAGATGAAGAAGGGCATTATATAATAATTAAGGGATCTATCCATCAAGAAGACCTAACTATTGTAAATATTTATCCCCACATCTTGGAACCACCCAAGTATATAAATCAATTAATAGCAAACATAAAGAAACTCATTGATGGGGCGCCTGGGTGGCTCAGTCGGTTAAGCACCCAACACCAGCTCAGGTCATGATCTCACAGTCTATGAGTTCGAGCCCTGTGTTGGGCTCTTTGCTGACAGCTCAAAGCCTGGAGTATGCTTTGGATTCTCTCTCTCTCTCTCTCTCTCTCTCTCTCTCTCTCTGTCCCTTCCCACCTCGCACTCTGTCTCTCTCTCTCTCTCTCTCTCTCTCTGTTTCTCAAAAATAAATAAACATTAAAAAAGAAACTTCTTCTAAAAATAAAAAAAGAAACTCATTTATAATAATACAATAATAGTGGGGAACTTTAACATCCCCCTTACATCAATGGACAGATCATCCAAGCAGAAAATCAATAGGGAAACAATGGCTTTGAATGACACACTGGACTGGATGGACTTACCAGATATATTCAGAACATTTTATCCTAAAGCAGCAGACTACACATTCTTCTTGAGGGTACATGGGACATTTTCCAGAACAGATCACATACTGGGTCACAAATATGCCCCACTAAGTTCAAAAAGATCGAGATCACGCCATACATATTTTCAAATCACAATGCTATGAAACTTAAAATCAATCACAAGAAAAAAATTGGAAAGCCCTCAAATACATGGAGGTTAAAGAACATCCTATTAAATAATGAATGGGTTAATGAGTAAATTAAAGAAGAAACTAAAAAAATACATGGGAGCAAATGAAAATGGAAGTATAACAGTCCAAAACCTTTGGGATATAGCAAAGACAGTCCTACGAGGGAAGTATATTGCAATTCAGGCCTATCTGAAGAAGTATGAAAGGTCTCAAATACACAGCCTAACCTTAAACCTAAAGGTGGCAGAAAGGAGCAGCAAACAAAGCCCAAAGCCAGCAGAAGAAGGGAAATAATAAAGATTAGAGCAGAAATAAATAATATAGAAACAAAAAAAAAATCACAGAACAGATGAATGAAACTAAGATCTGGTTCTCTGAAAGAATAAACAAAATTGATAAATCCCTACCCAGCTTATCAAAAAGAAAAGAGAAAGGACCCAAATAGACAAAACTCACAAATGAAAGAAGACAGATCACAGCCAACATCACAGAAATTAAAATCCTTATTTTAGCATGAGTCAAAAGAGTGCCCTTTCTTAAACTCATTCTTCCTCCCATTACTATCATCTCATAGTTGAATCACCAAGATCAAGAGTTGAAAAGTCCTGGTTTGTTGGCTAGCTTGAGTCTTCAGGTCTGTTTTGGTGGAGAGCTCCATGTTTAAAAATTTTTATGTGATATGTTCTTGTGTAGGAACAGTGTCTTAAATCTTAATTATAATCTGAGGTCCTTTAGAAAGACAACTATCCTCACAAATCATTATCTACCATTGTTCTCCTGATTCTTTCACATCCTCATTCTCCAAGCCTAGCCCCTGAAGTCATTAGGTCTGTCAACCAGCGACAGTCATAACATCTCAGAATATGGAATGTCCTGCAAAGAGTAAGAACTACATGCATATATATTTCTACGTATGCATGTGTACATATATTTATGCATGTGTTAATATACATGTATAAAATATACCATTTCATTTAAATTCATTCTGAGGTAAGTAGAATTTTGATTATTCCCACTTTATCATTAAGACACCTGAGGATATGAGAAGGTATATAATTTGGCTGATCTTTTTAAAGAAAGCAGTTGATGTTATTCCATAGATATCACTAAACTCCCCATTGATGGAAATTTTGATACTAAAATCCCAGCCTCAGCTCACTGCTTTAGGAGTAATGTTCAAATCATCTACTTCGGTGCTCAAATGACTCAGAGTAGGTAGAGCACCCCGTGGATTTTGCATGAATTATACTTCTTACTAAAAAAAAAAAATACACGCAACATAGAAGCTTACCTTGCTGGCGGAAAAGAAGAGACAGGCAATCCTGAATAGTGAGTCTGAAATCAGACTTTTTGCTATGAAATAATGCATATATCCTGTTGGAGATGTTCTCTATCAGGTACTAGTGAAAATTCCAAGACTCCTAAGACAGGTAAAATTAGAGGAAAGATCCCAACTTGGAGTCACAAACATGATCCAAGTCCTAAACCCACCTTTAGTTCTGACTACGCTTTTGGAGCGGCCGCTTTTCTCCCTATTTGTAAAATAAAGGATAAAATCACCTCTCCTACATAATTCACAGAATTGTGTCGTGATGAGCAAAGGAGAGAAGCTCTAGAAAACACCTTGCTGAGGGGTTCTCACCTGGAACTCAATCAATATCATTTCCATGAGGAGATGTTTTCCCTGGCCACGATCGCAGGCTGGAAACAAATTCTCAGGTCCAAGGTCAGGGAGGAAGGTCTGCATGTACCAGCAGCGATAGCAGTCAGCTGAATAAATGATGGCCAGAGGGGCGTGGCACATGGCCTGGTCCCTCTGAAATGATGTCATGTTGAGTCCTACTGGGATTTCAGGGGCTATCTCATGGAATCAGGAGGGAGTGAGATAGACACAGAGTTCTCTCCTGCATGTCCCCCAGGAGGGCATCTGTAGCTCTCATCCACCTTCTTAGGGAGAAGCAATTAAACAGCCTGTGGGGACCTAACTAGATCTGATCAGGGTGCACACATGGTTTTGTGTCACATGTTCTTATATTTCACCCCTTCTCCCACCTGCTGTCCCTGGAAACCACATTACAGCTTTTGTCCATGTAATTTTGCCTTTGCAATAATGTCCTGTAAGTTGAGTCCTAGTGTGTGTAGCCTTTGTGTCTGGATTCCTTCACGTAAGCTGTATCTGAGATTCATCCATATTGTTGCCTATATTAATTTCCTAAGACTGCTCTTAAAAAGTACCACAAAGAAGGTGGCATTAACAGAAATGTATCGTCTCACATTTCTGAATGCTAGAAATCTGAGGTCCATGTGTCGATGGGGTTGGTTCCATTGGTTGCTTGTGAATTCGGTAAGGGAGAAATTGTCTCATATCTGTCTCCGAGCATCAGGGTGATGTGCTGGTGTTCGTTTGCATTCCTTGGTCTGCTGACCATTCTGACCTCTGTCTTCCTCTTCACATGGTATTATTCCCTTGTGATTGCATCTGTCTAAATTTTCCCTTTTTAAAGGGAGTCCTATTAGATTAGATTAATCCTATAAGATTTGGGGCCCACCCTACCCCAGTGGAACTCATCTTAAATAAGTAAATCTGCAACAATCCTATTTCCAAATAAGAACACACTTTGAAGTACTCAGGGTTGAGATTTCAACACACAAGACATCGAACTGGACTTTGCACTTCTCATAAGGTGTTTCGTTACTTATAGTCTTAAATTTGTTTTTCTGTCAGGGAACGTGGATATTGATTTCCTATCCCTCTGTCCTGCTAATCTCACTCTCCGGTCATTTATTTATGTGGCTAATGACTTGCAGAACTAATTCAGCAAAGTGTATCTATTTCCCCTGAAGTATGCGGGTTCTGATGTCCTTGACCCTACCTTTTCCCTATTTATCTTTTAGCCTGCCTGCCAATGGATTACTCTTGGGACTCATGCACCATTTCCACATAAAAAAATGTTCTTAAATCTCCCGAATCAGGTAGACACCAATTTTCACATTTTACCATTGGATGTTTCTGTGTGTCGGATATGGCTTTCACAGTTCAGCGACATTATAATTTTGCCCTACGTTCATCCAGGGACTAGAAGTTTTCCTTCCTATGACTCTCCAGGGAGTGTGACCTTGGGAATGCACAACGTCTTCCAGATCAACAGGGATAAGCATGACTTTTTTCAGACACTACTCCTTTAGAGTTATACCCGGATTAGAGTAGTTTATTCTTCATCCAGTGTTTAGTCAAAGGTTGTGCTCAAGTGTGCTAAGGGTTCAAGGCTCTTTGCTTATGGATCACTGTGTGGTTTGGTAAAGCTTTTGCATTTTCTCCGCATCCTGCTTTTATGACTCTTAAGTGGATGCAGTGTAAGGTATGTATTCAGCCCTCGGGACCCTTAGGCATGAGTATGATTGTAGGAGGACTTTTCTTGACTATCTCTTGCTCCTGTTCTCTCTTGAAATCTACTGGATGCTCTGCCATTTTATGTTTTTCTACCAGTATCATGAAATTTTCCAACCCTCTTTTAATTGCTTATCACCAAATGCTCCATGGTTTTCCATAATACTCTTAGGCATGAACTTCTCACCTGCTCTAAATAAAGTCATTCACCTCAGGTAAAGCTTCAGAATTCTTGTCTTCATGGACTGCCTACTCTCTGGATAGAAACTCTGTGCCATTGTACTAGTCCTGGAGGAGGAGACAGGATCCAGCTCTCCCAGAATGATACTCTTCTTCTTTAAGCGAGTGCTAGGGGGAAGACCATAGTCCTAGGTTTCTTGGCCTGTCCTTCCCAATGTGAAATCACTACCCAACAAACAAATTGAGGCAGAGGCCATTGGGTCCCTAAACTCTCAGCCTTCTGTATGTTGGGCAAAGCTTTTACCCTATTAACTGGGTGGGAGATGACAGCCTCTGCCCCCCCGCCCCCAGCCTTGCTCATTGGGAATAATGCTTCTGCAATATGGACGTGGAGAGAAAGAGAGATGCCTGTGTCCCGCCCTGCAGAGAATGATACTGTAGTCCACAATGGAACCTGGAGTTAGAAAGTACCCCTGCCTTCTTGGACACATTTTCCTGTAACATAACTTCTACCGCACAGAGCTGGGGAAGGTGATGGAAGTGGGTCATGGCCTAAATGACACAATGCTGTTCTTAGGAGACTGAGCAGATCTCCTCAAGCACATGTTTCTCCATTTGCTGTATGTCCTTAAGACAAGTTCAAGGGATTTCATATTGTTGGGGTTAAAAAAAATTTTCCACCAGTGATAATGTTGTTTCACTGAAGAGAAGTTCTGTTGAGCCCTTTGTATGCCATCTAGAGAGCCCACTGTTTAAATTATTTCTCATAAACTTTTAATGTTGGAATTGTTTTGGATTTACAGAACAGTTTCACAGGTAGCACCAAGAACTCCTGGATATCCACTCACCTAGTTTCCCTCAAAACTTTGCACCTAAAGTTTTATTGTCTTACATTATCATGTTGCATTTTTCAAGGCAAAGAATCCAACATTGGTACTTTACTGTTAAGTGAAGTCCAGAGTTTATTCAAACTTTACCTCTTTTTCCCATAACGTCCTTTCTTTCTCCCCTTTGGTCAGGATCCAATCTTGGATACCACATAAGCAAGTAAAAATCATTGTAATTTTAAACCACAATCTATTAGTCACCAACAATATGTCAGTCATAGTCTTTCCTTCTTTCTTCCTTTCTTTATAGTATTTTTAGTAGTTTTGGGTTTTTATTTACATTCCAGTTGGTTAAAATATAGCGTAATATTAGATTCAGGAGTAGAATTTAGAGATTCATCACTTCTATATAACACCCAGTGCTCATCACAACAAGTTCCCTTAATACCCATCACCCATTTATTTATTTATTTATTTATTTATTTTTTTAAGGGAATTTTATTTATTTATTTATTTATTTATTTTAATTTTTTTTTTCAACGTTTATTTATTTTTGGGACAGAGAGAGACAGAGCATGAACGGGGGAGGGGCAGAGAGAGAGGGGACACAGAATCGGAAACAGGCTCCAGGCTCTGAGCCATCAGCCCAGAGCCCGACGTGGGGCTCGAACTCACGGACCGCGAGATCGTGACCTGGCTGAAGTCGGACGCTTAACCGACTGCGCCACCCAGGCGCCCCATCCATCACCCATTTAACCCATTCCCTGCCCCCCCCCCGCAATCCTCAGCTTGTTATCTTTAGTTAAGAGTCTGTTTTATGGTTTGCCTCTCTCTTTTTCCCCGTTATGTTCATTTTTTGTTTCTTAAGTTCCACATATGAGAGAAATCATATGGTATTTGTCTTTCTCTGACTGACTTATATTGCTTAGCATAATACTCTCTAGCTCCATCCATGTCATTGGCAATGGCAAAATTTCATTCTTTTTTGTGGCTGAATAATATTCCATGGTATTATAAACACCACAACTTCTTTATCCATTCATCAGTCAATGGACATTCGGGCTCTTTCCATAATTTGGCTATTATTGATAGCACTGCTATAAACATCAGCATCCATGTGTCCTTTAAAATAACAGGCATTATTAAGATAAGAGAGAAAGATATAGGAGTAAGGAGGAAAATAAATAAAATAGAGAGTTATATCTAGAAAATAATTTGGGGTGTGATTACTAGAATATGGGAGCAAACTGATAAGAAACATCCAGGTTTTTTAAGGAGCTGCATCTCTAAGAAGGTTATGCCTTCATTGAAAAAGTCTTAAACCACCTGTGGAAATTAAAAAATTGCATGGGTGGAAGTCTGCCAAATGATGTTCCTCAAGGAGAACAGACCCTTCAAAATCACTTCACAAGTTGTAAATAGAGAATAATGGGTAAAAAAACAATTTCCAAAAAACTGAACGAGGTTCTAAGAAAAAGAATGGCAAATAGAGTTCGTCACAAAAATAAAATCAAGATATAATGAAGAATTATCTATTATCCTCATGGTGGAAGGGCCTTTGTCAACTCAGCAAAATTCTGGAATTAACTTTGTCTTCCTTTGTTCACTTTTATGAATGAGTTGGTGGCTTTTTCCTTATTATCTTTACCCTAGTTCAATATTATATATTGGATGTGTATACAGGATGAGCTAACTTTTCTTCTTAGTTCATAAGCTATTGGATTGAAAGGACCCACACTTGCAGTGGATGGAGAGGATAAATTTATCTCTTAGATACACAGAACTTCTAGAGTCGTTATAATCACTAGAATTTCAGCTTCTTCCTCCCAGGAATTTTGATTGGAACTCTAAAAAGTCTTTATGGGGGTGCCTGGGTGGCTCAGTCAGTTAAGCATCTGACTCTTGATTTTGGCTTAGGTCATGATCTCATGGGTAGTGAGTTTGAGCCCCACATCAGACTCTGTGTTGACAGTGTGGAGCCTGCTTGGGATCTTCTCTTTCCCTCTCTTTCTGCCTTTCTCCTGCTTGTGCTCTCTCTCTCTCTCTCTCTCTTTCCCTCAAAATAAGTAAACACTAAAAATATACAAAAACTAAAATAAAAAGTCTTCTGTCCTTAATGTCTTCAGAAGTTTCCAGAGCAGTCCCCTAGCACCTCACTCCTTGACCTTCTAAAGACAGATATATCTCGTGAGTGATATTGTCTTTGTGCCTGAAACAGACTTCCTTCCTCCAGTAGTTATTTGCTTTTTTTGTATAATGAGACCGCAGAGGATTTTATTCGACCTCTTTATTCTACCAAGAGTTTGTCCCAATTCTCCAGCCTCTCCAGTAACCCCAACTTCAAATACTACCAGTGAGGTAAGTGGACTCTCCTTTACCACAGCTGTACAAGCATCTGTTATTATCTGTTTACTCAATGGCAGCCATACAAATGTGTGTGAACTGGTGTCTCCTTCTGGTTTTAGTATTTCTGGTTATTGATATTTTGTATCTTTTCATGTGCTTCTTGGCACTCAAACGCTTTCTTTGTTAGCACATCTCTTCAAACCTTTCCCCGCTTTTTAATAGAAATGTTTGTTTTCTCATAATTGAGTTGCAAGATGTCTACAGTCTCAAAATGAACTTTTAAATCAGCTATTGTATTTGCAAACACTTTCTTCCAATTTGTGATTTGTCTTTTTAAAAATTGTATTCATGGCATTGCTTGATATGGAAAAACAATTGAATTTTGATGCAGTTAAAATTTGGACTCCAAAATTACAGCTTCTTCCTTTTTTATAACTTTCATCTTGTTTATTGCTATTCTTTATTAGATGAATCACTGGCATCATATTTTCCTCTCCTTGTTTTCTTCAGTTCTTTGAATATATCTGACCTCCCTCAGAGAGTTTCTATTGACTGTTCTCCCCTTTGTTTGGACCACATTTTTCTCCTTATTTTCATGCCTTACAATTTTTTTTTTTTGGCTGAAAAAATGGGCCCTTCAGATCACATAGTATAGAAACTTTGAATGCTGACCATCCCCAGAGTTGTTGTTTGATACTCATTCTTGTTTCATTGATTGAACTACACTGATTTTAGAGTCTGTTTCCCTTCTGTGTGTAGCCTTTGAAGTTTCAACCCAATCTTTTCAACTCTTGTTCTTATTTATAAGCCTGTGCTCTTATGGGTAGCCACTGTATCAGTGGTCAGCGAATGATGTGCCGGAAGTTTTTCTTAGACCCATTTTGAAGGAAGGTTCTGGGAATGGTTTGGGGAATTTATTCAAAGTTTGGGCAGTTGACAAATCTTCTCTGGTTTTTGCTTTCTTCTTGGCGGGGAACCATAAGATCAGCCAGAAATAAGTAACTGGCATCAGATCTGTTTTTACCTGCATACTACGTGTGCATACCCAGAAATATGTCAGAGCTTTTCAAAGCCCCTGTATCATTTCCTGAATATCCTTTTTTAATGTTTGACTTGTCCCTTATTTTCCCCAAACAGTATCACAGCTCTTGGCAGCTGTGATTTGCCCTTCTGCAATAGTTCTGCCACATGCTGTTGTGGGGCTAATGGACTTCTCTTGCTCCATAACCAACATAATTTCTCACAGCCTTAGAATTTTCATTCAGGCTCTTTGTTCTGTCAGGAATACTCTACCTTGGGGTAGACAGTACTAAGGTTTAGCAATGACATGAGGAAACTGAGATTATCATGGACTACCAATGGAAATACAAAATGGCGCATTACTCAAAAAAATTGTTCGGCTGGGCGCCTGGGTGGCTCAGTAGATTAAGCGTCTGAGTTCTGCTCAGGCATGATCTCATGGTTCATGGGCTTGAGCCCCATGCTAGACTTTGTGCTGACTGCTCAGAGCCTGGATCCTGCTTCAGATTCTGTGTCTCTCTCTTTTGCTCTCTGCCCCTCCCCCACTTGTGTGCTCTCCCTTCCCCCCCCCCCCGCAATTTCTCTCTCTGTCAAAAATAAAAATAAACTTTAAAAAATCATTTGGCAATGTCTGATAAGGTTAAACATAAATCTACCATATCTGCTAACAATCTCACTTCAAGGTATTTACTCAAACCTATGTTTATACAATAGTTCTGTATGCAAATGTTTATAGTTGATGTAACTGTAATCAATACAATCTAGAAATAAACGGTGTGGTTAGGTCCACATAATAGAATACTACTCGACAATAAAAAGGAACAAACCACTGATACGTGCAAGAAATGGATGAATCTCATATACACCTTATGCTGAGTGAAACAAGCCAGACTCAACAAATTAGATAGTGTATGACCTCATTTATATGACATTTCTTCCAGAGGAAAAGTCTCAAGAACAAAATCAGTTTCAGGATCTGAGGGCGGCAGGAGGGCTTCACCACAAAGGAACACAGGGACTTTGGAGGACAGATGGTACTAGTCTTTGTTTTGATTGTGTTGGTGGCTCACGATCATATGCATTTAACCAACTTTCAGGACTATACACTAAAATGCATGAAATTTGCTATAAATGAATTATGCTAAACTGAAAATAAGGAAGAAATGGCAAAAAAATGTAAATGCATCTGTGTGTTCACTCAACACATTAAGCTAGGTATTCACAGATGGTTTAATTGCCTCTCCCTTAAGTAGTAGGAGAAAGTCCTAGAGCTGCCCTCACAAGGGCCTGTTCCCCTGAGATCTCCAGGTTTCTGGTTCTTATTCATTATTATCTTTTAGAATCCCAACATGGTTCTTCTGCCTGACATCATTTTGAACGGAACAGACGATATACCAAGGCATCTGGGTAATTTACTTACTCGTGTGAATGCAAATGGTTGTTAGTACACATGCTGATCTTCCCCCAAATTGTGGAATTTCTGTGAGTCTGCAACCATCGTCAGGAAAACCCCTAGCATGAAAATTATACTGAATGCAGTCCAAGTGATAACCCTTTACTGAGTTGTTTTATAGCCTTTTTATTTGCTATTCACAGCCACAGTCCTGCGAATCATGCCCATGTGTTAATAACACTCTATTTCACAAATAAAGAAACTAAGTTTGACATCAGGTAAGGGACAACTCTAAGGGCACCTTTTGATTCGCTCCTGGGAGGGAGCTTTGTTGATGGGATTGCTACATTCTTCCCCCGCAGAGTTTCGGATCAATGACTAAACATTCAGGATTTCCATCGCCTGTTTTCAAGGACCAGGTAAGTAACCTTTTGTATTTCACACACATTTTTAGTGAGAAGTGTAATACATGTAAAAGTAGTAATGAAGCTGATGTTATGAGTTATTTGAGCTCAAAATAGAATACCATGAACATCTTTTCTGAAACGCTTGGGACTTTATGTCCAATTAAAAACCACTTCCGTTAGTAGGAAGCTCAGTGGCACTTATGAAACGTTGTTATGTTCCTAAAGAGGATGGGCAAAGATGGAAGGTGGATGTTACTCTGATTGAACAGGAGGTAATTTCCTCCCATTTTCTATCTTTTCCTGTCATTGTAGGGGAGGCTCACAAGCAAAGTTTGATTGGACAGTTCTTTAGATGCCAGGAAGATCTTCATGAGGTTATTTAGATCTGTACTCCACTTTAATATTCTTTACCCCTGAAGCTCACCCTTTTCCTGACGTCTAGAAAAGTCGACAGAGCAGTCATTCAGTGCGTAGGTTGTAAAATAGATCATAGATACATTTGATTCTCAGAGCTGCTTCCTCTTAGACATGTAATTTTAGGAAGTAACTTCTCAAATCCTCTTTTCTTATTTGTAAAATAGGGATGCTAGTGCCGACTGACGTTTAATGTTATCATGAAGATTAAAGTGAAACATATCTATATCTGAATATGTCATTCCCTTATTAGTGGTCATAGAATGCAGCACATTCTATTTGCTTTAAAAGTTGTAGGTTATATTATCATGTATGTTAGAAATTTATAAACACACAAGTGCCTTTAGGGACAGGAATGTAAAGTGAAGTTGCAAAATGGCCAGGAGGAAATAGAAGGTAGAGAGTAGATAGAGAAAAGTAGTTACCAGAGAACGGACATGCTACCAAAAGCTCCAAGGTCAAATTAAAAATTAAAAAGCAAAACCATGGAGGTGACCACATAACAGATCTGCAGACTAGAATGAAATTCCTGGTCCATGACCCTTCAACTCTCCATCTCTGTGACTGTACAAGAGGCTGGGGGCTACCAGACTTCACACTGCCTCCACATCGTGAAGCCCTGCATCCCACCCCCACCTGTCCTTAACCAAGATGGAGACCATCATTCCATCCTAATAATAACGTAGTAACTCATCAGGATTGTGATGAATGCCCACATTGTGCTTTTTAAAAATTAATTACCTCATTTAGATTTTGTAAAAAAATCCCTTTTGAATCATCCCATTACCATCTTTATTTATTTATTTTTTTAAGGGGGCTCCACGCCCAGCGTGGCTTGAACTCACCATCCTGAGATCAAGACCTGAGCTGAGATCAAGAGCTGGAGGCTTAACCAACTGAACACGCAGGTGCCCCACCATCTTCATTTTATAAAGAAAATGAGGCTCAAGGAAGTTATGTTAGGACCAATGTCTCCTTGGTTGAAAATGGTAGGGCTGCTTTCTGAATGCTTATGAACCTCTTCTCAGAGCCCAAGCTCTAACACCCAATGCCATACCTTCTTCAGAATTGAATTCAACTGGAATTCTTGGTTGTACATGCCTCTACTGTAGTTGTGCTGTTATCCCAGTACATCTAGTTTGTATATACATAGCTATTCTACTGAACACCTACAAGTACTGAGTTTGGCCTAATGGACACAATGAATAAATGTGAACTCAGTTAAAATAAATTCAATTAAACTTCAGTTAAGAGCCTGGGCCTAGGAAATCACTTTGCCTGGGTCCAAGGCTTGACTCTATTGGTTGATACTGATGTAGACTTGCACAAACAGTCATTTGTGGGTTTGTTGAGAGGATTAAGCATATGTCAACCTTAGACATAAGCGTGTACTTGATGTGAGCACTGTATAAACTTTAGCTGTCAATAAACTCAGGAAATCTGACTTAGGAAATGTAAGTACAGCAAATATGTGACCTTGGATAAATCATAACCTCTTTCTGTGCCTCTCTTTGTGCATTGGCACAAGTAAGAAGTTGGCTATGGGACTTGTAAGGATCTTTTGGCTTCAACAGTATGTAACCATATAGATCATTTATCTAAGTCCTAAGTTTTTTGTTCAAATCTATGCTTTATATCAGAGAATCATGAAGAATAAGTTATTGCCATAATTAAATGGTGAAGTAAATGAGGTATTTATATATTTAAATTTCAGTGCAGGGGGGCCTGGGTGGCTCAATTGGTTAAGCATCTGACTTGGTTTCAGCTCAGGTCATGCTCTGACAGTTTTCTGAGTTTGAGCCCTGTGTAGGGCTCTGTGCCAGCAGCTTAGAGCCTGCTTGGGATTCTCTTTCCTTGTCTCTCTGCCTCTTTCCCTGCTTGTGCTGTTTCTGTCTCTCTCAAATAAATAAACATACTTATGAATAAATAAATAAATAAATAAATAAATAAATAAATAAATATAAATAAGTAAATAAATAAATTTCAGCGCCATCTATTTTCTGTTCACCAAATATTCCTTTCTTTCTCGTTACTACAAAGAGTTTAGTAATTCCCATGGACGCTAATACAGAAGTGACAGATTTCATCCTGATGGATCTGACCAATACTCTAGAACTTCAGATTCCACTTTTTATTGTGTTCACCCCTCATTTACTTCATCAGTGTTTGGGGGAACCTGGGGATGATCATACTGATCCTACTGGACTCCCATTGCCACTCTCTCATGTACTTTTTCCTCAGTAACCTGTCTCTGGTGGACTTTGGTTACTCTGCAGCTGGCACTCCCAGGGTCACGGCTGGATTCCTTATAGGAGACCAGGTCATCTCCTATAATGCGTGTGCTGCTCAAACGTTCCCTTCTGCAGCCTTTGCAACTGTGGAACGTTACCTCTTATCCTCAGCAGCCCGTGACCTCTACACAGCAGTGTGAAGCCCCTCCATCCCACCACCACCATGACGATGAGCGTGTGTGCTCTTCTGGCCATGGGTTGCTACATCTGTAGTCTCCTGAATGCATCCATTCAGGTTGGGAATACGTTCAGTCTTTCTTTCTGTAAGTCCAATGTGGTCCTTCACTTTTTCCTGTGATATTCCAGCAGTCATGGCTCTCTCTTGCTCTGATAAACACATTAGTAAGGTGGTTCTTGTGTATGTGTCAAGCTTTAATGTCTTTTTTGCTCTTCTCGTCATAATCCTATCCTACCTATTCATATTTATAACCAGCTTGAAGATGCAGTCAGCTCAGGGGCACCAAAAGGCTTTGTCCACCTGCACTTCCCACCTCACTACAGTCTACATCTTTTATGGGACAGTCATCTTTATGTATTTACAGCCCAGTTCCAGCCATTCCATGGACACAGACAAAACGGCATCCATGTTCTACACTGTGCTCATCCCCATGCTGAACCCTGTGGTCTACAGCCTGAGGAACAAAGAAGTCAAGAATGCTTTCAAGAAAGTTTTGGAAAAGGCAAAATCATCTCTCGTCCTTGGATTTTAATATTATATTATGCACAATAATCTAGTTTCATTTCTCGGTTTATCCCATTCATATTTTTAAGACTTACCCTGCATTTAATTCTTCAAGTTATATCCCTAACACTTGAAAAGTCTGCTGTCTTGTAAAAATAAAGTATATCTAAAATATAATACTTGAACTAGTATGGCTCAAAGAAAGCCATGAAAAGCCAGGGGTCCTGCTTCTCAAAACACTTACTAATGGCATTTGTTTTATTCGCTTGTTCCACATGCATTTTCTCTACCACATGCCTGTGTAAACATACATGTAAATCAGTGGGAAAAATGAGTCTATGAGCAGAGACACATACACACATCCTCAATGACTCTGAGGACATATACACATGGCAGTGGTAAATTTGGCAGAGGTAAACGAAGTGTCGGTGGTTTTGAGTAAAATGATTTTAAATAATTTGGGGGTTAGAATATAAACTTGTGTCTAATAATATTTGTTTCTTTTGCTGAATTCCTGTTGTAAAATCTTAACTGAAGAAAAAGTACGTAATTCTAAATAGAAGTATTTTCTTTGTTGGCACATTTTATTGAAAGACACATAGATATTGCATTTAAATGGAGTCGTATTGGGGCGCCTGGGTGGCTCAGTCAGTTAAATGTCCAACTTCAGCTCAGGTCATGATCTCACAGTTGATGGGTTTGAGCCCTGCATCAGGTTCGGTGCTGACAGCTCAGAGCCGGGAGTCTGCTTCGGATTCTGTGTCTCCCTCTCTCTCCGCCCCTCCTCTGCCCATGCTCTGTCTCTCTCTCTGCCTCTCAAAAAAAAAAAAAATGTTAACAATTTTAAAAGAATAAAAAGAGTTATATTTCTGTCTTGACTGAGTCATTCTGTAGAGTCAACATATTCACATTACACTTTTTAAAAGGACAAAAGATCTAGACTACACCCCAAAAAAAAAAAATGGAGGGAAATAAACACATTTTCCATTATTCACATGTAACCTCAAACTCTCATAATGCTTAAAAAATGAACAGAGACTATCAAGAATGCACACTTTTCTGTCTAAAAATGCTTTTAAATGGCTAATGTTTCCTATTTTTCATACTGCAGTGTTGTTAGGTCATCTCTTGTCCCTCTCCCGGACTTCTCCCTCGCTTCATCCACAGTGATTTCCTTGGTTTTTCTGGACAACTCAAATACACTTCCACCTCAGGGTCTTTGTACTTGTTGTTCCTTCTGAAAGAAATCTTCTCTTAGTCCATTCAGGGTCTCCTTAATCTTAGAGGCCTTCTCTGCCTACCTTTAAAAATTCGTCACTTTCTCCTTCCCGCATACACCAACTTCTCACCCTGCATTATTCTTTGTCATCCTTACAAACACTCGCCTGTTGTATATTTATTGGCCTTTTGCTTTGTGAACTCTCTCCTAACTAGAACTACCTCCATAAGAACAGTGATTTTATCCGTTGTATTTGCCACATGATCACCAATACCAAAATGAGTCTGTGATTCGTTGTAGATTCTCAATAAATAATTATCTAACAAATGAATAAATTGAGTCCAATTGGACCATATGTTAGGTCCTTGAGTCTTTGGGAATTCTCTGTAGCAACTATCTAGATATGCTCCTAGAGCATTTCCTGTATTATAGCTTATTTTCCACTTTGCTGAAATATTTTCATCTACGTTCTCACTCAGTGCTTGCAGCCGTCATTTTTGGCATGATTGCCTGGAAATCTCAACGGCTGTGTGACCTCAAACCATTTTATAATTTTTACTCAGAAGTATGGCTTGCAAGGTGTCAAGGAAGCACAAGATAAATGCTATTTAGTATTTGCTATATGATTTAATTTGGAAAATTACTTCATGCACTCTGGAACATACACCTAACTGAAATGGTTCAAAATATCCATATAGAAGATAAACCAGAAAATAACTGTCAGTAATAAACATAACGTACTTTCAAAGTCCCAAAGTAATGCGCAACATTTATGCATTTAATTTGCCCCGCAGGGAGCCCCATTCTATACTGAAGCTACCTCTGGGAATGTGCATCATGGCTCCATTTTGTGGTCTCTGTCTAATTACAGGCTGCAACATCTCCATATTTGTAAAATTTTTCTTCAATGTACAGAAATGTCATGCTACTACTTGTGGGACAGAGTAGCCTATTACAAGACTCACTTTTTTTCTTTATAGGGATGTTTCTCTTGTTGAAATCTAATTATTTGAATGTATAATTTTTTTAGAGTTACAGAAAGTCTTCAAAGATGGTGTGGAATGTTCCCATATGACCCATTGTAGGCTGAAAATAGCTAAATCATACATTCAGGGAAAAAAAGAAATACCAAGTAATGACAACTGTGCATACCCACTCAATACATGTAGGAGGTCCCCGTAGGTAGTTTAATTGCTTCTTCCGTAGAAAGGTGGGATGAAGAGCCATAGATGCTCTTGAAAGAGCTTCCCCTGAGCCCCATATCTTAATAACTCATTTTTGGTGCCCTTATATCAGCCTCTGAAATAGCAACAACAGTCCACATAGCATCATTCTAGAGAGATCAGATTGCACACTGGGCTCCATGATCATCCTACATTCATCTGAATGTCAGTGGGCATCATTGCCCTCAGGCTTTCTCCTTCCCTGAAGAGTTGCTGTCAGCCTGCAACCATGACCAAGGAACGCACCTCGAGACAAAAGTTGTATTGAGTGGCTTTAAAATGGTAACCCCTTACTGAGTTATTTTATAGACCTTCCCTTATTTGCTATTTACAGACACAATTCTGTAAAATATGTGGGAGAAGTATTTTTACTATGTTTATTTTACAAATAAGGAGAAGGTAAGTGACTTCTCCAAGGGCACAGCATGAATTAATGGTAGATCCAGAATCCGAACCCGGGTTCCTGGGTCCTTGTTGGTGTGTTTCCGTTCGTTTTTTGCTGCCTTGGAGAACTTGGAAACTTTTGACCACTACCGAACATATAGCTTCTCTACAGTTTGTGTGGGTTATTTCTTGGATGATTTTCTCATGAATTTCACACTCACTGTTGAGGACTGACTGTCTCTTCTCTTCAAGGAGCAAGGTAAGCCACTATATTCCATATACATTATTAGTGAAAAGTGTAATTCACGCAAAAGGAGTATGAAAGCTAAACATGCTATGAGTTGTTTGAGTAGAGAAATTGATGTTTTGAAACATTTTTTTCTAAAATAGTAAGTTGAAGCTGGAGTATAAATTCAAAATTCCATTAGCAGGGGATTTAATGATACTTATAAAATACGCTGTGGCTTCCATTAAAAAAATACGATAGTTGATGCTCTAGTTGAGTATATGGTAATTTCATTTTGTTCACTATCAGAAGGTCTCTCATTGGAGGTGAAAGAAAGTGTGAAGTGACTCTTCTTTAAGCTACAAAGGGAATTGAGTGATTTAGTAAGATCAAACTGCAGTGTAACCTTTTCTCCCTAATCTCATCCTTATTGTTATTGGCACCTTTAACTATTCCGAGTGAAGGAGTTAAAAGTGCACAGATTCTGGTTAGGTCAAAACTGAGTTTCAAACTTGAATCTTTTTCATACTAGTGATATCACTGTAAAATATCACATAATTCCTCAAATCCCTAATTCCTTCAATGGTAAAATTAAAATAATACTATCCATTGTACACACACACACACTCTAACACACATATTTATATGTAAAGCCCTTAACATTAGACCAGGATCATTCTGAAGTACAAATTATTAATGAAATAATGCACGTGGTATTTATACATTTCAATGTCATTAGAATTTCTTTTTGTTTTCTCCTTTATTTCTCTTTAACAGGACATCTCATAATTCCCTGATCACACTGATGGATAACAGGACAGAAGAGACACAATTCATCCTGGTGGGACTAACCAGTGACCCAGAACTGCTGATCCCCCTTTTTATCATGTTCACCCTCATCTACCTCATCAATGTGGTTGGGAACCTGGGGATGATGGCGCTGATTCTCTTGGACTCCAGTCTCCACACTCCCATGTACTTTTTCCTCAGCAACCTGTCTCTGGTGGATCTTTGTTACTCTACAGCTGTCACTCCCAAGGTCATGGCTGGATTACTTATGGGAGACAAGGTCATCTCCTACAATGCATGTGCTGCTCAGATGTTCTTTTTTGTAGCATTTGCCACTGTGGAAAATTACCTCTTGGCCTCAATGGCCTATGACCGCTACACAGCAGTGTGCAAGCCCCTCCATTATACCACCACCTTGACCACAGGTGTGTGTGCTTCTCTAGCTATAGGCTCCTACATCTGTGGTTTTCTGAATGCCTCTTTCCATGTTGGGGACATATTCAGTCTGTCTTTATGTAAGTCCAGTCTGATCCATCACTTTTTCTGTGATGTTCCAGCTGTCATGGCTCTCTCTTGCTTTGATAAACACGTTAGTGAACTGGTTCTTGTTTTTATGTCAAGCTTTAATGCCCTTTTTGCTCTTCTGGTTATATTGGTTTCCTACCTATTCATATTTATATCCATCTTGAAGATGCAGTCAGCTCAGGGGCACCAAAAGGCTTTGTCCACCTGCGCTTCCCACCTCACTACAGTCTCCATCTTCTATGGGACAGTCATCTTTATGTATTTACAGCCCAGTTCCAGCCATTCCATGGACACAGACAAAATGGCTTCTGTGTTCTATTCTATGGTCATCCCCATGCTGAATCCTGTGGTCTATAGCCTGAGAAACAAAGAGGTCAAGTGTGCATTCAAGAAGGTGGTGGAGAAGGCAAATTTTTCTACAGGATTGGGAATTTAACATTACAGTGTGCATAATCTTGTTTAATTCCACTCAGACTTTCCCCATGCAATGAGCTACTTTTTAAGACCCATGCTGCATTTAAACTTCTGAAGCGACATCCTTCTCTCTTCAAAAGTCTATTGTTTGGCAAAAAGAAAACATATTCAGGGGCGCCAGATGGCTCAGTTGGTTAAGTGTTTGACTTTGGCTCAGGTGATCATCTCACGGTTCGTGAGTTTGAGACCTGTCTCAGGCCCTCTGCTGTCAGCACAGAGCCTGTTTGCGTTTCTCACTCTTCTCCCTCTCTCTCTCTCTCTGCCCTTCCCCTGCTGGCTCTCTCTCTCTCTCTCTCTCAGGAAGTCTCTCTCTCTCAAAATAAATAAATAAACTTTAAAAAAACATGTTCAGAAATGTAATTCCTGAATGGGGATGTTAATAAGAAGCATTAAAAATTTGGGGACCCACTTGTCAAACTTGACTAATGATATTTGAATTATTCGCTTGTAGCACTTATATTTTTTTCTACCCAACGCAAACATACATGTTAAGTAGGGGTCAAAACAAGCCCAGGAACAAAGCACATGTATATGCCCCTTGTAGGCACATACACATTGGAGTAGAAATTTTCTCAGAGGTAAATGGAGTGTGACAAGTTTTGAACAAAAATAATTTAAGTAGTTAATTGAGGTATTAAATATACAGTCATATTTAATTGTAATTATTTCTTTTATTGAACAACTGTTTTAAGATTCTGAGTAGAAGCAGAATCATGTACTTTTAAATGAAAGTATGTACTGTTTTGGCACATTTCATTGGGAGGTACATACATATCAAATCTAAATGAATCTCTGTCTTGACTGAGTCATTTTGCAGAATCAACACGTTCACATTATAATTTTCAAAAAGACAAAAGAATCACCTAAATTCTATAACTTATCTTAGGGTTCTGTCTTGGTGGTATATACGCTATGGCTTTGGGCAAATGTATAAAGAATTGAATCTGTCACTGTAGCATCATACAGCGTGTTTTCACTGCTCTAAAAATCACCTGTTCTCTGCCTAGTCATCCTCCCCACCCCCACCCCCAAACCACTGGCAACTACTGATCTTTCAGGTGTCTCCATGGTTCTGCCTTTACCAGAGCTTAATATAGTTGGAATCATATAGTTGGAAACCAGCCTTCTCAGATTGGCTTCTTTCATGCGGTAGTATGCATTTAAAATTCCTCCATGTCTTTCCTTTCATTTATCCATTAACCTAATGAAAGACATCTTGGTTGCTGCCAGTTTGGGCAATCATGAATGAAGGTGCTGTAAACATTCACGTGCAAGTTGTTGTGTGAACATAAGTTTTCAACTCGTTTGGGTAAATTCCAATAACGATGATTGCTGCATCATATGGTGAGAGTATGTTTAGGTTTTTAACAAATGTCCACACTGTCCTCCAAAGTGGCTGTCCCACTTTTCATTTTGACCAGCAATGAATGAAAGTTCCTTTTGCTCCACCGCCACTGATGTTTTTGGTGTTCTGGATTTTGGCCATTTTTAATAGGTGTATAGTGAAATCTATTGGTGTTTTAATTTGCATTTCTCTGATGACATCTGATGTGGATCATCTCTTAAAATGCTTATTTACCATCTGTATATCTTCTTTGTTGAAGTGTCTGTTAAAGCTTTGGCCGATTTAAAAATCCAGTTGTTTGTTTTCTTATTGTCTTAAGAGTCCCTTTTATATTTGGCATAATAGTCCTTTACCAGATGTGTCCTTTGCAAGTATTTTCTCCCAGTTTGTAGATTGTTCTCCCATTCTCTTGACATTGTTCATCACAGAGCAAAAGTTTTTAACAGTGGTGAAGTCCAGTATATTAATTATTTCTTTTCTTATATGTGCTTCCAAAGTGAGCACTAATTATTTCTTTTATGAATTATGACTTTATCGTTGTATCTACAGAGTACTCACCATACCCAAGGACATCCAGGTTTTTTCCCCTATGTTTTCTTCTAGGAATTTTAGTTTCACATTTTGCATTTTGGCCTGTGATCCATTTTGGCTTAATTTTTGTGTGGGGTGTAAGTAAAGTAGGTTTCTAGATTCAGTTTTGCATGTGGTTGTCAAGTTGTTCCAGCACTATTTGCTGAAAACTATATTTTCAAAGCAAAAAAGACAGGATGGGAATGCAAGCTGGTGCAGCCACTCTGTAAAACAGTATGGAGGTGCCTCAAAAAACTAAAAATAGAACTACCCTATGACCCAGCATTTGCACTACTAGGTATTTATCCACGGGATACAGGTGTGCTGTTTCGAAGGGGCACATGCACCCCCATGTTTATAGCAACACTATCCACAATAGCCAAAGTATGGAAAGAGCCCAACTGTCCATCAGTGGATGAATGGATAAAGAAGATGTGTATAATACACATCTTACAATGGAGTATTACTCAGCAATCAAAAAGAATGAAATCTTGCCATTTGCAACTACGTGGATGGAACTGGAGGGTATTATGCTAAGTGAAATTAGTCAGGCAGAGAAAGACAAAAATCATATGACTTCACTCATATGAGGACTTTAAGAGACAAAACAGATGAACATAAAGGAAGGGAAACAAAAAGAATATAAAAACAGGGAGGGGGACAAAACAGAAGAGACTCATAAATATGGAGAACAAACTGAGGGTTACTGGAGGGGGTGTGGAGGGGGGATGGGCTAAATGGGTAAGGGGCACTAAGTAATCTAATCCTGAAATAATTGTTTCACTATATGCTAACTAATTTGGATGTAAATTTTTAAAAATAAGAAATAAAATTTTATAAAAAGAAATGTACTAGAGCCTCAAAGACAAGAGCTACGGTATGATGAGTTTTCAATAAATATACTTGCATGTACATCAATATATTAGAATTCTCTAGTTATCCAAGAATTTGACTTGGAGAACATTCTGCTCACTCCAGGTTTGCTCCCCACTATCAAATACAACTTTTAAATCATAAATATTAATCAGGCCCCATATCAAGAACTCCAAAATATTTTAAAATAATGTTATGAATAAATATGCTTTTATCCTTTAAAAAAAAAAAGAAAGAAAACATAAGCAGTAAGCTCCTTGACATCAGTCTTAGTGATGTTCCTTTGGATCTGACTCCAAAGGGAAGGGGAACAAAAGTAAAAATAAACAGAAAATATACCAAACTAAAAAGCTCTGAAAAGTGAAAGAAACCATCAACAAAGCAAAAAGCCAATGTACTGAATGAGAGAAGATATTTACAAATTATATATCTGACAAAAGCTTAATATCCAAAGTACATAAAGAACTTATACAATTCAATGACAAAAAATAAACAATTCAATCAAAAAATGGGCATAAGATTTTAACAGCCATTCTTCCAAAGAAGACATACAGATGGCCAACAGGCACATAAAATGATGCTCAACATCACAATCTTCAGGGAAAAGCAAACCAAAACCACAATTAAATAACATATTTAGCTGTTCAATTGGCTTTATTTATCAAAAAGACAAGAAACAACACATGTAGGTGAGGGTATGGAAAAAAGTAAACCTCGTGTATTGTTTACGGGAACGTAAATCGGTGCAGCTACTATGGAAAACAGTATGGAAGTTCTTCAACAAATTAAAAATAGAACTACCATATGATCCCAGAATCCCACTACTGGTTATTTATCCTAACAAAACAAAAACACTATCTTCAAAAAAATCTTTTCATAACATCGTTATTTACAATAGCCAAGATATGGAAACAACCTAAGTGTTCACCAATGGATAAATAGGTAAAGATGTGTGTGGGGTGTGTGTGTATGGATGCGTATGGATAATATGTAATTTACATATAATGGAATACTATTCAGCCATTAAAAAGCATGAAATTTTGCCATTTGCAACAATATGGATAGACCTTGCAGGTATTATTCTAAGTGAAATAAGTCAGATAAAGACAAATACTGTATGATTTATTTATATATGGAATTTTTTCCCAATATATGAAGTTTATTGTCAAATTGGTTTCCATACAACACCCAGTGCTCATCCCAAAAGGTGCCCTACTCAATACCCATCACCCGTCCTCCCCTCCTTCCCACCACCCATCAACCCTCAGTTTGTTCTGTTTTTAAGAGTCTCTTATGGGGGCACCTGGGTGGCGCAGTCGGTTAAGCGTCCGACTTCAGCCAGGTCATGATCTCGCGGTCCGGGAGTTGGAGCCCCGCGTCAGGCTCAGGGCTGATGGCTCGGAGCCTGGAGACTGTTTCCGATTGTGTGTCTCCCTCTCTCTCTGCCCCTCCCCCGTTCATGCTCTGTCTCTCTCTGTCCCAAAAATAAATAAAAAACGTGGGGAAAAAAATTAAAAAAAAAAAAAAAGAGTCTCTTATGCTTTTGCTTTCTCCCACTCTAACCTCCTTTTTTTTTTTTCCTTCCCCTCCCCCATGGGTTTCTGTTAAGTTTCTCAGGATCTACATAAGAGTGAAACCATATGGTATCTGTCTTTCTCTGTATGGCTTATTTCACTTAGCATAACACTCTCCAGTTCCATCCATGCTGCTACAAAGAGCCATATTTCATTCTTTCTCATTGCCATGTAGTATTCCATTGTGTATATAAACCACAATTTCTTTATCCATTCATCAGTTGATGGACATTTAGGCTCTTTCCATAATTTGGCTATTGTTGAGAGTGCTGCTATAAACATTGGGGTACAAGTGCCCCTATGCATCAGTACTCCTGTATCCCTTAGGTAAATCCTAGCAGTGCTATTGCTGGGTCATAAGGTAGGTCTATTTTTAATTTTTTGAGGAACCTCCACACTGTTTTCCAGAGTGGCTGCACCTGTTTGCATTCCCACCAACAGTGTAAGAGGGTTCCTGTTTCTCATCCTCTGCAGCATCTATAGTCTCCTGATTTGTTCATTTTGGCCACTCTGACTGGCGTGAGGTGATATCTGAGTGTGCTTTTGATTTGTATTTCCCTGATGAGGAGCAACGTTGAGCATCTTTTCATGTGCCTGTTGGCCATCCGGATGTCTTCTTTAGAGAAGTGTCTATTCATGTTTTCTGCCCATTTCTTCACTAGGTTATTTGCTTTTCGGGTGTGGAGTTTGGTGAGCTCTTTATAGATTTTGGATACTAGCCCTTTGTCCGATATGTCATTTGCAAATATCTTTTCCCATTCCGTTGGTTGCCTTTTAGTTTTGTTGGTTGTTTCCTTTGCTGTGCAGAAGCTTTTTATCTTCAGAAGGTCCCAGTAGTTCATTTTTGCTTTTAATTCCCTTGCCTTTGGGGATGTGTCAAGTAAGAAATTGCTACGGCTGAGGTCAGAGAGGTCTTTTCCTGCTTTCTCCTCTAGGGTTTTGATGGTTTCCTATCTCAGATTCAGGTCCTTTATCCATTTTGAGTTTATTTTTGTGAATGGTGTGAGAAAGTGGTCTAGTTTCAATCTTCTGCATGTTGCTGTCCAGTTCTCCCAACACCATTTGTTAAAGAGACTGTCTTTTTTCCATTGGATATTTTTTCCTACTTTGTCAAGATTAGTTGGCCATACATTTGTGGGTCTAGTTGTGGGGTTTCTATTCTGTTCCATTGGTCTATGTGTCTGTTTTTGTGCCGAGACCATGCTGTCTTGATGATGACAGCTTTGTAGTAGAGGCTAAAGTCTGGGATTGTGATGCCTCCTGCTTTGGTCTTCTTCTTCAAAATTACTTTGGCTATTCGGGGCCTTTTGTGGTTCCATATGAATTTTAGGATTGCTTGTTCTAGTTTCGAGAAGAATGCTGGTGCAATTTTGATTGGGATTGCATTGAATGTGTAGTATTGACATTTGACAATATTTATTCTTCCAATCCATGAGCAGGGAGTGTCTTTCCATTTCTTTATATCTTCTTCAATTTCCTTCATAAGCTTTCTATAGTTTTCAGCATACAGATCTTTTACATCTTTGGTTAGATTTATTCCTAGGTATTTTATGCTTCTTGGTGCAATTGTGAATGGGATCAGTTTCTTTATTTGTCTTTCTGTTGCTTCATTGTTAGTGTATAAGAATGAAACTGATTTCTGTACATTGATTTTGTAACCTGCAACTTTGCTAAATTCATATATCAGTTCTAGCAGACTTCTGGTGGAGTCTATCGGATTTTCCATGTATAATATGTCATCTGCAAAAAGCGAAAGCTTGACTTCATCTTTGCCAATTTTGATGCCTTTGATTTTCTTTTGTTGTCTGATCGCTGATGCTAGAACTTCCAACACTACGTTAAACAGCAGCGGTGAGAGTGGACATCCCTGTCGTGTTCCTGATCTCAGGGAAAAAGCTCTCGGTTTTTCCCCATTGAGGATGATGTTAGCTGTGGGCTTTTCATAAATGGCTTTTATGATGTTTAAGTATGTTCCTTCTATCCCGACTTTCTCGAGGGTTTTTGTTAAGAAACATTGCTGAATTTTGTCAAATGCCTTTTCTGCATCGATTGACAGGATCATATGGTTCTTATCTTTTCTTTTATTAATATGATGTATCACCTTGATTGATTTGCGAATGCTGAACCAGCCCTGCATCCCAGGAATGAATCCCACTTGATCATGGTGAATAATTCTTTTTATATGCTGTTGAATTCGATTTGCTAGTATCTTATTGAGAATTTTTGCATCCATATTCATCAGGGATATTGGCCTGTAGTTCTCTTTTTTTACTGGGTCTCTGTCTGGTTTAGGAATCAAAGTAATACTGGCTTCATAGAATGAGTCTGGAAGTTTTCCTTCCCTTTCTATTTTTTGGAATAGCTTGAGAAGGATACATATTATCTCTGCTTTAAATGTCTGGTAGAACTCCCCTGGGAAGCCATCTGGTCCTGGACTCTTATTTGTTGGGAGATCTTTGAATAACTGATTCAATTTCTTCGCTGGTTATGGGTCTGTTCAAGCTTTCTATTTCCTCCTGATTGAGTTTTGGAAGCGTGTGGGTGTTTACGAATTTGTCCATTTCTTCCAGGTTGTCCAGTTTGTTGGCATATAATTTTTCAGAGTATTCCCTGATAATTGCTTGTATCTCTGAGGGATTGGTTGTAATAATTCCATTTTAATTCATGATTTTATCTATTTGGGTCATCTCCCTTTTCTTTTTGAGAACCCTGGCTAGAGGTTTATCAATTTTGTTTATTTTTTCAAAAAACCAACTCCTGGTTTCGTTGATCTGCTCTACAGTTTTTTAGATTCTATATTGTTTATTTCTGCTCTGATCTTTATTATTTCTCTTCTTCTGCTGGGTTTAGGCTGTCTTTGCTGTTCTGCTTCTATTTCCTTTAGGTGTGCTGTTAGATTTTTGTATTTGGGATTTTTCTTGTTTCTTGAGATAGGCCTGGATTGCAATGTATTTTCCTCTCGGACTGTCTTTGCTGCATCCCAAAGCTTTTGGACTGTTGTATTTTCATTTTCATTTGTTTCCATATATTTCTTAGTTTCTTCTCTAATTGCCTAGTTGGCCCATTCATTCTTTAGTAGGGTGTTCTTTAACCTCCATGCTTTTGGAGGTTTTCCAGACTTTTTCCTGTGGTTGATTTCAAGCTTCATAGCATTGTGGTCTGAAAGTATGCATGGTATGATTTCAATTCTTGTATACTTATGAAGGGCTGTTTTGTGACCAGTATGTGATCTATCTTGGAGAATGTTCCATGTGCACTCGAGAAGAAAGTATATTCTGTTGCTTTGGGATGCAGAGTTCTAAATAGATCTGTCAAGTCCATCTGATCCAATGTATCATTCGGGGCCCTTGTTTCTTTATTGACCATGTGTCTAGATGATCTATCCATTTCTGTAAGTGGAGTGTTAAAGTCCCCTGCAATTACCACATTCTTATCAATAAGGTTGCTTATATTTGTGAGTAATTGTTTTATATATTTGGGGGCTCCCGTATTCGGCGCATAGACATTTATAATTGTTAGCTCTTCCTGATGGATAGACCCTGTAATTATTATATAATGCCCTTCTTCATCTCTTGTTACAGCCTTTAATTTAAATTTAGTTTGTCTGATATAAGTATGGCTACTCCAGCTTTCTTTTGACTTCCAGTGGCATGATAAATAGTTCTCCATCCCCTCACTCTCAATCTGAAGGTGTCCTCAGGTCTAAAATGAGCCTCTTGTAGACAGCAAATAGATGGGTCTTGTTTTTTTATCCATTCTGATACCCTATGTCTTTTGGTTGGCACATTTAGTACATTTACATTCAGTGTTATTATTGAAAGATATGGGTTTAGAGTCATTGTGATGTCAGTAGGTTTCACGCTTGTAGTGATGTCTCTGGTACTTTGTCTCACAGGATCCCCCTTAGGATCTCTTGTAGGGCTGGTTTAGTGGTGACAAATTCCTTCAGTTTTTGTTTGTTTGGGAAGACCTTTATATCTCCTTCTATTCTAAATGACAGACTTGCTGGATAAAGGATTCTCGGCTGCATATTTTTTCTGTTCATCACATTGAAGATCTCCTGCCATTCCTTTCTGGCCTGCCAGGTTTCAAAAGAGAGATCAGTCACGAGTCTTATAGGTCTCCCGTTATATGTTAGAGCACGTTTATCTCTAGCTGCTTTCAGAATTTTCTCTTTATCCTTGTATTTTGCCAGTTTCACTATGATATGTCATGCAGAAGATCGATTCAAGTTACATCTGAAGGGAGTTCTCTGTGCCTCTTGGATTTCAATGCTTTTTTCCTTCCCCAGATCAGGGAAGTTCTCAGCTATTATTTCTTCAAGTACCCCTTCAGCACCTTTCCCTCTCTCTTCCTCCTCTGGAATACCAATTATGCGTATATTATTTTTCTTTAGTGCATCACTTAGTTCTCTAATTTTCCCCTCATACTCCTGGATTTTTTTATCTCTTTTTTTCTCAGCTTCTTCTTTTTCCATAATTTTATCTTCTAGTTCACCTATTCTCTCCTCTGCCTCTTCAATCCAAGCTGTGGTTGTCTCCATTTTATTTTGCAGCTCATTGATAGCATTTTTTAGCTCCTCCTGGCTGTTCCTTAGTCCCTTGATCTCTGTAGCTATAGATTCTCTGCTGTCCTTTATACTGTTTTCAAGCCCAGCGATTAATTTTATGACTATTATTCTAAATTCACTTTCTGTTATATTGTTTAAATCGTTTTTGATCAGTTCGTTAGCTGTCGTTATTTCCTGGAGGTTTTTTTGAGGGCAATTCTTCCGTTAGGTCATTTTGGATAGTCCCTGGAGTGGTGCGGGACTGCGGGGCACTTCCCCTGTGCTGTGGTGTATAACTGATGTTGGTGGGCGGGGCCGCAGTCAGACCTGATGTCTGCCCCCAGCCCACCGCTGGGGCCACAGTCAGACTGATGTGTGCCTTCTCTTCCCCTCTCCTAGGGGCAGGATTCACTGTGGGGTGGCGTGGCCCATCTGGGGTACTTGCACACTGCCACGCTTGTGGTGCTGGGGATCTGGCATATTAGCTGGGGTGGATGGGCAAGGTGCACGGCGGTGGGAGGAGTAGGCTCAGCTCACTTATCCTTCAGTGATCCGCTTGGGGAGGGGCCCTGCGGCACCGGGAGGGAGTCAGACCCGCTGGAGGGATGGATCCGCAGAAGCACAGCTTTGGGTGTTTGCGCGGTTCAAGCAAGTTCCCTGGCAGGAACCGGTTCCCTTTGGGATTTTGGCTGGGGGATGGGAGAGGGAGATGGCACTGGCGAGCGTCTGTGTTCCCTGCCAAGCTGAGCTCTGTCATCCGGGGCTCAACAACTCTCTCTCCCATTGTCCTCCAGCCCTCCCACTCTCTGAGCAGAGTGGTTAGCTTATAACCTTCCAGATGTCAAGTCCCTCTTGCTGTCGGAACACACTCCATCCAGCCCCTCAGCTTTTGCAAGCCAGATTCAGAGGCTCTGCTTGGCCAGCAGGCTGCCCCTCCGCCCCGGCTCCCTCCCGCCAGTCCGTGGAGCGTGCACCACCTCGCCGCCCATCCTACCCTCTTCCGTGGGCCTCTTGTCTGCGCTTGGCTCCAGAGACTCCGTTCTGCTAATCCTCTGGCAGTTTTCTGGGTTAGTTAGGCAGCTGTGGGTGGAATCTACGTGATCAGCAGGATGTGGTGAGCCCAGCGTCCTCCTATGTCACCATCTTCCCAGGATCCTCCTATATGTGGAATTTTAAAAACAAAACAAGTAAAACAACAACAAAAAACCCAGACTCATACAGAGAATACATTGGGGATGACAGAGAGAAAGAAGACTTAGGGGGCATCAGTGGGGAAAGGGTGAAGGGGATCAAGAAAAACAAATTTCCAGTTATAAAATAAATAGGTCATAGGAATATAATGTACAGCATGGGGGATATAGTCAATAATATTGTATTAGCGTTGTATGGTGACAGACAATATCTAGCCTTATTGTGGCAATCAGTTTGCAATATATACAAATGTCAAGTCACTATGTTATACACCTGAAACTAATATATTATATGCCCGTTATAACTCAATAAATAATATTTTTCATTTAAAAAAAAGACAGGAAATAAGTATTGGCAAGAATGTGGAGACAAAGGACCCTCATATACCATTTGTGGGAATGTAAATTAGTGCACCCATTTCCAGGAACTATAGCACTTCCTCAAAAAAATGTTTGTTGTGGCATTGCTTATGATAGCCAAGATCTGAAAGCCATCCAGGTGTCCACTGATAGAGTAATGGATAAAGAAGAAGTGATATATATATATATATATATATCTGTATATATGTATATATATATATATACATATATATATATCTGTATATATGTATATATATATATACATATATATATATATGTATATATTATTCATCCATAAAAAAAGATGGGATCTCTCCATTGTGACAACATGGATTGACCTAGAGGGTATTACACTCAGTGAAATAAGTTAGTCAAAGAAAGACAAATACCATACAATTTCACTTATATGTGAAATCTACAGAAACAAATGAACAAACAAAAAAAGAAGCAGACCCATAAATACAAGAAACAAATAGACAGTTTCCAGAAGGAAGGGGTAGGCAGGGATGGGAAAAAGGGGTGAGGGGGAGTGGGAGATACAGGCTTTCAGTTATGGAATGTATGAAAGGTACAGCATAAGGAATAAAGTTACAGCATAGGGAATATAGTCAAAGGTGTTGTGATAGAATTGTATGGGGTCAGATGGTAGCTACACTCGTGATGAGCACATAACATACAGACTTTTCTAGTCACTTGGTTGCATGCCTGAAACTAGTGTAACATTGTGTGTCAACTATTGTTCGGTGTAAAAAAGTATACTACAGTAAAACCTTGGATTGCAAGTAACTTGTTCTCCAAGTGTTCTGCAAGACGAGCAAACATTTCTAATAAATTTTAACTTGATAAATGAATGACGTCTTGCAATATGAGTAGTACATGATGCCGAACATCACATGATCACAACCGAGCCAATGATTCTTCTCTCTCTCTCTCTCTCTCTCTCGCTCACCGCTGTGAGATTGTGGGTTATCGTCTCTCATGCTTGGATGCTGGGTCCCATGCTGTGGTGTTTGGCAAAAATTATTTATTTTTCAGAACTTTGGAAGGTGCCCCAAACTGGTGTAATTTTTGTCGCTTCAAAGCACCTATGGACAGTTCTTTGATTTTCCATACAAGAGTAAGCTTAGGAATGCTTTGCTTGGTTTTGGTCAGGCTGCTTGAAGGTATAGACCCTTTCCTCTGCTGTCTTATTGCCAGTTATATTAAATACAGTATATGACAAGAGTTTATTAATACTGTACTGTAGTCAACATCAGTTAGTGATAGTGAAAGTCGTCCTATACAATAATCCTCCTCGTTCATGTCTCCCTCAGCCACGAAGGTTTTCAAAGGTAAGCACAGGTTAATTTGTTTATTTATCCTTGTGTTTTGTATTTTTAAAAATTATTTTGTATTATATTATGGTATTGTAATCAGTTTTACGTGAATATTTTTGAGTTGTAGAACTAATTATCTGAGTTTCCATTATTTCCTATGGGGAAATTTGCTTTGACAGACAAGTGCTTTGGATTACAAGCATGTTTCTGGAACGAATTATACTCACAAACCAAGGATCTACTGTAGTTATGAACAAAATACAAAAAATAAATGAGCAGAGTAAGATTAGCAGGAAGAAGGAATAGAAAGTCCAAATCTACATCCCCTAATAGAAACACATGTTTAACAATTTAAGTAACAAAATACCCTTCTGAGAAGTCCGAAGTCCAGTTCAATGTCTCATCTGTTGAATTCCTAACCTTCAGTACTCCGAAATGTGATCTCGTATAGAAATAGGATTGTTGCAGATTTACATACTTAAGATGAGGTCCCACTGGGGTAAAGTAGGCCCCAAATCTAATAGGACTCGTGCCCCTTTAAAAAATGGAATATTTAGGGGCGTCTGGGTGGCGCAGTCGGTTAAGCATCCGACTTCAGCCAGGTCATGATCTCGCGCTCCGTGAGTTCGAGCCCCGCATCGGGCTCTGGGCTGGTGGCTCGGAGCCTGGAGCCTGTTTCCGATTCTGTTTCTCCCTCTCTCTCTGCCCCTCCCCCGTTCATGCTCTGTCTCTCTCTGTCCCAAAAATAAATAAAAACGTTGAAAAAAAAATTAAAAAAAAAATAAATAATAAAAAATGGAATATTTAGACAGATGCAGGCACAAGGGGGGAACACCAAGTAAAGAGGAAGACAGAGGTCAGAATGGTCACCAGACCAAGGAATGAAAACGAACGCCAGGACATCACCCTGATGCTCGGGGACAGATATGAGACAAATTCTCCCTTACAGAATTCACAAGTAACCAACAGAACCAACCCCATCGACACATGGACCTCAGATTTCTAGTATCCAGAAATGTGAAACGATACATTTCTGTTGTTAATGCCACCTTCTTTGTAGTACTTTTTAAGAGCAGTCTTAGGAAATTAATATAGGCAACAATATGGATGAATCTCAGATACATCTTACGTGAAGGAATCCAGACACAAAGGCTACACACACTAGGACTCAACTTACAGGACATTATTGCAAAGGCAAAATTACATGGATAAAAGCCGTTACGTGGTTTTCAGGGACAGCAGGTGGGAGAAGGGGTTGAGCACAAAGAAGCTTGGGGTTTGGTGTAGACAATGGAACTCTTCTATATCACAATGGTGCTGGTGGCTATGTGACCTTGTAAATACGGCCAAACTCTTAGATTTATACAATCAAAACTAGGGGTATCATTGTTGTTTCTAAATTCTACTTCAGTTAGAAAATGGGTGAAATATAAGAAAGAACATGTGATATAAAACCATGTGTGCACCCTGATCAGATCCAGTTAGGTCCCCACAGGCTGTTTAATTGCTTCTCCCTGAGAAGATGGATGAGAGCTACAGACATCCTCCTGGGGGACATGCACGGAGAACTCCGTGTCTATCTCCCTCCTGATTCCATGAGATAGCCCCTGAAATCCCAGTAGGACTCAACATGACATCATTTCAGAGGGACCAGGCCATGTGCCACGCCCCTCTGGCCATCATTTATTCAGCTGACTGCTATCGCTGCTGGTACATGCAGACCTTCCTCCCTGACCTTGGACCTGAGAATTTGTTTCCAGCCTGCAATCATGGCCAGGGAAAACATCTCCACATGGAAATGATATTGATTGAGTTCCAGGTGAGAACCCCTCAGCAAGGTGTTTTCTAGAGCTTCCCTCCTTTGCTCATCACGACACAATTCTGTGAATTATGTAGGAGAGGTGATTTTATCCTTTATTTTACAAATAGGGAGAAAACAAGCGGCTGCTCCAAAAGCGTAGTCAGAACTAAGGGTGGGTTTAGGACTTGGATCATGTTTGTGACTCCATGTTGGGATCTTTCCTCTAATTTTACCTGTCTTAGAAGTCTTGGAATTTTCACTAGTACCTGATAGAGAACATCTCCAACAGGATATATGCATTATTTCATAGCAAAAAGTCTGATTTCAGACTCACTATTCAGGATTGCCTGTCTCTTCTTTTCTGCCAGCGAGGTAAGCTTCTATGTTGCGTGTATTTTTTTTTTTTAGTAAGAAGTATAATTCATGCAAAATCCACGGGGTGCTCTACCTACTATGAGTTATTTGAGCACCAAAATAGATGATTTGAACATTACTCCTAAAGCAGTGAGCTGAGGCTGGGATTTTAGTATCAAAATTTCCATCAATGGGGAGTTTAGTGATATCTATGGAATAACATCAACCGCTTTCTTTAAAAAGATCAGCCAAACAAAAAAGTTAAGTGATGTCCTGATTCAGTAACTTTTAAATTCATCTTATTTACTATCTCTGTCCTGTCACTGGAGGTTAAAAAAAACAGAAGACAGTGAAATAACCTCTCTATAAACTACAAAGTGTTATAATTCAATTAACAAGATTAGTACTCCGCTGTAATCTCTCCAGCATTATCTGGTCCTTATTAATATTGCTAGCACATCTACAGAGGCCAATGATAAGGTCGCTAAAAGCACAAGCTTTTGACCTGGTCACAGGGTCATTTGAATCTTGAATCTTCCTCATTCAAGCTATGTAATTGTAGAGCTTTACATAACCTCTCAAACGATAAAGGGGGAATAACAATTACACTGACCTCACAACATCTCAGTGAATTTAAATGTAATGATACATTTTTACACATATATACAAACACATGCATAAATATATGTCCACATGCATGAATAGAAATGTATATGTATATAGCTCTTACTGTTTGTAGAACATGTCCTACTCTGAGATGTTATGATTGTCAAAGCTTGTAAGACACGACGACCTCAGGGTCTAGGTTTGGTGAGTGAGGATGTGACAGAATCAGGAGGGCATGGTAGAGAGTGACTAGTTGAGGACAGATGTCTTTCTAAAGGCTTCAAATTCAAAGTTAAAAGATTTAAGAGACAGTTCCTACACAAGAACATATCACATAAATTAAAAACGTGGAGCGCCCCACCAAAACAGACCTGCAGGCTCAAGGCAGTCAAAAACTGGGACCTTTCAACCCT
Organism: Herpailurus yagouaroundi; assembly: GCF_014898765.1. Lineage (NCBI taxonomy): Eukaryota > Metazoa > Chordata > Mammalia > Carnivora > Felidae > Herpailurus > Herpailurus yagouaroundi. The sequence goes on along the minus strand of NW_024412418.1, from coordinate 2,885,965 downwards.
TGATCTTGGTGATTCAACTTGAGATGATAGTAATGGAAGGAAGAGTGAGTTCAAGAAAAGACACTCTTTTGACTCTTGCTAAAATATGGATTTTAAGAAAGAAATTAAGCAAAAGAATGGCTCATTTGGAATGACTAGAACAGAACTTGAGCTGGCAGAGGACAGACTGAGGAACACTGGAAGGAACAAAATAATCAGTGGACCAAGTGTGTGAGAAAAAGGAAACCAAGGAGAGGCTACAAGGCCTCAGAACTCATCCACACCTGAATCCCTCAAATCACCACCCACCTTTCCCAAACAGAAAGGTTATCATTCCGTCCTAGAAATATTACTACAGTAACATTGGTCAGGCCATGCTAAACATCCAACATTTTACCCCTTGTTTATAATGCATTATCTCATTTGTATCACTCAACAATATCTTGGAGTAGATCTCGTTACAATCTGCACTGTGTGTATGGAAGAAATCAGGTCCTGGTACTGAGGTTGGAATCAATGTTTCTTGGGTGGTAAATGATAGGGTTGATAGGCACCACTTCCCAGAGCCTCAGCTCTACACCTGACATTGTGCCTTGCCCTCAGAATTGCCTCTTCTGGCTATACATGCCCTACTGCTCAAGTTATCCCACTACATCCATAATGCTTGTATGTCTCAGTTACTTAAGTAGAAAGCCACGAACACTGAGTTTGAAACAATGAAGTCAATGAGTATGTATAAATTGAGTTAAGTTCAATTTTACTTAAATTAAGACCAGTGGACTGAAGAACCAGTCGTGGGTGCAAAACTTGGCTTTGGCAGTAATAATTTTGTAAACTTAAATACGTGATTTAATCTCTGTGCTTCACAAGTTAAATGGGGGTAATAAAGAACTAGTCAATCCCATAGGGTTGTTGAAAAACATGAATGAATACACACAAAGTGTCTAGAGTAGTTTCTGTCTAGAGCAACATACAAGTATAAACATTTAATGATCCATGGAACTGAAATGACAGATATATTTGATTTCAGACTTGCCATCTTGATCAAGACATTACTCTTCACATCTCAGTTTACAAATTTACAAAATTTAGAAAGTGAAACTTGATCCATGAAGATCCTTCAGTTTTAGCAATGTGTGACTGTATAGAGAATTCATGCATTACATTTCATTGTCATGCTCACACTTGAGATCTGAATAATATGAAGAATTACTGCTGTAAAGAAATAATGCACATCTATCTATCATCTATCTACCTACCAATCTATCATTGAGATATCTATCTAGATTATCTATCTATCATCTATCATCTATCTTTCTGTGTATCTATCTTTCTATGTATCTGTTTCAATTTCACTTCACTTGCTTTTTTGTTTATGACTCTCTTCCTTTATTTTCGTCACTACAGGGCATATTGTGGTTCCCAAACAACATTATGAAGAACAACACAGAAGGGGCTGAATTCATCCTGCTGGGACTAACCAATGACCCAAAGCTACAGATCCTTCTATTTATCATGTTCACCCTCATTTACCTCATCACGTTGTTTGGAAACATGGGGATGATTGTTTTGATTCTCTTAGACTCTCATCTCCACACTCCCATGTACTTTTTCCTCAGTAACCTGTCTCTGGTGGACTTTGGTTACTCTACAGCTGTCACTCCCAAAGTTATGGCTGGGCTCCTTATGGGAGACAAAGTCATCTCCTACAATGCATGTGCTGCCCAGATGTTCTTTTTTGCAGCCTTTGCCACTGTGGAGAGTTACCTGTTGGCTTCAATGGCCTATGACCGCTATGCAGCAGTGTGCAAACCCCTCCATTACACCACCATCATGACGACAAGGGTGTGTGCATGTCTGACGATAGGTTCCTATATCTATGGTTTCTTGAATGCCTCCATCCACATTCGGGACACGTTCAGTCTCTCATTTTGCAAGTCCAATCTGATCCATCACTTTTTCTGTGATGTTCCAGCTGTCATGGCTCTATCTTGCTCTGATAGACATGTCAGTGAACTGATTCTTATTGTGGTGGTAAGCTTCAACATCTTTTTTGCTGTCTTTGTTATCTTGATTTCCTACCTGCTCATATTTATCACCATCCTGAAGATGCACTCAACTCAGGGTTATCAGAAGGCTTTATCCACGTGCACTTCCCACCTCACTACAGTCTCCATCTTCTATGGGACAGCCATATTTATGTACTCCCAGCCCACTTCCAGCCATTCCATGGACTCAGACAAAATCGCATCCATGTTCTACACTATGGTTATTCCCATGCTGAACCCCCTGGTCTATAGCTTAAGAAACAAGGAGGTTAAAACTGCTTTCAAGAAGGTGGTTGAGAAGGCAAAACTGTCTCTAGGCTTTCTACTAAAGTCATAACATGCACAATGATCTGTGTAAATCCTCTCAGATTTCCAACATGCAGTTAGTCACATTTTAATGCCCCCCACCCCACCTAAATTACTGAGGCAATACAATCTCTTGTCCAAAAGTCTATCATCTGGAAAAAGAAGTATATGTCCAAATACATGATATCCAAATGAGAATGGCCAATGGGAACCTTAAAAATTTGGAGGCCCTGCTTCTAGTAAAACTTATTAATTATATGTTCATTATTTTCCTTACCATATAACAATGCATCTCTATATGTAAACCATGGCACACAAAAATCCATGAATAGAAGCAAATGGAAGAATCCCATATGTGCAGATGCACACAGGAGTGGGGAATTAGTTAAAGGAGTTAAACGTAGTGTAGCTAGTTTTTAATAGAAAAGTTAAAATAGTCAATTTAAATATTAGAATATGAATTCATGTCTGATGTTATTTATTTCTGTAGTTGAAATTTTTTCAAGAGTCCAAAATGGGGATTAAGAGTACACTTACCTTGATGAGCACTGAGAAATGTATAAAATTGTCAAATCATTACATTGTACACTTGAAACTAATATAACACTGTATGTTAATTATACTTGAATAAGAAGAAAAATGACTGAAGGTGGCAAAACAGAGGTCCCAAATGAAGTAAGACATGACATAAATTTTTAAATAAAAATATATACTTTTGTGGCACATTTTATTCAGAGCTACATGCATACACTATTTTAAAGGAATCAATACTTCTGTCTTTAGTGTTTGTTAGAAACAGATTTGTCACAGGGCAATTTTCAAAAGCAAGAAGGCCAGAAAAAGAAAAGTCAGTCTGTATATTACAAGAGATTTTTCCAATTTTTCTGTTTATCTTTTCTTATATTTTGTAAAACAATAAAGGCACTCAGTGTGCTCTTGGTTTTGGTGGGTAGATTCCCATGATATATCACTTACATACAACACCCAGTGCTCATTCCAAGTGCCCTCAATGTCCATCATCCTTTTTCCCCTTTTCTCCTCCCACCCCATCAACCCTCAGTTTATTCTCTGTATTTAAGAGTCTCTTATAGTTTGCCCCACTCCCTCTCTGTTTGTAACTATTTTTTTTGCCTTTCCTTTACCCCATGGTCTTCTGTTAAGTTTCTCAAGTTCCACATATGAGTGAAAACATATGTTATTTGTCTTTCTCTGACTGACTTATTTCCTTTAGCATAATACCTTCCAGTTCCATCCACGTTGCTACAAATGGCCAGATTTCATTCTTTCTCATTGCCAAGTAGTATCCCATTGTATATGAAAACCACATCTTCTTTATCCATTCATCAGTTGATGGACCTTTAGGCTCTTTCCATAATTTGGCTATTGTTGAAAGTGCTGCTATAAACATTGGGGTACAAGTGCCTCTATGAATCAGCACTCCTATATCCTTTGAATAATTTCCTAGTTGTATAATTGCTGGGTCATAGGGTAGTTCTATTTTTAATTTTTTGAGGAAACTCCACACTGTTTTCCAGAGTGGCTGCACCAGTTTGCATTCCCACCAGCAGTGCAAGAGGGTTCCTGTTTCTCCACATCCTTGTCAGCATCTGTTGTTCCCTGAATTGTTAATTTTAGCTTGATAATGCATTATGTAATTCTTTAAAAAAGAATTTGAGAGCATTTTAGGAGATGTGCTTGCTTTTTTTTTTTCTATATTCTTTCACTGACTATTTGCATTTCACTCTTTTGCACAAATAACCTTTTGAAAACCACATTATCAAATAGATCATATAAAACTACTTTAATTCTTTTCTATTAGGAATTTCTCATTAAATGAAAATGCATGAAATAAATTGTTTTTAATAAATTATAATAACACAAAATATGAGTCTGCAAAGTTTCCTAACTGTTCAATTTGTAAAATTCCTTCATAAATAATGATTACTCAATCAACTCCAATGATTCTAAACATCCATAGAAAATGTAAGCATGACAATATTTTACAATTAACATAACCTACCTCAATATGCTAATATAATCTATGGTCAGTGCATATTTTATTTGAATTAGAAGTGAGCTGAATTTTATAATAAAGCCTTCCAAAGGAATTTTTACCCATCTTCCTTTCCCATCTCTATAATTTTAAAAGCATCCAACTTCCCAAGATTTGCAAAATGGTGCATAAATGTCCGAAGAGGGATATGTTGACATTAGTGGGGTCTGTGCGGGGCAACACAAGTATCTGCTCTGAAGTCTATGAAAATAGTTTCTCTTCTGGAACCATTTCTTTAAAAAATTTTCTTTTAAACATTTATTTAATTTTGAGAGACAGAGAGAGACAGAGTATGAGCAGGGGAGGGGCAGAGAGAGAGGGAGACAAAGAATTTCAAGCAGGCTGCAGGCTCTGAGCTGTCAGCACAGAGCCCCACGCAGGGCCCCAACTCACAAATTGCGAGAGCCAAAGTCGGACGCTCAACCGACTGAGCCACCCAGGCGCCCCATTGGAACCATTTCTTAATAATTACTTTAAATATATCTGAAATTTGAAAATGATTTTAGATTTCAAAATATTAGCTGGGGTATTGTATAATATATGTCCTTTATACCTCTCACCCAGTTTCTCCTATTGTTAACATCTTATTTTATCATAATACATTAGTCAAAACTAAGAAACCAACATTGATACAGTTCTGTTATCTAAACTTAAAAAATTCATTGAGATTATTATTTTTCAACTCATGTCATTTTACTCTTACAGATTCAGAATACAGCACTGAATATATTGTCCCATTTCCTTAATCTCCTTTGATTGGTCACAGTGTCTCAGTCCTTCTTGGACTTTCACGACCTTAACAGCTCAGAAGTAGAAGGTCTTCCAATTTTTGTTTTTTAGAAGGTTTTCCAATTGGTGTTTGTCTGATTTGTGTGTGTGTGTGGTCAGGATTATAGGTTTTCAGAAAAATAAGAATTGCCATTGTCATCACACCTTATCAGGGGACACATATTACTGTGACTTGTCACTGGGGATAGTAACCTTAATCACGAAAACAAGATATGTTTTCCAGGTTCTTCAGTATAATGCTATCGTTTTCCACCAGCAAGTTCTATACTTTAGAATCACGTCACTAAGTTCAGGCCACAATCAATGCGGATTGCCCATCTCTTAGGGGAAGTCTCAACATGTAATTTAGAATTTTTCTATAAGAAAAAAAATTTTTGTTTGTTTATTATTTACATCTATGTGGACTTACATATACCTGCTTTGTGCTTTGGGGTACAATTTGTACTGTGTTATTTATTTTATTGTTCAGATCGCTCCGTCTTTGGCCATTGGGGGCACTTCCAGTTTTACTTTTGTTTCCTTGTGAGATGCTCAACCCTTCTGTTTTCTGAACTCCTCCTTACTTTCTGGAACTGTAAGGCACTCCGGGCTCCTGTTGTGCTATTCCGGTCCCAACCCAGTCATCAGCCCTTTCTCCAAAGAGCCCAGTTCACTCTCCATTGGAACTCAAATGACCCCAAACCCTCCAGCCTTCTTTCCTATAACTGGTAAATGAAATAACAACTAGCTACAGGAGGCTGAGGACCTTCCTAAATGGTTTTTGAAGCATCTGTGAGTAGAGACTGTGTGCACATAAGTTCTCTTTTAGTCTGTCAGTTCCTGTTCCAAGTCCTTGCCTTTGTCTCACTTGTTCCTCACTTCAAGCACCACACCACTTCTTGTGCCTCCTCTCTCCCTGTCTCTACACTGTTTTTCCCAGGGTGACATAAACCACCCACTCTCCTTAATTCTTCCAGAGAACAAAATACACAGTAACCTGGTACTCAGACAAAATGGACAGGAAGTGAAACCCAGAATGATGAATTGATGCAAAGTAAGAATTTGATATAACTTATCCTCAGGTTCATGAAGCATCATCTACTGTCAAACATCTCTTCCCAGCCAGCTCTCTCCTAAAACCCTCTGTTCCCACCATGTTGTTAGGTTCCACCCATCTTCTCTCTTCTCAAAGTTTAAAGTCTCAAGACCCTGTCTTTCTAGATGCTCTGGGAAAAGACAACATGCATTTCCTCCATCATTCAGGTTGGGAAAATACTTAGAAACTATGTAAAGCAAAGAATAATCATGGAATACATTGTTGAGTAAACATTTATGAGATTCGTAACCCCACCATCCCACCAAAACCACTCAAAGTCATCCACCAACTTCATATCACTACGACATATTGCCAGTTCTAAGTGTTGATATTGCTTGACCTACCAACAGCTTTGACACAGCCGTTCCCTCTTGATGCTTTTCTCACCACTAGGTTCCCAGGACACCTCCACTGGCTCCTCATCTTGGTGATATTTTAAGAAAGTTCCAGATGCCAGTCCTTGAAAACATTTAGCTTCTCTCTACCTACATTCTCTTACCTATGTTCTCATTCTCATGCTGAAAACTAAATTTATACGATTCCAGTCCTAAACCTTCCCTGTGGTATCTGAGAGGCATCTCAAGTCTTGTATGCCCCAAGTGAAATTCATGCCCTCTTCTCACCCAAACTTCTTGCTTTCATGCCTGGCACACCTCACATAGTAGTCCTTCTAGTGCTTAGGTAGCTAGGCTACCATTTTCTTCCCACTCCACATCCAGTACACCATCATATCATGTCATCTCATTATTTTAAACATAATAAAAACAACCCGGCCAGCTTGGATCAATATAAAATACCTTATGTGATTTGGAAGAAACAAAAAAAAGCCATCAAACAAATAAAATATTAATTTCATAGACTTATTTTAAATTATGAAAAACATAAGAGTCGATAGATAAAAAGCTATCTTAGATGGTGTGGTCAAGAAAAGGGCTCTTAATAAAACAATGTGAGGTCTAGGAAAAGACCTTTCACTAAGGGCAAACACAAGCCAGAGACCCAATTTTGGAGACAAGGCTAGCCATTCAGATTCAGGTACAAGTTGTGTGGTGGGATGCTGGCTTTCCTCAAAAAACATTCTTTTATTCTTCAAAAGTATGGGAATTTCAGCTAAGTACATTAACTTTCAGCTAAAGATTAAATTTTGAAGTTAGCTTTCCAGGTCATTTTTGTGGCCTTATGACTGAATTCTTGCCAATGGGATGTACTCAGAAGTATTGCATACAGCTACGATATCACTTTCTTGAAAAGAAATTGTTTTTCCTTCAATCCGTCTCTTCCTCTTTTCCTGCAGATAAAATAGTTATGATGAGGAAAGACTTTCAATATTCTGGGAAATGGTAGATAGAGACTATGTGGACTGAACTTGGCCCCAGAATGATCAAGACACATCATGTCCAGATAATTCATATATATCCTGCTGAATTCGCATCCACTAGTTGAGAATAAGTTGCTCTTGTATTTAAGCCACTGTAGTTTGGCTTTCTTTGTTACAGTACTTTAGCCTAATTTTTAATTGTGGTAGGTTAACTCTGGGCACAAATCCTTTGCAGCTGTTTTCTTCAGGAGGTGGAGTCTTTCATCATGCTTGCATTGGGGCCAACATTTTGATACCATTAATTAGTATAATATGATAGAGGAGTCTGTGTTTTGAGAACCATTCAATGTTTTTTTTTTTTTTTTTACAATGAGAATATTATGTAAGAAAGCTGGTCCATCCTCTGGAGGATGAAAGAAATGTCCATCCTTCTGTGGGGAAGAGGTAGGGCATAACCAGTATCAACAGTTAGAAACGTGAGGAAGGCCATCTTGAACCTTTCAGCCCAGCTGACTATGCAGAAGACGTGAATGAGCCTGTGTGGAAGCAGCAAAGGAACTGCCCTGCCAACCACAGAATTATGAGAAATAATAAACTGTTGTTTTAAGTCACTAGGCATTGTGATATTTTGCTACACAACAATAGAAAACTGGTTATCTGTTCAGTTTTATAATCTCTCTAATTAATCTGTGCGCTGAACAGAATCTTCATCTTCTTAGTGGATTTCCTGAAAGCGTTATTCACCTCTTTATTCCTTAGACTGTAGATAGTAGGGCTCAACACGAGGACTCTAATTACACAGAACACAGATGCCATTTGGTCATTGTCTGTAGAATCACTAGAACTGGGTTGTAAGTACATGAACATGACAGTTCCATAGAAGAGGGTGACTGCAGTGAGGTGTGAGGCACAGGTGGAGAAGGCTTTCTTCTGTCCGTCGGCTGAGCGCATCCTCAGGAGGGCAATGAATGTGAACAGATAGGAGGTCAAGATTACTATCAGGGCAAAACAAACTTAGAAATCTACTAAGATAAAGAGCACGATCTCATTTATGTAGTTGTCACAACAGGAAGGAGCCTAGATTGGGGCAATATCACAGAAAAAGTGATGGACCACATTGGAATGGCAGAAGAGGCAGAAGGTGAATCCAGGGTGGGTGACCCCAGACATAGCAGCCTACTGCCATTTGAGCACACAAGCTGGTGGTCACAGCGGTGGTATAATGTAAGGGCTTACATACCGCTGCAGGCCGATCGTAAGTCATGACCGCTAGCAAGAAACAGTCTACACTGGCAAAAGCCGCACAGAAGAACACATGAGCAACACAGTCACCAGAGGAGTTGACTTTGTCCTCTGTGAGAAACCCAGCCGTCACCTTGGTAGTAACAGTTAGGAAGTAAACGGGGTCCACCAGAGAGAGGTTACATATAAACAAAAAGCTGAAACAGGCCCATAAATCCAGAGAACACACCGGTGGTTGCCTGCGGGGACACATGTGGGGGAAGGGCAAAGTGAGCAAAGGGGAAATGGGAGATATAGACTTCCACTTAGGAAATGAATAAACCAGGAGAAGGATGCTACAACGTAGGGAATACAGTCAGTGGTATTGTAATCAGTGCTACAAGGGTGGCGTGGTGATGGATGGGAGCTAGAGTTGTGGCAGAGCATAACGTGTAGAACAGTCAAATCACAATATTGTAGGTCTGAAACCAGTGTATCATTGGGCACCACCTGTGCTTCAATAAAAAATAAAACAAGTGTTTCTTCATTGAAAGAAAAAAACGTTAGGTAAAGATTTAGATCATGTCTCTTGTTTGTTTTTGTTTTGAGTAGTTATTTAAATTCCAGTTAGTTCACCTACAGTGTGATATTAGTTTCAGGAGTAGGATTTAGTGATTCGTCACTTGTATAGAACATCCAGGGCTCATCCCAACACGTGCCCTCCTTAATACCCATCACCCATTCAGCCCATCCCTCACCCAACTCCCTCCGGCACCCCCCAGTTGTTCTCTATCGTTAAGAATCTGTTTTATGGTTTGCGTCTCTCTTTTTTTCCCCTATGTTCATATATTTTGTTTCTTAAGTTCCACATATAAATGAAATCATATGGTATTTGTCTTTCTCTGACTTATTTCGCTTACCCTAATACGCTCTAGCTCCATCCACATCATGGAAAATGGAAAGATTTCATTCTTTTTGATGCGGCTGAGTAATGTCCTATTGTATATATGTGCCACATCTTCTTTATCCATTCACCAGTCGATGGACATTTGTGCTCTTTTCATAATTTGGCTCTTGTTGATAAGGCTGCTGTAAACATTGGTGTGCCTGTGCCCCTTCGAGTCCGTATTTTTGTAATCTTTGGGTAAATGTCTAGTAGTGCAATTGCTGAATCATAGGTTAGTTCTATTTTTTAACTTTTCGAGGAAACTCCCTACTGCTTTCCAGAGTGGCTGCGCCAGTTTGCCTCCCACCAACAGTGTAAGAGGGTTTCCCTTTCTCTGCATCCTCTCTAACACCTGTTGTTTTCTGTGTCGTCACTTTCAGCCATTCTGACGGGTGTGAGGTGGTATCTCATTGTGGTTTTGACTTGCGTTTCCCTGATGATAAGTGATGTTGAACATCTTTTCTTGTGTCTGTTGGCCATCTATGGGTCTTCTTTGGAAAAATGCTTATTCATAGATCGTCTTTATTCATAATCACCAAACACTAGAACCAACACAGATGTACCTCAGTTGAAGAGAGGGATAAACAATCGGTAATGACCATACAGTTAAATACTACTCTACAGTAAAAATATTGCCCTTTGTCACAGGTAGCAATGTAGATGGGTCTCAAATGCTAAGTGAAAGATTATAGACTCAAAGAGTACATAGTTTCAAATTACAGTTAGGATACTCTTGCCAAGGCAAATTTATTTAGACAAAACAGTTGATAGGTTGCCTGGGACCGTGGGTAGGAGAATGGGTTTACCAAAAGCAGTTCCTATGAATTTCTTTAGGTGCTAGTGCTCACTTGTCATAAATTTGACAGAATCTTACAACTACCCACTGGGATTATGGATATTATTGCATGAAAAATAATACATAATTATAAACTGACAAAAATAATAAGGACTAACAAGTAATACAAAAATATGTGTGTTCAGTGAAAATTACCTGCATGGCCCCCACAGGCAGTTTAATTACTTCTGTCCTGGGGAAGTGGGATGAGGTGCCAGAAATGTTCTCCCAGGGGAAATTCCCAGAAGTCCCTGTGTCTCTATAATTCTTTCCATGTCCCCACGCATTAGCCAATGAAATCCCAAGATGACTCCACATGACATCATTGTAGAGGCACCAGTCTGCATGCTGGACCCATTTGGTGATCATTTATTCATGTGAATATTAAACTTGCTAGTGCACAGAAGTCTTATCGTGGATTCTCTATCAGCCTGCAACCACATTCAGGGGAAACACCCCAAGAGAAAAATCACATCGATTGACTTTAAAAATGATAATTTCTTACTCAGATGCTTTACAGACCTTCCCTGCTTGTTATTTACAGACATAAGTCTGAATTATGTCAGAGGGAATCATATCATCTTTATTTTACAAACAAGGAGGAAGTCAGTGATTCTTCTAAGGACACAGAAGGAATGCATGGTAGGTTCAGAAATTAACCACGTTAATGTTCCTTCCTCCATTTTTCCCTGCCTCGGAGACCTTGGAGCCTTATGACCATGTCCTGAGAGAGCTCCTCTAGTAGGATTTATGCATTATTCTACGGCTGAGATTCTGATTTAGACCCACTATGCAACATTGGCTCTTCCTGCTCACGGCAAGCATCCATATTCCGTAAACATTTTTAATGAGAAGTGTAATCCATGCAAAGCAGTAGGGCAGCTCTGCTTATTTCGAGTTATTTGAGAACAGAAATCGATCTTTTCAATGTTTTTCCAAACTACAGAGGTGAGACTGGCATATACATGTCAAAACTTCCTTCAGCAGGGAGTTTATTGATACTTAAGGAACATCGTCCTGCTTTGCTAAAGATATGAACAAAACAGCCACAGATGATTCTCTAATTGATCGAGTGGTGATTTCATCCTGGTCACTCAATGCTGGCCTCTCATTGGACACAAACAAGGAAGAGCAAGAGTGAAATAACCTTTAAACTACAAAATCCCTCATATGAATTAACAAGATCCCCGATAATTTCCCTATAATTTCAAGCTTATCGTCAGCAGTACAACCACAGATGTTGACAGCGAATGGCTAAAAGCAGAGCCTTTTGATTACACAGAAAGTGGACTTAACTCTCGAATCTTGACTCTTTCCCATGCTAGCTGTGTATTTTAGAGCATCGCATAACTTCTCAAATCCTCACACTCCACAATGGTGAAGGAGGCATAATAATACTACCTCCTGTATGCACACACATCTGACATATAAAGCCTTTATTATTGCTTATAGAATGTAGTACAGGCTCCAAGTAGGTACGTGTGTTAAGGTTGGCAAACAATGTCCACATGACACAGGCTTGTACAGGAAAATTGCCAAAGTTTAGGAGGAAGATGTTAATAGTTAGCAGAGGAGAGACGCCCTTTCAAGGCTTCAAAGTCAAGTGAACAGATTTACAGTACTGTTCTTATGGAAGAACAGACTCAAATGAAATATTTTACAACGTGGTACTTGCCACCAAAACAGATCTGCAGGTTGAAGAGAGACCACAAACAAGGAACCACTAACCCTTGATCTCTGATTCTGCTATGAGATGGCAGGCATGAGAGACGGAGTGACAGCCACAGGGACTCATCCAAGGTACTGTATGGATCTCAAGGAAGAGATGAGGCACGAGAAGGTTTGCGTGGAACTGTTGGGGCAGCCAATCACATGGATGAAGGAAAGACAGACAGAAACCCTGGAGATCGCAGAAAATCTTCGAGGCCCTCATGTGTGAGAAAAGGCAAATTGAAGAGACTTCTTACATCATGCATGCCTGATTTCACTCTATTTTTAGGCATTACCTCATTTAATTCTCATAAGGATTAATGCTCCTAATTCTTTTTTTTTTTTTTTTGGAT
>NW_024412418.1:2872260-2873232 GCF_014898765.1 Herpailurus yagouaroundi | reverse complement strand
CAGTGCTCATCCCAAAAGGTGCCCTCCTCAATACCCATCACCCACCCTCTCCTCCCTCCCACCCCCCATCAACCCTCAGTTTGCTCTCAGTTCTCAACAGTCTCTTATGCTTTGGCTCTCTCCCACTCTAACCTCTTTTTTTTTTTTTTTCCTTCCCCTCCCCCATGGGTTCCTGTTAAGTTTCTCAGGATCCACATAAGAGTGAAACCATATGGTATCTGTGTTTCTCTGTATGGCTTATTTCACTTAGCATCACACTCTCCAGTTCCATCCACGTTGCTACAAAAGGCCATATTTCATTTTTTCTCATTGCCACGTAGTATTCCATAGTGTATATAAACCACAATTTCTTTATCCATTCATCAGTTGATGGACATTTAGGCTCTTTCCATAATTTGGCTATTGTTGAGAGTGCTGCTATGAACATTGGGGTACAAGTGCCCCTATGCATCAGTACTCCTGTGTCCCTTGGATAAATTCCTAGCAGTGCTATTGCTGGGTCATAGGGTAGGTCTATTTTTAATTTTCTGAGGAACCTCCACACTGCTTTCCAGAGCGGCTGCACCAATTTGCATTCCCACCAACAGTGCAAGAGGGTTCCCGTTTCTCCACATCCTCTCCAGCATCTAGAGTCTCCTGATTTGTTCATTTTGGCCACTCTGACTGGCGTGAGGTGATACCTGAGTGTGGTTTTGATTTGTATTTCCCTGATAAGGAGCGACGCTGAACATCTTTTCATGTGCCTGTTGGCCATCCGGATGTCTTCTTTAGAGAAGTGTCTATTCATGTTTTCTGCCCATTTCTTCACTGGGTTATTTGCTTTTCGGGTGTGGAGTTTGGTGAGCTCTTTATAGATTTTGGATACTAGCCCTTTGTCCGATATGTCATTTGCAAATATCTTTTCCCATTCCGTTGGTTGCCTTTTAGTTTTGTTGGTTGTTTCCTTTGCTGTGCAGAAGCTTTTTATCTTCA
>NW_024412418.1:2650842-2872250 GCF_014898765.1 Herpailurus yagouaroundi | reverse complement strand
TCTTTCTGGCCTGCCAAGTTTCAAAAGAGAGATCAGTCACGAGTCTTATAGGTCTCCCTTTATATGTGAGGGCACGTTTACCCCTTGCTGCTTTCAGAATTTTCTCTTTATCCTTGTATTTTGCCAGTTTCACTATGATATGTCGTGCAGAAGATCGATTCAAGTTACGTCTGAAGGGAGTTCTCTGTGCCTCTTGGATTTCAATGCCTTTTTCCTTCCCCAGTTCAGGGAAGTTCTCAGCTATTATTTCTTCAAGTACCCCTTCAGCACCTTTCCCTCTCTCTTCCTCCTCTGCGATACCAATTATGCGTATATTATTTCTTTTTAGTGTATCACTTGGTTCTCTAATTTTCCCCTCATACTCCTGGATTTTTTTATCTCTCTTTTTCTCAGCTTCCTCTTTTTCCATAACTTTATCTTCTAGTTCACCTATTCTCTCCTCTTCCTCTTCAATCCAAGCCATGGTGGTTTCCATTTTGTTATGCATTTCGTTTAAAGCATTTTTCAGCTCCTCGTGACTGTTCCTTAGTCCCTTGATCTCTGCAGCAAGAGATTCTCTGCTGTCAGCTATACTGTTTTCAAGCCCAGCGATTAATTTTATGACTATTATGCTAAATTCACTTTCTGTTATAGTATTTAAATCCTTTTTGATCAGCTCATTAGCTGTTGTTATTTCTTGGAGATTCTTCTGAGGGGAATTCTTCTGCTTGGTCATTTTGGATAGTCCCTGGCGTGGTGAGGACCTGCAGGGCACTTCCCCTGTGCTGTGGTGTATAACTGGAGTTGGTGGGCGGAGCCGCAGTCAGACCTGATGTCTGCCCCCAGCCCACCGCTGGGGCCACAGTCAGACTGGTGTGTGCCTTCTCTTCCCCTCTCCTAGGGGTGGGATTCACTGTGGGGTGGGGTGGCCCGTCTGGGCTACTTGCACACTGCCAGGCTTGTGATGCTGGGGATCTGGCGTCTTAGCTGGGGTGGGTAGGCAAGGTGCACAGGGGCAGGAGGGGCAGGCTTAGCTTGCTTCTCCTTAGGTGATCCACTTCAGGAGGGGCCCTGTGGCAGCAGGAGGGAGTCAGATCCGCTGCCAGAGGTTTGGCTCCGCAGAAGCGCAGAGTTGGGTGTTAGCGCGGAGCGAGCAAGTTCCCTGGCAGGAACTGGTTCTCTTTGGGATTTTGGCTGGGGGATGGGCGGGGGAGATGGCGCTGGCGAGCGCCTTTGTTCCCCACCAAACTGAGCTCTGTCGTCAGGGGGCTCAGCAGCTCTCCTTCCCTTTGTCCTCCAGCCTTTCCGCTTTCTGAGCAGAGCTGTTAACTTCTGACCTCCCAGACGCTAAGTCGCGCTTGCTGTCGGAACACAGTCCGTCAGGCCCCTCCGCTTTTTGCAAGCCAGACTCGGGGGCTCTGCTTGGCCGGCGGGCCGCCCCTCCACCCCGGCTCCCTCCCGCCAGTCCGTGGAGCGCGCACAGCCTCGCCGCCCTTCCTACCCTCTTCCGTGGGCCTCTCGTCTGCGCTTGGCTCCGGCGACTCCGTTCTGCTAATCCTCTGGTGGTTTTCTGGGTTATTTAGGCAGGTGTAGGTGGAATCTAAGTGATCAGCAGGACGCGCGGTGAGCCCAGCGTCCTCCTACGCCGCCATCTTCCTCCTATCTCTCGCTCCTAATTCTTATAATGTGGTCTCATTATTGTCTTATTTGTTTGCAGGTGGAAATAGGAGGCTCAGGTAAGTTGGGATTCATGAGTCAGTAAGTGTGACAAGGGCTGATATGCACCTCATCCTAGAGGCCAAGGTCCATGTGATTCTGTACCTTCCCCTCAGGTTGCCTCTGATGGCTGTCCTGGCCCTTCGGGCTGCAGGTAGACCACCTCATGCACTATGCATGTGTCTCTTGATACTTCACTGGGGAACCTCAAACAATGAATTTGGACGAATGGAGACAATGAGCAATTGCATTGAGTCAATTCAACTTGATTTAAACATGATTTAGACTATCACCTCAAGAATATGGTGGGTTCAAAAATTGGCTGGGGTCCAAAGCACGGCTTGTCAATTAATACTCATTTTAAATATAAAAAGTTACTCAACCTCTGTGCACATAATTTACTTTCCTTCCACTTGTTTTAAGATTTTTTTTTAAATAGTCTCTACACCCAGGGGCTCGAACTTACTCCCTGAGAGAAAGAGTCACAGGCTCTACTGACTGAGCCAGCCAGACACCCCTCTGTGTATCATAAGTCAAATGCAAGGAATAACAAATAAAACTCATAATGTTCTTGAGAAGATGTAATGAATACACAGAACTTCTTGTACTTACAATGGCGTTATGTCCCAATTGCTGATATGCCAATAAACCCAGTGCACATTGAAAATATCATAAGATGAAAATTCACTGGGGCGCCTGGAAGGCTCGGTTGTAAGACCATGAGATTCCTGATCTCGGGATTGTGAGTTCCCATGTTGGGTGTGGAGATTACTTAAATAGATAAAACTAAAAAGATGGGATCACACAACACTTAGTCCTTTAAAAAAAAGAGAGAAAATTCATTTACTACATCTGACCCACTGAACATTATAGCTTAGCCTTTTCTACCTTAAACATGTTCCTGGCACTTGCATTAGTGCACCGATGGGCAAAAATGATCTCACACAAAGCCTATTAAATAATGAAGCATTGAATATCTCATGTAATTTATTGAATACGGTACTGAAAGTGAAACACGGAATGCCTGTGTCGGTACAGGATGGTTGGAGGTGCATCAGTTGTTGACCCTCATGATTGCCTGGCCGACCTGGAGCTTGGCTCACTGCCCCTACCCTATGCCAGGAGAGATTGTACCAGGTATCGCTAACCTGGAAAAATAACCATCTGAAGTATGGCTTCTATCGCACGGGTGTCACTGTTTCACCATCGTAAAGTGGAAGAATCATTAAATCAAATCATCGTAGGTTGGGGACCGTCTGTACCTCTACAGGGTCTGCAGCAGTTCCTGGTGGGTGAGTCATGGGCAAGTACCTGCTTTCACTAGGCTTGGGGGAAGTGAACAGCCAGACATTCCTTCTGGACGAGCCATCTTGATCAAGTTATTTAATTCTCTATGTCTCAGTTTACAGATTTCTAAAACTTTAGAATTGAGGAGATGCTCCATACTTCAGATTCAACAGTTTGCAAATCTACACATCATTAATGCGCTAACTTTTGTTGTCAAGCTTTTTTTTTTTTTTTTAATCTGGAGAAACTTGATATACAAGCTACTGCTCTAATGAAATAACACATACTGTATGTATACACTTTTCAATATAAGTCCTTGGTTTATCACTCATTTCTTTCTTCTCGTTGTCATAGCGTTTGTGGTTCTCAACACTGATGGATAACAGGACAGAAGTGATGCAGTTCATCTTGCTGGGACTAACCAGTGATCCAGAACTGCAGGTTCCCCTCTTTATCGTGTTCACCCTCATCTACCTCATCACTCTGGTTGGAAACCTGGGGATAATAGTGTTGATTCTGTTGGACTCTCGTCTCCACATTCCCATGTACTTTTTCCTCAGTAACCTGTCTCTGGTGGACCTTTGTTACTCTACAGCTGTCACTCCCAAGGTCATGGCTGGATTACTTATAAGAGACAAGGTCATCTCCTACAGTGCGTGTGCTGCTCAGATGTTCTTTTTTGCAGCCTTTGCCACTGTGGAGAGTTACCTGTTGGCTTCAATGGCCTATGACCGCTATGCAGCAGTGTGCAAACCCCTCCATTACACCACCACCATGACGACAGGTGTGTGTGCATGTCTGGCCATAGGTTCCTACACCTGTGGTTTCCTGAATGCCTCTATCCACACTGGAGACACGTTCAGACTCTCCTTTTGTATGTCCAATGTGATTCATCATTTTTTCTGTGATGTGCCTGCAGTCATGGTTCTTTCTTGCTCTGATAGACATGTCAGTGAGCTGGTTCTTGTTTATGTAGTGGGCTTCAACAGCTTTTTTGCTCTCATGGTCATCTTGATTTCCTAAATATTCATATTTATCACCATCCTAAAGATGCACTCATCTACAGGATATCAGAAGGCTTTATCTACCTGTGCTTCTCACCTCTCTGCAGTCTCCATCTTCTATGGGACAGTCATTTTTATGTACTTACAGCCCAGTTCCAGCCATTCCATGGACACAGACAAAATGGCATCTGTGTTCTACACCATGGTCATCCCCATGCTGAACCCTGTGGTCTATAGCCTGAGGAACAAAGAGGTTAAGAATGCATTCATGAAGGTCGTTTCAGAGGCAAAATTATCTTTAAGATTGTGATTTTTAACATTGTACAATGTAAATGAATCTAGTTTTGTTAAGACCACAGTGAAATTAAGAGTCTGAAATTGTATCCTTACTTATTCAATATCTCTTGTCCTGAAAAAAGAAAATATATATACAGAAATACAATACTGAACAAGAATGGTTAAGATGCCTTGGGGCCTCCTTGTCAAAAACTTAGTAAAGATATGGGTTTATTCATTTACTCTACATGCATTTTTTTTCTACCACATTAATGCAGAAACACATAAAATAGGGGCACAAATGAGACCATGAACAGAAGTGCATGCATGTGCCCATGAGGATACACACATATTGGAGTAGGAAATTTCCCAGAATTAAATGGATTGTTGCTAGGTTTTAATAATAATGATTTAAAATTTTAATTTATGTATTAGAATAGAAATTTATGTCCAATATTTTTCACCTCTTTATTTGAATTATGCTCTAAGACTCCTAGGAAGCTTTATTATTTTGGTATTTGTAAGACTGTGCTTGAATATACTAATATTCTCAAGCTACTATGGGGGGGCAGTGTAGTATAACACAAACATTCACTTCTATGTTTATGGTGAGGCTTCTCCTATTGAAAACATTTCTAATTATTATTTTGAATAATTATTTAATTTTAGAACTATTTCAGAGTTACAGAAATTTTTCAAAACAGTGTAGAATGTTCAGTATAACTCTGTGACAGTCCGGATAATGGCCTGCAAAGACATTTCACAACCTAATTCCTAGAACCTTCCAAAAGTTACCTTATATGCTCTAAAAGGACTGTGCATATGTGGTTAACTTAAGGATATTATCCCAGATTTTCTGTGTGGACCATAGAGGAAATGCCATGTATATGTAGGGAGTCAGAGAGATGTGACCACAGGTAAAAGAGGAGTGGACAATGTGACCTTGAAAACAGATTGAAGTAATGTGACCACAAACCGTGGACGACAGTGGTCCCCAGAAAATGGGAGACGCAAGAAATAGATTTTGTCTTAGAGCCTATGGAGGGAGCATGGCTCTTCTAATACACTGACTTTTGTCCAGGAAAACTGGTTTTGGATTTCTGGATTCTAGACTGTGAAAGAATGAATACATATTATTTAAGCCTCCAAGTTTGCGGTCATTTGTTATAGCAACCATAGGCAACTAATACAGCTCTTGGCTGGTTTCCCCTGCAATGTAATCTTATATTACCTGGAAAATTTGTAAAACTAGGAAACCAAGCATGACACCATATTATTTTTGAAATTTCAGACTTTATTCAGATTTCATTAGTAGCATCCTTTTCCTCTTCTTATATTTAGCTGTCATACCTCGTTAGTCTCTTCTGGTCTATGACAAACTCTCTGTCCCTGTTTTCGATGGTCTTGACAGCTTTGAAGAGTACTCATCAGGTATATCATAAAATGTCCTTCAGTAGTGATTTTCTGATGTTTTCTCATGATGAGATCGGGATTATAGTTTTCATAGAGTACTACCACTAAGGTGAAATGTTCTTCTCATCACATCGTATCAAGGGTACATGCTATCAAGATTATTTATCCCTGATAACATTAACCTTGATCACATGTCATCCATGAAGATTGCAAGGTTTCTCCTTTGTGGAGTTACTTTTCCTCCCTTTTTCTAAGGTCTATTTTAAAGAAATAAGTCACAAAGTTCAGCTCACACTCCAGGTGTTGGAGAAGCAAGCTCCACATTCTGGAGAGGGCAATATTTAAATAACTTATTTGAAGTTCTTCTGTTAACAATATTTGCAGGGTCCCTGGGTGGCTCAGTTGGTTGGGCATCCGACTTCAGCTCAGGTCATGATCTCATGGTCTGTGAGTTTGAGCCCCTCGTCAGGCTCTGTGCTGACAGCTCAGAGCCTGGAGCCTGTTTTGGATTCTGTGTTTCCCTCTCTCTCTGGCCCTCCCCTGTTCATGCTCTGTCTCTCTGTCTCAAAAATAAATAAACATTTTTTAAAAATTAAAAAAAAACAATATTTGCTTCTTTTCCCTCAGTTATTTACTTACCCAATCATTTATTTATCTGAATGTGTGCTCATTTATTGGCTTTATATGTTACATAACAACCAATACAAGGTTACTTATTTTTGTTCAAATTGTTCCACTTTCACCATCCAAGACTCTTTCAGTTAACTCCTGTATCCCTTTGACATTGGTTCATTCTTTTGTGTTTTGAGCACGTCTTTACTTTATGGTATTACATGATGCTCTGGGCTCATCTTGTATTTTCTCTGCCCCTAACACAGAATTGACGATTTCTATTAAGACCCCTTAATTATTTTACTAGAGAATGGTATTTAAAAGCCAAGACTTGGATGCTGAGTGTGCTTGCTGATACTGGAGTTCCATTTCTTCTAGGTCTTTTTGTTGACAGAAGTAGGCAGCATATTAGTCTGTATACATTCATAATTATACTATTTCCCCTACCTATCATTCGTATCTATATTAAACTGAACATTAGTGCATACTGATGCCTCTGATTCTAATCTGTTTATCCAACATTCCCCCTGTATTATCTATAATTTCCATTTATAATAGTGAGAAACTTGGGTCTCAACAATCTCATTATCCATTTATTTGTGTAACAAATTAACAAGTAGAGCAGTTCCATAATTGTTAACCCATCCCCCCCGTGAGAAACATATACTTTACTAAATGCACATATACAATAGTAAGTAAAGTACAACATTTTAAAATAGTTTCTTTTATTTTTAGCCTTGCAGTTTCTGATCAGCACACTGATTTCCAGCATTACTTAAGTTAATGCATTTCTTTCCTTGTCTCCCTTCAGTGAGGTTAACTCATACATTTGTAGTACATTTAGATTTTTTTTTCACAGTCTATATTCACTTCTGGGATTCTCCTGTGCTCCTGGCTGATTCTCCTGATTTACATATATTAAATTTTACCTTTGCTATGTACAGTTCTATGGGTTTTAACAAGTACAGAGTCATGTGTTCACCAGCTCGGTACCCTAAAGAATATATTATCATCCTAAAATTTCCATTTCCATTCCTTTTATAGACAGCCACTCTTACTCCTCCAACCCTTGGAAATCACTGAGCTTTTTTTTTTTCCAACCCTATGTTATATGGATGGAATCACACAATATGGAAGCTTTGGGAAGGAAGAAATAAATATTGTCTTTGTTCACAGGTGATATGATTGTCTATGCAGAAAAATCTGAAATAATAGACAAATAAAACACCCTCTTGGTACTAATTGATTATAGTAGGGTTGTATGCTGCCAGGTTAATACCCAAAATTCTATCACTTTCCTATATACTGACAAGGAACAAGCAGAAGTTGAAATAAAAAATACAAAACCTTTTATATTAGCACCCCAAAAAGGATATACTTAGTTATAAATCTCAGAAAATATATGCATAATCTAATGAAGAAAACTACAAAACTCTGATGTTGTTGAGTAAATCCAAAGAATAACTAAGTAAATGGAAAGATATTCCATTTTCATGGATAAGAAGACACAACATTGTCAAGATGTCATTTCTCCCAATATTATCTATAGATTCATTGCAGTCTCAAACAAAATCCCAGTAAGTTATTTTGTGAATATCAACAAATTGATTCTAATGTTTATAGAGAAAGGTAAGAGACCCAGAAGAGCTAACACAACATTAAAGGGAAAGAACAAAATTAGAAATTGACACTACTGAACTTCAAGACTTACTATAAAATTTTAATAATCAAGATGATGAGGTATTACAGCTTTATTTACAATAGCCAAATTATAGAAACAACCCAAATGTTCATTGACTGATGAGTGGTTAACAACAAAGTGGTATATATATATATATATATATATACACATATATACATATAAATATATATTCAGCCATAGAAAAGAATGAAAACTTCCCACTTGCAACAACATGTATGGAGTTAAAAAGTATTATGCTAAGTGAAATAAGTCAGTCAGAGAAAAACAAATATATGCTTTTACTCTTATGTGCAATTTAAGAAACAAAACAAATGAGCAAAGGGAAAAAAGATAGAGAAACAAACCAAGAAACAGACACTTAAGTACAGAGAACAAACTGATGGTTACCAGAGATGAGGTTGGGGGGAGAGTGGGTGAAATAGGTGATGGGGATTAAACAGTACACTTATCATGATAAAAAAGAAAAAAAAGACAGTGAGGTATCGGCAAAAGAATAGACTAATAGATCAGTGGAACAAAATAGAGAGCCCAGAAATAGACTTACATAAATATATTCAACTAATTTGTAATAAAGGAACAAAGGCAATCCAATGAAGAGCAAAGATAACGTTTTCAACAAATGATGCTGGAATAACTGGACATCCTCATGGAAAAACGTGAATCTACACACAAATCTTACCTCCTACACAAAAATTAACTCAAAATGGATCATAGACCTGAATATAAAATACAAAATTATAAAACTCCTGAAAGGTAACAGAAGAAAGCCTAGATGACCTTGGGTTTGGCAATGACTTTTTAGAGATGACACCAAAGGCACGATCCATGAACGAAAACAATTGAATACCTGGACTTCATAAAAATTTAAAACTTCTGCTTATGAAAGATATCTTCAAGAGAATGACAAGACAAACCACAGACTGGGGGAAATATTTGCAAAAACCACATCTGATAAAAGACTGTTACCCACACATACAAAGAACTCTTAAAACTTAACAATAAGTAAAAAAAAACAAAACAAAAAAACACAAGCTGATTAAAAGACAAAGACTGTAACAAACACCTCACCAAACAAGACATACAGAAGACAAATAAGCATATGGAAAGATGATCCACAGCATATGTCATGAGGGAATATAACTTAAAACAAGAAAAAAATCTGTAACTATGTTTAATGATGGAGGTTCACTAGATTTTTAGTAATGCTCATTTTACAATGTATGCAGATATCGAATCATTAGGTTCTATGCCTAAAGCTAAAATTGTATGTGAATTATACCTCATTAAAAAAAAATCAGTGAAATACCACCACACACCTATCAGAATGGCCCGAATCTGGAACCCTGACAATACCAAATGCTGGGGAGGATATAGAGCAACAGGAACTCTTATTCACTGCTGGTAGGAAAGCAAAATGGTACAGCTACTTTGGAAGACTGTCAGTTTCTTACAAAACCAGACATATGAGACCCCTGGGTAGCTCAGCCGGTTAAGTGTCTGACTTTGGCTCAGGTCATTATATCACAGTTTGTGAATTCGAGCCCTGCATCGGGCTCTCTGTTGTCAGCACAGAGCCCGCTTTGGATACTCTGTCCCCTCCCCCCCGCCCCCCACACCTCCCACACTCTCTCTTGCTGTCTCTCAAAAATAAAAAATAAACATTTTAAAAAACAGCAAATATACTTTTACCATATTATCTTGCAATTTCTCTTTGTTCTTTAGTCAAAAGAGCTGAAAACTTCCATCTACTCAAAATCTGCACATAGATATTTATAGCTGCTTTATTCATAATGGGTAAGTCTTGAAGTGATGAAGATGTCCTTCATTGGATGAATGGTTATTAAACTGGTAAACCCAGACAAAGAAATATTAGTCAGGGTGCCTGGGTGGCTCAGTCAGTTAAGTATCCAGCTTTTGATTTCAGCTCATGTTGTGATCTCACAGTTTGGGAGTTCTACCCCACATCAGTCTCCTCTCTCTCTCTCTCTCTCTCTCTCTCTCTCTCTCTGTGCCATTCCTGTGAGGTGTCTATCTTTCTCTCCAAAATAAATAAATAAACTTAAAAATATATATATGGAAGCAAAGAAAAATGAAAGAAAAAAAGGCAGTCCAAACCCTTTGGGATGCGGCAAAGGCAATCCTAAGAGGAAAGTGTATTGCAATTCAGTCCTATCTCCAGAAGTAAGAAAGGTCTCAAATGTACAACCTAACCTAAAGGAGCTAGAAAAGGAACAGAAAATAATAATAAGGGAAGGGAAATAATAAAGATTAGATCAGAATTAGAGCAGAAATAAATGATATAGAAACAAACAAAAAACCCAGTAGAACAGATCAATGAAACTAAGTGCTGCTTCTCTGAAAGAATAAACAAAACCAATAAACCCTTTTGTCAGACTTATCAAAAAGACAAGGGAGAGGACCCAAATAGATAAAATTATGAATGAAAGAGAGCATATCACAACAAACACCACAGAAATATAAACAATTATAAGAGAGTACTATGAAAAATTATATGCTGACAAACTGGGAAATCTGAAATAAATGGACAAATTCCTAGAAATTCATGCACTACCAAAACTGAAACAGTAAGAAATAGAAATTTTGAATAGGCCCATAACCAGCAAAGAAATTGAATCAGAATCTAAAATCTCCCAGCAAACTAGAGACCTGAGTTAGATGGCTTCCCAGGGGAATTCAACTAGACATTTAAAGAAGTGCTAATACCTATTCTCCTCAAATTGTTCCAAAAAATAGAAATGAAAGGAAAGCTTCCAAACTCATTCTACAAAGCCAGCATTACCTTGATTCCAAGACCAAAGGAGAATTACAGGCCAATATCCCTGATGAACACGGATGCAAAAATTCTCAACCAGATACTAGCAAATTGATTTCAACAGTATATTAAAAGAATGATTCTCCACAATCAAGTGGGATTTATGCCTGGGATGCAGGTCTGGTTCAATATTTGCAAATCAATCAATGTGATATGCCACATTAATAAAAGAAAGGATAAGAACCACATGATCCTCTCAATAGATGCAGAAAAAGCATTTGACAAAATACAGCATCCATTCTTGATAAAAACTCTCAACAAAGTAGGGACAAAGGTACATACCTCAACATCATAAAGGCCGTATATGAAAGGTCCACAGCTAATATCATCCTGATGGGGAAAAACTGAAAGCTTTCCCCCTAAGTTCAGGAGAATGACAAGGATGTCCACTCTCACCCCTGTTGTTCAACATAGTACTGGAAGTCCTAGCCTCAGCAATCAGACAACAAAAAGAGATAAAAGGCATATAAATTGGCAAAGAAGTCAAACTTTCACTCCTCACAGATGATATGATACTCTACATGGAAAACTGGAAAGACTCGACCAGAAAACTGCTAGAACTGATATGGGAATTCAGCAAAGTCGCAGGATATAAAAATCAACACACAGAAATTGGTTGCATTTCTGTGTACCAATAATGAAGCAGCAGAAAGAGAAATCAAGGAATCGATCCCATTTATAATTGCACCAAACCCCATAAGATACCTAGGAATAAACCTAACCAAAGAGGTAAAAGTTCTGTACACTGAAAAATATAGAAACCTTACGAAAGAAATTGAAGAAGACACAAAGAAATGGAAAAATATTCCATGCTCATGGATTGGAAGAATAAATATTATTAAAATGTTGATACTACTCAAAGCAATCTACACATTCAATGCAATCCCTATCAAAATAACACCAGCATTCTTCACAGAGCTAGAACAAACTATTCTAAAATCTGTATGGAACCACAAGAGACCCTGAAGAGCCAAAGTAATGTTGAAAAAGAAAACCAAAGTTGGAGGCACCACAGTTTCAGACTTCAAGGTACGTATACTACAAAGCTGTAATCATCTAGAAAGTATGGTACCGGTACAAAAATAAACATCAATGGAATAGAATACAAAACCCAGAAATGGACCCATAAACGTATGGCCAACTAATCTTTGACAAAGCAGGAAAAAGGATCCAATGGAAAAAAGAGTCATGTAAGCAAATTGTGCTGGGAAAACTGGACAGCAACATTTAGAAGAATGAAACTGGATCACTTACTTATACCATACACAAGTATAAATTCAAAATGGATGAAAGACCTAAATGTGAGACAGGAAACTATCCAAATCCTACAGAGAAAACAGGCAGCAACCTTGTGACCTCAGCCACAGCAACCTCTTACTAGACATGTATCCAGAGGCAAGGAAAACAAAAGCAAAAATGAACTGTTGGGGCCTCATCAAGATAAAAAGCATCTGCACAGCAAAAGAAACAATCAACAAAACTAAAAGGCAACTGACAGAATGGGAGAAGATATTTGCAAGTGACATTTCAGATAAAGGGTTAGTATCCAAAATCTATAAAGACCTTATCAAACTCAACACCCAAAAAACAAATAATCCAGTGAAGAATGGGCAAAAGACATGAATAGACACTTCTCCAAAGAAGACATCCAGATGGCTAACTGGCACATGCAAAAATGCCCAACTTCACTCCTTATCAGGGAAATACAAATCAAAACCAAAATGAGATATCACCTCACACCTGTCAGAATGGCTAAAGTTAACAACTCAGGCAACAATAGATGTTGGTGAGGATGCAATAAAAGACCCTTCTGCATTACTGGTGGGAATACAAACTGGTGCAACTACTCTGGAAAACAGTTATGGATGATCCTAGAAAAATTAAAAATAGAACTACCCTATGACCCAGCAATTACACTAGTAGGTTTTTATCCAAAGAATACAAAACCGCTGATTTGAAGGGGCACATGCACCCCAATGTTTTTCTTAAATTTGTATTTATTTACTTATTTTGGGGCAAGTGCAAGTGGGGGGGGGGCAGAGAGAGGAAGACAGAGGATCTGAAGTGGGCTCTGCACTGACAGGCTGACAGCAGTGAGCCAGATGTGGGGCTCGAACTCGTGAACCACGAGATCATGACCTGAACCAAAGCAGGATGCTCAACCAACTGAGCCACCCAGGTGGCCCCTGCACCCCAATGTTTATAGCAGTGCTATCATGATAGCTAAATTATGGAAAAAGTCTAAATGTCCATTGACTGACAAGTGAACAAAGAAGCTGTGGTGTATATATACTGTGGAATGCTACTTAGCAATCTAAAGGAATGAAATCTTACAATTGACAACAATGTGGATGGAACTAGAGTGTATTATACTAAGCAAAATAAGTCAGTCAGGGAAACACAAATATCAAATGAATTTACTCATATGTGGAATTTAAGAAATAAAACAGATGAACATGGGGGAAGGGAATGAAAAATAAGATAAAAACAGAGAGGGAGGCAAACCAGAAGAGACTCTTAAATGCAGAGAACAAACTGAGGGTTTCTGGAGGGCAGATGAGTAGGGTTATGGGATAACTGGGTGATGGGCGTTAAGGAGGGCACTTGTTGGGATGAGCACTCGGTGTTATATGTAAGTATGAATCATTGGGTTCTACTCCTCAAACCAATACTACATTGTATGTTAACTAACTTGAATTTAAATAAATAAATATTTAAAAAGATACAAGTGTCAGATTCATTTTTTTCCCACAGTAAGTGTTGGCCTGTACAGCGGTGAGGAGCACCAAGGGTATGTGGGCAGAGCACCATCAGCACTGACTACAGAAGGGTAAATTGGAGAAGAGCAACCCATCTTCCTACAGGTTTGAACCAAACTTTCAAATTGACCACCCAGAATTAAGGCAGAATTTAATCTTTATCTCTTTGACCCATGTGCCATATTTGTTCCTTGTAAACTCAAGAAGGAAAAAATCTGGATGCTATTTATCAATATTTACAATTTCTAAGACTTAGTTGTCGCATCTCAAAAACAGAAAGGCGAAAAACATAATACAAAATGTGGCAGATAAAAAACAAAAGTAATTTTCAGAAATGGGGATAAAAGGTACATCAGAGGGAATGTAGTTGATGGTATCGTAATAGTTGTATGGTGACACATTGTAGCTACACTTGTGGTGAGCATAGTATAATGTGTAGGGTTGTTAATCATTATGTTGTATACCTGAAACTAATTAACATTGTCTATCAATTATACGTCAATGAAAAAATACATGTCAAACATCAAAAATCAAAATAATTATAAATGGATTAAACAAAGCTACTCGATGTGTGTAAAAGGCACTTGAATTTTTTAAATGGGGTAGAGGAAGAAAAGGCAGCAAGACTGCCAATAAACGTATATGCTACTCAACATATCACATTATGTCCCTACACACAGTTCAGTTGTTTCCTCCTTAGTAAGTACAATGAAAAGAAGTGATTGCCCTCATGGGGATTCTGTTCCCCCAAGAGTTCCATCCCTGTATAATTTTCTACTTGTTCTTGTTCATTAGATGCTGGAATCCCATCATGATTCTGCCAGCCCTTATTTAAAAGGACCAGATTCTGAGCAGAGCCTACTTGGTCATAATTTATTGAACTGAAAGCTACAACTGTTGGCGATACCAGCTTCTGCCCCAACTGGGTAGCTTCAGTGAGTCTGCAATGACAGACAGGGAGAACACCCTGAAATAAAAACAAAATTGATTCATGTTGAAAAGTTAAGCCTTTACTAAGGTCTTTCATGCACCCACCCTCACTTGCTGGTCGCAGATACAATTCTGTAAAGTATGTGGGAGAGATCACTTTATTGTCTCTTTATCATAAAGAAGGAAACTGAGATGAGCAGAAGGTAAATAATTTCCACGTACCCAGAGAAATCCATGGTAAATGCAATTGTTAAATGCAGGCTTCCTAGGAGACTCACATTACTGATCCTTTCTGCGTGTCTTCATGCTTCAGGAAACTTGGAATGTCTTCACCAGAACATGAGACAGAATTTCTCCTACATTATTTATAACATTCTTCTAGGGCTGAGTTCCTGATTGCAGACTCACAATTCAGAACTGTCTTTCCCTTCTTTTCAAGAGCAAGGTAAGCTTCTAGATTCAATATACATTTGCAGTGAAATATGTGATTGATGCAGAAACAGCAGGGTGGCTACATCTTCTGTGAGTTATTGATCTCTTATCTGGTTGCTTGGACACTATTTCTGAACATTGGCATAAGTGTAGGCGTCAAAGGCAAAACATTGTCATCAGCATTGTAATTTCTTAAGAGGATAGCAAAAAACTGTGATAGATGGTATTCTGATTGAGTAGGTGGTAATGTGTTGACTTGTCACTGAAGGGATAACTAACCAGACAAGGTGAAATGATACTTCTTTAGACTCCAGAAAGATCATCAGGAAGCTACCAAAACCCTTACACATTCTTCACTATTATTTCCCTACAACTTACTCTGTTACTATTTGTTCATCTAGAAAATCTGACAAGGCAGTGATGAAAGCTACAGGCATTAAGATCAGTTAGACATGGGTCTGTATCTTAAATATCTCATACTAGCTGTAGAATTTTAAGAAGACACATGACTTCTCAAATCTTCCATTTTCTTAAATGTAAAGTTATAGGTATATGGTGTGTGAGTATGCCTACATAATTATATCCCTTCCTCTTCTTCTATTTCTATTTTCCTATCATCATCATCATCAGTATCATCTATTACCCATATATTTGTCTCTTGATCTATGAGATACACTACATGTAAGCAGGAAATTTAAGCTGTTACTAACCTCAGGAGAACTATTAGTCATCATAGACCACAGATATAGGTGTGATATCATGACAATCTATTATATTACTATGTGGATGAGGTATTGACAAACACAAATACTTTAAGGTGAAGATCTGTAAAAGAATATGTTTAGGAGCCACGAGGAAGATGGTAGAGAATAGTGGTTACCAAAGAATGAATGTCTTTCACAAAGCTTCAACTAAAAATACAAAGATTTGTGCTTCCTCATGAATAGATCTACAGATTAGTATTAACCCCCCTGCCATGAATTTTCACCCTTCAGTGTCTGTGATCCAGCTAAGTGTTGATAGGAATGATGGTAAGAATGAGTCTAAGTTAAAGGGGAGTACTCCACCACAAGGTAAAACGTGGATCTCAAGAAAGACATTAAGAAAAAGAAAACTTGAAGATCCCAGGTTCTCACACAAAATGATTGACCCAGCCATGAGCACGGAGTGAGAAATGTGGGGGAAACAAAATATTTTCATAGACAGAATGTGCAAAAATGGCAAATCAAAGGTTAAGGCCACCAGATTTTAAAACCTAGCCCCGACATCTGCCACTTGACTTTCCTAAACCAACATGGAGATGATTGTTCTATGCTAATATTATAGCTAGTACTCATCAGGCTTGAGCACCCACATTGTGCTAACTCTGTTTATACATCATTTCTTTTAACTCTTACAATAATCCCTTGAGGCGGTTTCCAATGCCTTTTTGCTGGTGGACAGAGATTTAGAGAAGTTACGTTAGGACAAATGTCTCCCAGTAAATGGTAGGGGTGATATGTGATTGCACACACATGCTTCTCAGAGTCGAATACTTTACATCCAATGCTATACCTTCTGTTCAGAATTGGCTTTGTTGACTGTACATGCTTCTAATGCTGTATTTAGTCCACTGTGTCTACTATGTATTTATTTGTGAATTATGCAACTTCAGCTCAGGTCATGATCTCGTGGTTTGTGAGTTCGAGCCCCAGGTCAGGTTTGCTGCTGTCAGCACAGAGCCCACTTTGGATCCTCTGTCCCCCTCTCTCTGTCCCTCCCCCACTTGCTCTCTCTCATTCTCTGTCAAAATTGAATAAACATTAAATATTTTTTTAAAAGATATGAAATAGGAGATTCCAGGCATATGAACTTTGACAACTCGTTAGCCTTTCCTGTAACTTAGTTTACTCATCTATAAAATCTAGAAGTTGGAGATGATCTGTAAGGACCCATCCTATCCAAAAGTGTATTACTCTAGAGATAAGTTATCACTAAATTGTATTGCCATGCCCATGCTTTAGAAATGAAGAATATTGAAGAACAAAAATATTGCTCTAATAAAAAAAATGCTTGTACATTTCGATTATTGTGCAACTGGTTTTTGTTCATCACTGTGTTCCTTTACTTTTCTTTGCCACAGAGCCACAGAGCATCTTGTGATATGCAAATCACATCCATGAAGAATAATACAGAGGTGAAAGGATTCGTCCTGCTGGGACTAACCAATAACACAGAGCTGCAAGTTCCTCTCTTTCTAATGTTCACCCTCATCTACCTCGTCACTCTGATTGGGAACCTGGGGATGATCATGCTGATCCTGTTCGACTCTCGTCTCCACATTCCCATGTACTTCTTTCTCAGTAACCTGTCCCTGGTAGACTTTTGTTACTCCTCAACAATCACTCCTAAGGTCATGGCTGGATTACTTATAGGAGACAAGGTCATCTCCTACAATGCGTGTGCCGCCCAGATGTTCTTTTTTGTTCTCTTTGCGACTGTGGAAAGTTACCTCTTAGCTTCAATGGCCTATGACCGCTACGCAGCAGTGTGCAAACCCCTGCATTACACCACCACCATGACAACGAGTGTGTGTGCTCATCTGGCCATAGGCTCCTATGTCTTTGCTTTTCTAACTGCTGCTATTGACACTGGAGACACATTCTATCTCTCTTTCTGTATGTCCAATGTAGTCCATCACTTTTTCTGTGATATTCCAGCAGTCATGACCCTGGCTTGCTCAGATAAAGACACTAATGAGCTGATTCTTGTTCTTATTTCAAGCTTTAATATCTTTTTTGCAGTTCTAGTTATCTTGATTTCCTACATGTTCATATTTATTACCGTTTTGAAGATACAGTCAGGTGAGGGATACCAAAAGGCTTTATCTACCTGTGCTTCTCATCTTGTTGCAGTTTCCATATTTTATGGGACAGTCATCATCATGTATGTACAGCCAAGTTCAAGTCATTCCATGGATACAGACAAAATCGCATCTGTGTTCTATACTATGGTCATCCCCATGCTGAACCCTGTGGTCTACAGCTTGAGGAACAAAGATGTCAAGAATGCTATCAAGAAGGTTGTTGAGAGGGCAAAATATTCTCTAGGTTTCGTCTTTTAGTGATGTAGAATCCACAAAAGTTACTTTATCCCACTTAGATCCACTCTATGCCATAACTCAATGTTCATGGCCATATAGGGTATTAAAACATAAAATTTACTCTAATATTATTTATTTCTTTAATTTTGTAACTGATCCAGGTATCCAAAATACAGAAAAAATATGATAGTTCTTTTTAACCAAAGCAGTTTATGAAGAAAACTTCTTTGTTAGTATTCCATTGGACATACTTTTTTTTTCCTTGATGTACTTCAGAAATGGTAAGAAAAAATAATGGAAAAGAAAAAAAAACATTTAAGATATTGGACCAGGTATTGAGGAAAACAGTGGATAATGGAGTTTCCTCCAGAAAAAAAAAAAAAAAAATCAGGGTCTCACAGAGAAATAAATCCCATCACCAGGATCAGGGGCCTTGGTAATGTCAATTCCATAAGGTTTCTAAACTGAAATCCTATTTGTCTTCCATTACTGTATGTTCTGAATGGAGGCTTCTTTTCCCCTGGTTATCTTTACTCAGACCCAACATTATTTATTGGGTATGAATGTGGAACAAGCTAAGTTTTCTTTTTAGTGCATAAGTTGCTAGGCAACAAGGAGCCACACATGGACTGGATGGAGAAAATGATTGAACTTCTTGGACATTGTGCTTCTATATTGGTTGCTTGGGATTAGGTTATCTCCCTAGTGGAGGTGAATAATAAATTTCCTGTGTGGAAGGAAGTATAAGATGGATATTTGATGATCATAAGCATTACAGTGGAAAAGACTGGTTAGTTATTTTCCCAAACTATTTCCTTTTTACTCCTGGAAAAATGCATAGGCTTTATTCCTCTGCCTTCCTACAATTAGTAGTGACCATGTGCTTGTGTTCTTAACTATAGAATGTAAGTACAGGTCATATATGCTAAATCCAAGTTTGGACTATGAAACTTCCCAGGTGATGTCCTGTTCATTCTTTTTCTTTGTTACCAGTTGGATGGAGAGGATTCAGACCACAAGAATGACAAAACCACTAATGGAAAGAATCTAGGTCAATTGGATATCTGTATAAGTTCCCCCAGAACAACTAATGGAACAATATGCAAGCACGAAAGACATCTATGGTCATGTCACTGCTGTTTGCAGTTTGCTTGCTTGTCAGCTAGTATTATTGACCCTAACAGATTCAGAGAGCTTCCCATAAGATCTGGAGGATGTTGTGGGGGTGGGGAGGATTTATGCTGGGAAAACTATCAAATTTCTCCAGCATATCCTGATTCTACAATGATTTCTTTTGAATCCTCACCAGCGTCCAAACCATAACCAAAATGGCTAGTGCCGACTTAGCATACGTTTCGGAGAGGGAACAAATCCAATGTGAATTCCGTTCCAAACCAAACTTTGTGATGTAGGGCAAGTTATGTAAGTGTTCTGAGTTTCTAATGGGGAAACTACTGCCTCTCTCACAGACTTCTATTAAATGGGTACTGAACGAGCCAGACTGTAGCACAGTGCCTGGAACAGAGTAGCTGCTCAAAATATGTCAGCATCCTTTCCCTTCTGCTCCTTTTCTTATCTCTCTTTCAATCATCTAATATGCCAACCTTCTCCATAGAACTACTAAAACAGTTACGAATTATATTGCTTTGTTTTTATAGGTTTAGTTGTAGCACTGAATTGCAAGACTTTTGAGCCCACAGATGTTATCTCATTTAGATATGTATTCTCAGAGTCTAATGTTTATTCCATAGAGCCCAAAAGTAGCTAATGAAATGTGATTCTGTATAGGAACAAATTTACATAGGGAAAAAAAGGGCACAAATATTTATCTCTATCATCTTCTTCATAACAGTGGTCAAAATATTGTTTATTCATTTTTTGTGTGTTTACTCATTTTATTTGTTTTCTCTATTAGAATAAAAGTTCTATGCAGCCGGGAACAATTTCTGATTTGTTCACTAACAAAGACTCTTGAGAGTTCAGAGCTGAGGCTCAGTAAAAGATTTTAAGGAATGAATAACTGCATGAGAAGAGGAACTGACACCGGACAGAAAAACTCATCATCTGTTTGTAAAAACAGAACACACACAACAAAGCATGCTAGCTCATGCTGCAGGAACACGTTAAATTGAAAACCCAGTGGTTGAACACAGCAAAGATAATAAAGATTTTATGTTAGTTTCCTATGGTTGCTGTAACAAATGACCACACTCTGGGACCTTAAAACCACACACATTTGTTTTCTCGCAGTTCCGGAGGCCAGTTGTTGGAAATCAGTTTCACTGGGATGAAACAAAGATCTCAGTCTTGGGAGTCCCTAGGGGAGACTCCGTCCCTGGTGTATTTCATCTGCAGGTGACCGCCAGCATTCCTCAGTGGTATTTCCATCAGTTTCTGCCTTTGTCATCACATTATTTTCTCCTCCTATTTTCTGTTTAATTTCCCTCTGCCTGGCCTTTTTGTTTTTTTTTTTTTTTTAATTTTTTTTCAATGTTTATTTATTTTTGGGACAGAGAGAGACAGAGCATGAACGGGGGAGGGGCAGAGAGAGAGGGAGACACAGAATCGGAAACAGGCTCCAGGCTCCAAGCCATCAGCCCAGAGCCCGACGCGGGGCTCGAACTCACGGACCGCGAGATCGTGACCTGGCTGAAGTCGGACGCTTAACCGCTTAACCGACTGCGCCACCCAGGCGCCCCGCCTGGCCTTTTTTAATGTATGTGAGATTAGCATAACAAAATCTAGTGTTTTAAGTTGTGCAACTCAGTAGTATTTAGCACATTAACAATATTCTGCAACCATCACCTCGATTTAATTCCAAAAGAATTTTTTTTTTATTTGCAAAGAAGATCCTGTACCCATGAAGGATCCCTGTCCCTGGGAACCAATAACCTATGAATTTACCTATTATGGATATCTCATCTAAATAAAATCATATGGTAAGTGATCTTTTATGTCTGACTTCTTTTTTAAATTTTTCTTATGTTTTTACTTATTTTTGAGAGAGAGAGAGAGAGAGAGAGAGAGAGAGAGAGAGAGAATGAGTGGGAGAGGGGCAGAGAGAGAGGGAAACACAGAATCTGAAGCAGGCTCCAGGCTCTGAGCTGTCAAGACAAAGGCTGTCAATACAGAGCCCGACGTGGAGCTTGAAACCAGGAACTGTGAGTTCATGACCTGAGCCAAAGTAGGCCGCTTAACCGACTGAGCCACCCAGGCACCCTAAAGAACATCAAACTGTTTTTCATAAATGTTCCATTTTTCATTCCCACCAGTAATGTGCAAGGGTTCCCGTTTATCCACATTCTAGCCACAATTTGTTAGTTTTCACCATCCTAATGGATGTGAAATGGTATCTCATGGTTTTGATTTATTTTTCCCTAATGCCTAATGATTTTGAGCATACTTCCATGTGCTTATTGATTTTGAGTAAATCGTCTTTGGAGAAATGTCTGTTCAAGTACTTTACCCATTTTTCAACGAGTCTATGGGTTTCTCTGTTGTTGAGTTGTAAGAGTCCTTTATATAGCCTGCATATTACGCCCTTATCAGAAATGTGATTTGCAAATATTTTTCTCCCATTCCTAAGCTTTTCTTTTCATTTTCTTGAAAGTGTACTTTGATATACAAAAATTTGTAATTTGGAAGAAGTTCAACTCTTTTTTTCTTTTGTTGCTTGTGTTTTTGATGTAATACATAAGAAACCATTGCCCAATCCAAGGTCTGGACTTTTTCTCACATTTTCTAATGGTTTTATGTTGTTAATGCTCATATTTCAGTCATCAACCATTTTGTGTTGAGTTTCATATAGTGAGAAGAAGTTCAACTTCAGTCTTGCAGGTGGATAACCAGCTGTCCCAGCCCATTTGTTGAAGATTTCTTTTCCCATTAAATGAACTTGACACCTTTGTTAAAAATCAATTAGCAATAGATATATGGGTTTATATCTTGTCTTTCAATTCTATTCAGTTGATCTATGTCTCCATCCTTGAGGCAGTATCAAATTTTTTGATTAATTTAGACTTGTATTTGTTTTGAAATCCAGAAGGGTGAGTCCTCCCACTTTGTTCTTTCTTCTCAATATTGTTTTGGCTGTTGATGGTCCCTTAAAATTCCATTTGAATTTTCGTAATAGCCTTTCTCTTTGTGTTCATTAGAATTATGACAGGGATTGCATCAAAGCTATAGATCACTTTGGAAAGCATTGCCAGTAAACAGTATCATATCACCCAATTCATGAACACAGAATGTCTTTCCATTTATTTAGGGCTCCTTGAATTTTAGCAATTCATTTTGTAGTTTCAGTGTACAACACTTTCACCCTTGGTTAAATTTCTTTTTATTTTAACATAAGGATGCTATTGTAAGTGGAATTTTGTCCTTAATTTTCTTCTGGTATTATTTATTGCTAGTGTATGTAAGCACAACTTATTCTTGTTTAGTGAATAAGTTTGTTGACTAATAATTTCTTGTACATTTTTTAGGATTTTCTCTATGTAAGATCATGACATCTGAAAATTACATGGTTTTACTTCTTCCTTTCCAATTCATTTATCATGTAATTCTTTCATTCTTATGTAATTGCTTTAGATAGAACTTTCAGTACAACTTTTAATACAAGTGGTGAAAGCAGGCATACTTGTCTAGTATGTGATCTTACAGGGAAAGAGTTCACTGTTTCACATTTGCATATGATGTTAGCAGTGGGTTTTTCATTAATTCTCTTTATAATTTTGAGGACATTCACTTCTATTATTAGATTTCTGGTTGTTTTTATGGTGATGGCATTGGAGATTTTTGTCAAATACTTTTTCTGAATTAATAAATCAGATAATTATGTGATTTTTCCCCTCTGTTCTATTAAAGTGATTAACTACCTTGACTGATTTCAGTTTTTTCCAGTTTATTTAGATACAATTGACATTTTATATTATATAAGTTTATAGTGTACAACACAATTATTGGGCAAGATTGCCACAATAATTTTGGTTAACAACCACCACCTTAAATAGTTACAAATTTCTTTTCGTGTGATGAGAACTTTTAAGTTCTAATGTCTTAGAAACCTTCAAATATTCAATACAGTATTGTTAATTGTAGTTATCATAGTGAAAATGACATCCCTAGTACTTATTTATCTTATAACTGGATATTTGTACCTTTGACAACCTTCATGGATTCATCTGAATTCCCCAACCTCCACCTCTGGAACCACCAATTTTTATGTTTCTATGAGTTCCGTTTTCTTGGATTCCACATATAAATCAGATATACAGTATTTGTTTTTCTCTATGTGACATATTTCACTTAACATTATGCCCTCCAGTTTCATGCATGTTGTTGCAAATGGCAGGATTTCTTTTCTTTTTTATGGCTGGATACTATTCCACTGGGTAAATATATACTACATTTTCTTTATCCATTCATCCATCATAGGACACTTAGGTTGTTTCCATGACCCTATTTTTTGGCTGTTGTAAATAATACTGAGTGAGCATGGCGATGCAGACATCTCTATGAGACAGTGAATCCATTTCCTCTCAATACATACCCAGAGTGGGAATTATTGGATCATGTGGTAGTTTGTCCCATTCTATAGGCTCCTTTTTCATTTTGTTGATTCTTTTATTATGCAGAAAAACAAGGACAAGATAAACATTTCAGATGGC
Source organism: Herpailurus yagouaroundi (assembly GCF_014898765.1). Taxonomy (NCBI): domain Eukaryota; kingdom Metazoa; phylum Chordata; class Mammalia; order Carnivora; family Felidae; genus Herpailurus; species Herpailurus yagouaroundi. Next base: position 2,848,559 of record NW_024412418.1, on the reverse strand, counting down.
AGAGAGATAAGCATACAAAGTAATAATAACATTGATATCAATTTTCTCATCAGAAAGAAACAAAAGTTAGCAAACAGTGGACTAATAGCTTCAAAATGCCAAGGGAAGAATATGAGTCCAGATTTTTATACCTAGATGAACTATCATTTGAGTTTAATGGCAAAATCAGACATTAGTATATATACAAAAATATATGTGCAGTTGTATAGTGAAAGCATTTCAGCAGTATTTATCTTGATTAAGGAATTTGGAAAATGGAATAGAACATGTTTTGTTCTTTTTGCTTTCTCTTTTGAACTGGCTTATCCACATGACAGACACCTTCTGTCCTCTCCTGCTCTGTTTATGTGGTAAAGACAATGCAATAGCATTCGTAAGAAATACCTATAATCTTGAGATGCATATGAGATTAACTTCCCCAGAAGAAGATCCACAATCAGTGATTTAAGTTCAAATAGTTTATTTGGGAGTTAATAGCAGAAAGCACTGATAAAGTAGTAGAAAAGTGAGTCAGGGATGGATGAAAGAAGAGACCTTCATTAGTCAATAGGTGATACCTGTGGAAGAGGCTTGATCTACTAGAAACCACTGGAAGACTGTAAACAGCTTATGTCAGAGTTATACTACATGAAAGATGAGGAATCGAGTATTTATCACTCTGTTTCTGTGTCAGTTATTGATCATTGACACTAGAAAAATTAAATGTTCCCCACACAGGTTGAACATGCTTTTGCAGTAAAATAAGCCTTTAGTCTAAGAGATGCTGATTTTTTTCATAATAAGGATTGGCCTGAACATAGATGATGAGTGCCAAGGGGATATGGATAGAGCACCAATAATATTTGCCAGAAAAGAGTAATATAGGTTAGAAAAGAGGTCTCTCTGCCTACAGATCAGAATCAAATTTTTGAATTGAGTTGTTAGTAATAAGTCCGTTTTACTCTCCATATTTCTGACCTATGTGTCATACTGTCAGCTTGTCGTAAGAACAAGAAGGAAAAACAAGGATGTTATTTATCAATCTCTAAAAATCCAGTAGCCTTAAATTAACTATCAGAAATAAAAGAACAGAAAAGAGAAAAGTGAAATGAGCATAATCATAGCAGACAGAAAAGAAAATGTTTTTAGAATATATTACAAGTATAAATAATACGAAAACATAAATGCATTGAACCCACTACTCATGTACTGAATAACAACTTAATAAAGTTGAGGGAAGAAAAAAATCACCACAAATGCACTATTTGTTACTCAACAGAAGAAACTATATGTTGTGTTTAATTGCTTCTTCCCTAGATAGAAGTGATTGCCCTCATACGGGCCTGTCCCCTAGGAATTTCACACCTACAAACTTTCTCCTGGTTCCCATTAATTAGGGCCTGAAATCATATCATGACTCCACATGACAATATTGTAAAAGGAACCAGGCCCTGATTTGGTCACTATTTAGCAAAATGAATGCTAATGTTTTTTAGTACACACACCAGTCTTTCCCCAAACTGAGTGTTGGCAGTGACCCTGCAACCACAGTCAGGGGAAGCACCCTAAGATAATAATTATGTTATTTTATGTTGAAAGGATAACCCTTACTAAGGTCTTTGTAGACCCATCTCCATTTACTATTTACAGACAAAATTCCGTGCAGTTGTGGGAGAAATAACTTTATTATTATCTATACACAAATAAGGAATCTGAGCTCAGGGTAAGGTAAATGACTCTTATAAACACACAGAAAAAATCCATGGTAGATGTAGGACTTGAATTTAGGCTTCCTAGCTCCATGTTCATGATCCTTCTTCATCTCTCCATGTACCTTGGAACATTTGACCGATACTTGAGATATGCTCCAAAATTGTTTACACATTCTTCTAGGTCTGAATTTCTGATTTCAGATTCACAGTTCAGGATCGTCGTATCTTTCCTTTCAAGAACAAGATAGGCTTCTCTATTTAATATATACTTTTACTGAAAAACGTAATTGATGCCAAAGCAGCATGGCAGCTACCTCTTCCATGAGTATCTAGTTATTTGGACAATTTTTCTGAAACATTGGCTTAAGTATAGGATTCAAATGCAAAAAGATTTTAATCAGCAGAGAGTATAGTATGTATAAAATGTCATGCTGCTTTCCCTAAAAGGACAGCAAAAATCCATTGTTTTGTGATGGTCGCAGGCTATTGATAACCAATGTTGGGGCTGGATGGACCCTTGTGGTTCTTCAAATGATTGCAAGATGTGCTCAGCAGTAACCTTCAGGAAACTATAAAAAACAAGGTTTATTACTCACAAGTCCTGGAAATCACATGGCACACCTGGGGCCACACAGCAGGGTCACAGACAATGAGAGAGAACAGACCTGGGTTCTGCTTTTATTGTGGTTGAGGGTAGAAACCTGGGTTTCCTGGATTCACTCACTCTTCTATAATTTTTTTAAAGTTTATTTATTTATTTTGAGAGAAAGAGCATGTGAGCAGGGGAAGAGCAGGGAGAGAGGGCGGGAGAGAATCCCTCGCAGACTCTGCACTGCCAGCACAAAGCCCAATGTGGGGCTCAAACCCATGAACCTGAGATCATAACCTGAGCCAAAGTCAACAGCTGGACGTTTAACCGACTGAGGCACCTAGGCACCTCTCCACGTTCACTCTTTTAAACTATGAGAGAGGGAATTTAGATCATGGGAAGAGAAAAATACAATTATTTTTCCAATTCCAACTGGTAGCTTATCTAAATCAACCAAGATGTTTAAAACAAGGAGCCAGGGAGGTGGTGAAGGCTGGCTCTTTATCTAGTGGCTGGCAATGTGCTTATTGAGATAGCTGTTTTTGAAGTGGATGCCTCAAAGCCTAAATCAGGCCCTTGCGTTACAAAAAAAGAAAGACCAACTGTCAGAGCTTACAGTACCCTGATGATAGATGATACTCTCATTGAGGAGGTGGTAAATTCCTCCTGTTTACTATGTGTTTACTTGTCCTTTAAGGGATAGCTAACCAAACAGGGTGAAATGATACTTCTTTAGATTCTAGAAGGATCTTCACGAAGCTACCAAGATTCCTAGTCCATTTTAACTATCACTTTCCCACAACCTACCCTCTCATGACTTGCTCATCTGGAAAATCTGACAAGTGCAGTGACTAAAGCTATAGATATTGGAATAAGTTAGACATGGGTTTGAATCTGAATCGATCCCATGCTAGGTGTACAATAAGAGGAAAGCATACAACCTCTTGAATTCTCTATTTTCTTAACTGTAACTGGTATTTGTGTGTGTGTGTGTGTGTGTGTGTGTGTGTGCTCGTGTGTATACATACTCTCTCTTCCTCTATCCTCTGATATATATCTGTCTGCCTTACTATCTATCTATCCATCTACCCATTCATTCCTCCTTCCATTCGTTATCCATCTACCTTCTATCTTTCTGTCTGTGATGTCTGTCTGCCTGCCTTTTTGTCTGTTGTCTTTTCTGATTGCTCTCAATGTATGAGATAAACTAGCACCTTAGCACTGTGTTATGGCTGTCGCTATACCCGGGAAATCTGATTTGGAAATGGATTTATTCCAGATATGTGACCTTGGACAAGGTAATGACTCTTTCTGCTCTTCTGCTGATCATTATACTTAATCAGAAAATTGGCCACAAGATACGTGAAGGTCCCTCAGATTCAACGATCTTTAACTTTCTAGACAATTTACCTATTATATATTATTTTAATCCCCATTGTGGCAGTCAAAATAATGCTCCCCAGTACGTCCACATCCTAACCCTGGAATTTGGGATTATGTTCTTTTACATAGTAAAAAGTATTGTGTATGTACTAAGTTAAGGATTTTGAGATAACAATTTTATACTGGATTATCTACATGGGCCCAGTAAGAACATTCCAGTCATCACAAATCATAACAAATGCTAAACAAGAAACTATGGCTTATACTATTATCGAGTTGTGGGTTTGCAAGCAAAAATATTATAAACTCCAGACATGGCAATGTGTGGAGGGCCCAAGAGGAAGATGGTGGATATTCCTCCAAAGACTTCAAATATAAACAAAAAGATTTAAAACATTGAGCTTCCTCAAATACAATCTACAGACTAGGGTCAACCCTGTAAGACATGGGTTTTCAATCTTCAGTATTTACGACCCAGCTACAGCTGACAATAATGACAATAAGAATGAGTCTAAGATAAAATAGGAATCTTTTGACCCAAGCTAAAATGTGGATTGAAAGGAAGAAATTAAGCAAAAGAGATCTGTGTAAGTGTTCTCACACAGAATGGGTGAGAAAGCCACCTATATGAGAGACGTAGGACAGAGTGAGAAGTACTAGAAGAAACAAAAGATCTGAGTAGACATAGCACGTGAGAAAATACAAATCAGAGTAAATCTGCCAGCTGTCAAAACCCACTTGCACTTTGAAGCCCCACACGTTGCCACCAAACTTCCTAAACCGACAGATACCCATTGTTCCATCTTAATTATAATATTATGGATAGAACTCCTCAGGATGGTGCTGATATCGTGTGAACCCATATCGTGAGAACTATTTGTCCTGATTATTTCATCTAACACTCACAGGAGCACAGAGGTAGGTTCCAATACCACCTTCACTTTACTGGTGGATAAAATGAGGCTCGGGAAATTTGGTTTAGGGCCAACGTCTCCCAGGTGGTAAGTGGGAGTTCTTCTGTGTGAATGCATATACACATGAGCCCAGAACCCAATATTTTACACCCAATTCTGTATCTTCTCTTGCCTTTGTTTATTGTGTGTGTCTCTATTATTGCATTAACCTCCCTGCATATATACACGTGTATTTGTGGATTGCTCTACTGTGCAGTCCCAAGCATTAAGCTTGGAAGAATGGACACCATAATTAACTGTATATTGAATGAGATTAAAATAAATTCAAATCCATTGATGACATTTAGCTGAGGAGCCATTCCGCATGTGTCTAAACATGACTCTGTCAATAACCATGTAAACTTGAATACTCAATCTCTTTGTTGCCAAAATACCTGTGATATATATGGACAAAACAACCAATCAATGAGGATTGAATACACATAAACACTATTGAAGTGGAAGTTATTAGTGGACCCAAAAGGTCTGATTTGGGAGTTCAGTCCATTCCTGGCATGTAACCTTGGACAGCTCTTTACCACTTCCTGTGACTCAATGTACTCATATACAAAAATAAGAAGTTGGGAAGATGATCTGTGATAAACCTTCCTGTACAAAAGTTTATTCTTGTACGGATAAGTTATCACTAAATTGCATTGTCATTCCCATGCTAAGAAATGGACAATATTCAAAAATAAGTTACAGTTCTAATAAAATGATGTTTATGCATTTCAATTCCTGTGCAACTTATCTTTGTTGATCGTTCTGTTCGTCAGTCTCTTGTTGCCGCAGAGCAGCTCATGATTCTCAAATCACATCCATGAAGAATAATACAGAGGTGACTCATTTCATCCACCTGGGACTAACCAATAACCCAGTACTGCAGGTTCCTCCCTTTCTGTTAACCCTCGTTTACCTCATCACTCTGACTGGGATCTGGGGATGATCATATTGATCCTGTTGGACTCTTGTCTCCACATTCCCATGTACTTTTTCCTCAGTAATCTGTCTCTGGTGGACTTTTGTTATCCCTCCACAGTCACTCCCAAGGTCGTGGCTAGGCTTCTATGGAAGACAAGGTCCTCTATGATGCGTGTGCTGCCCAGATGTTCTTTTTTGCAGTCTTTCTTACTGTGTAAAATGACCTCTTGGCCTCAATGGCCTATGACCCCTATACAGCAGTGTACAAACCCTCCATTACATCACCACCTTGATAACAGGTGTGTGTGCTTTTCTGGCCATAACTACTACATCTGTAGTTTTATGAATGCTTCTTTTGACGTTGGAGGCATGTTCTATTTTCTGTCTGTAAGTGCGCCCTCTGATCCATCACTTTTTTATGCTATTCCTATAGCCATGACTCTCTCTTGCTCTGATAGACACGTCAATGAGTTGACTCTTATCTTTGTAGTAAGCTTCAACATCCTTTTTGCTCTCCTGGTTTTCTTGATTTCTTACCTGTTCATATTTATCACTATCCTGAAGATCCCCTCAACGGAGGGACACCTGAAGGCTGTATCCACCTGTGCTTCTCACCTCACTACAGTCTCGGTCTTCTTTTTTTAAAGTTTATTTATTTTGAGAGAGAATGAGAGGGAGTGAGAGTGCGCGCGCATGAGTGGGGGAGGGGCAGAGAGAGAGGGAGAGAGAGAATCTCAAACAGGCTCCAAGCTGTCAGCGCAGAGCCTGATACAGGGCACGATCCCACAAACCACAAGATCATGACCTGAGCCAAAATCAAGAGCTGGTTGCTTAACCAACTGAGCCACCCAGGCACCCCTACCATCTCCATCTTCTGTGGGATGGTTGCCTTTCAGGTACTCCCAGCCCAACGTCCAATCATTCTATGGACACAGACAAAATCCCATCTGCACTCTATACTATGGTCATCCGCTCCTGTCAGACCTTCTCCCAGAACTAACTCACAGTTTGCAGCCCACACTGTAATTACTGCTGTGATACTTTCCTCTTCAAAACTGTCACTACAAAAGACGATAGTATGTCCAGTTGCTTCAGTTGTATAATATCTGGATGAGAATAGCCCCGAGGACATTAAATATGTAATGATCATGCATGCCGTGAACCCTATTAATTATATGTGATTTTTTCATAGGTTTGCATTTTTTCCACCATACACCAATGCAAGGGTGTCCGTAAAACGTGGCTCAAACCCGTGAAGTGCATGTAAGGGTCCCCTGTGTGTACATATACATAAGAGCAGGAAATCTGTTGAAGGAGGTACCTAGAGCATGGCTAGTTTTTAACTTAAAAGGTAAAATAATTGTGGATCAGAATATAAATTGTTGTCCAACATGTTTTTATTTCTCTAGTTTAAAAAACATTCTAAAGGTCCAAAATGAAGAAAAACATTAAAGGAAAGAAAAAGAAAAGCTTTTGAATAAAGATATTTGGTTTTTCTTGGCATATTTTTTTCAGAGCGATATAACATCCTAAAGGTGCTAATATTTATGTCTTGAATAAGTCGTTTGGTACAAAAAAGTATGATCGTGTGGTAACTTAAAAAAAATTTTTTTTATGTTTTTATTTATTTTTGAGACGGAGAGAGACAGAGCATGAATGGGGGAGGGTCAGAGAGAGAGGGAGACACAGAATCGGAAACAGGCTCCAGGCTCTGAGCTGTCAGCACAGAGCCCGACGCGGGGCTCGAACTCACGGACCGCGAGATCGTGACCTGAGCTGAAGTCAGACACTTAACCGACTGAGCCACCCACAGGCCCCTATCACGTGGTAACTTTTAAAGTGAGAAGACCAGATATAAGAAAAGGGGACCAATTGACAATAAAGCAATTTCTCAATGTTTCTGCGTAGGACTACCAGCTTTTCAACTGCGTAAGATAAACGCACTGAGTAATGATGATGTGAGCTATTTTTCTCTCTGGAAATACTATGAAATGACTAGTGTCCCTCGCGCCAGGATACTTTCAGATGAGCTGTGTCATGTCCTGCGGCACTCTTACTTGCTCCCTCCCCTTCCCTCACACTGAGTTCCCTGATGTCTCTGGACAAACCAAGCTCATTCCTACCTCAGGGCCTTTGTACTAGCTGTTGCCAATGGTACAAAAGCTTCCTACTTCCCTCAGGTCTTTGCTTAAATGTTACCATATCATTGTCACCCCACCCCTCACGGACATGGTTTCCGACTCACTTTATTCTTCATGGTTCTCATTAGTACTCAACGATTTCTATTTATTTATTTGTTTGTGTATTTGTTTATTCATTTACCTATCTACTAGAAGGTATGTTGCACAAAAAGAGCAGCTTTGTCTTCTTTACTAACAACTTCATCCCCAATACATAAATTATGGCCTGGTTCGTTCTTTCTCAAAAAAACATTTGTTAAATTAATAAGCAATAAAAAACAAACAATTGTTTGAATTTGACAGTAAATATACTTGAACCACTGATAATTATAGTTTATTGCCCATTAGATAATTCTTTAGAAGGCAATTTTAGAGCATTTCATGAGATGTGGCTTTTTCCCCCTATATTCTTTCACTAAATATATGCATTTCACACTTCGGGAAAAATTAATTTTTAAAAATTACACTATCAGGTGGATCACATCAAACCATCTTAATTCTTTTCTGTTAGGAATTTTTCATCAAATGGAAAAATAACACATGAAATAAACCTAGTTAGTACATCATAAAAAGACAAAAGATGAGACTATGGAAGTGTCCTTTTTTTTAATCTTTATTTTTGAGAGAGAGAGAGCATATGAGCAGGGGAGAGGCAGAGGTAGAGGTAGACACAGAATCTGAAGCAGGCTCCAGGCTCCAAACTGTCAGCACAGAGCCTGACATGGGGTTCGAACCCATGAACCATGGGATCATGACCTGAGCCAAAGTCAGACACTTAACCAACTGAGCCACCCAGGCACCCTTTTAAGAAGTTTCCTGGTTCAATTTGAAAAATTCTTTAATAAATAATGATTATTCATCTAACTCCAGTGATTCGAAACATCAACTGAAAATGTAAGAAAGATGTTTTACAACAATAAATGTAAACTACCTCAATATGCTAATAATTATGTATTTTATTTGGCTTTCTGTTGAGCTCGATTTTATTATAAAGGTACCCAAAGGAATTTTTATCCTTGTAAGCCTACCCTATCATTATATAATTAGAAGTATTTAACTTCTCAAGACTTGCAAAACCATGTCTGAGTGTTCTACGAGGATCATGCGGGTGTTAGTGGGACAGAGTAGTGTCTCACAAATATCTGGCCCTAAAGTCTATGAAAATGGTGATTTCTCTTCTGGAGCCATTTCTCAATTGTTACTTGAAATGTATTTTTTTTTCTTTTGCTGTATGTTATTTGAGCATAGTTGATACACATTGTCACATTTGTTTCAGGTGTACAACACAGTGATTCAACCACTACATATGTTATGCTGTGCTCACAAGTGTACCTACATTCTGTCACCATGCAATGCTCTTATGACACTATTGACTGTATGTCCCATGCTGTACCTTTTATTCCCATGACTTATTCATCCCGTAAGTGGAAGCCTGCATCTCCCACTCCCCTCCCCCCGTTTGCCCATCCCTCCCGTCCTCCTTTCCTATGGCGACCATTGGATTGTTCTTTGTATTTGTTAAGTTTGATTCTGCTTTTTGTTTGTTTATTGATTTGTTTTGCTTTTCATATTCCACATATAAGCGAAATATTATAACATTTATCTTTCTCGATTTAACTTATTTCACTTAACATACTACCCTCTGGGTCCATCCATGTTGTCACAAGTGGTAAGATCTCTGGGAATGCAAGCTGGTGCAGCCACTCTGGAAAACAGTATGGAGGTTCCTCAAAAAACTAAAAATAGAACTACCCTATGATCCAGCAATTGCACTACTAGGTATTTATCCACGGGATACAAGTGTGCTGTTTCGAAGGGGCACATGCACCCCCATGTTTATAGCAGCACTATCAACAATAGCCGAAGTATGGAAAGAGCCCAAATGTCCATCGGTGGATGAATAGATAAAGAAGATGTGGTATATATATATACGATGGAGTATTACTCAGCAATCAAAAAAAAAATGAAATCTTGCCATTTGCAACTACGTGGATGGAACTGGAGGGTATTATGCTAAGTGAAATTTGTCAGTCAGAGAAAGACAAATATCAGATGACTTCACTCATATGAATACTTTAAAAGACAAAACAGATGAGCCTTTGAAGAAGAAGGGAAGGGAAGCAAAAATAATATAAAAACAGGGAGGGGGACAAAACATAAAAGACTCATAAACATGGAGAGCAAACAGAGGGTTACCAGAGGGGGTGTGAAGGGGGATGAGCTAAATGGGTAAGGGGCATTAAGCAATCTACTCCCGAAATCATTGCTATACTATATGCTAATTTGGATGTAAACTTAAAAAAAGATAAAATTAAAAAAGGTGGTAAGATCTCATTCTTTTTTATGGGGGAATAATACTCCATTGTATGGACATACAACACCTTCTTTATCCATTTCTCTATCATAGATGCTTGGGTTGCTTTCATTTTTTTGGTTATTGTAAATAATGCCGTATTTAACATAGGGGTGCATAGATCTTTTCTAATTAGTGTTTCCATTTATTGGGGGTAAATCCTTAGTAGTGGGATTATTGGATCACATGGTAAAGAAGAGAACCCCCAACCCCAATTCTTTGAACTGCTGTGGGGGTTTGGAGTGATGGCACTGAGGGACCAGGAGAATATTTATTAGCCCTGGAGCTTAAAAAAAAAGCTGTGCTTTAAAAGGGCAACTAGAATATGGACGTTCTAGCTGTAGTGCCCTGCCAAATAGCAAGGGAGCTGCTGGAACTCTTGGTCAGACAGGCTGGTGAGCACGAGTTCAGACCGCAGACAAGAGCAGGGTCCTGATGCCATAGCAGGACTGCCCCTCAGCGGGACCTGAGCCCACACCAGCCCGGATGCCTGGGCACAGAAAAAAAAGCAGCTTTCATTTTTTTTTTTTAATATACAATTTATTGTCAAGTTAGCTAATATACAGTGTATATAGTGTGCTCTTGGCTTCGGGAGTGGATTCTCATGATTCATCACTTACATACAACACCCAGTGCTCATCCCAACAAGTGGCCTCCTCAATGCCCATCACCCATTTCCCCTCTCCCCTCCCCCTTCAACCCTCAGTTTGTTCTCTGTATTTAAGACTCTCTTATGGTTTGCCTCCTTCTCTGCTTCAAACTATTTCTTCCCCTTCCCTTCCCCCATGGTCTTCTGTTAAGTTTCTCAAATTCCACATAAGAGTGAAATCATATGATATCTGTCTTTCTCTGACCGACTTATTTCACTTAGCATAATACCCTTCAGTTCCATCCACGTTGTTGCAAATGGCAAGATTTCATTCTTTCTCGTTGCCAAGTAATGTTCCATTGCATATATAAACTACATCTTCTTTATCCATTCATTGGCTGATGGACATTAGGGCTCTTTCCATAACTTGGCTATTGTTGAGAGTGCTGCTATAAACATTGGGGTACATGTGCCCCTATGAAGCAGCACTCCTGTATCATTTGGATAAATTCCTAGTAGTGCTATTGCTGGGTCATAGGATAGCTCTATTTTTAACTTTTTGAGAAACCTCCACACTGTTTTCCAGAGTGGCTACACCAGTTTGCATTCCCACCATTAAAAAGCTTCTTTTAAAGGAGCAATTAGCATATAAAAGAGCCAAACCTAGACTTCCCACAAAGGCCTGGGGAGCTGCCCAAATCCCTTGAGGTTGGAGGGATTGGCAAGTGCCACGTAAATATCTTCAACTTCAAAAATGATTTTAGATTTTCAAAATATTTGCTGAGATATTATAGACAAGTCCCATATACCTCTCACCCAGTTTCTCCCATTGGTAACATCTTATTTTATCTTAATACATTTGTCAAAACTAAGAAACCAGCATTTATATATTATATAATCTAAAATTCAAGGATTTATTTAGATTATTGCTTTTCAACTAGTGTCACTTTGCTCTTACAGGGTCTGATCCAGGCTATAACGCTGCATATATTGTCCTGTCCCTTTAGTCTCCTCTGATCTGTGACAGTGTCTCAGTCTTTCCTGGATTTTCACAACCTTAATAGGTTTGAGTACTGCTCAGGGATTTTGTAGATCTTTCAATTTATGTTTGTCTGATTTTTGGGTCATGGTTACACAGAGGGTCAGCGTTTGAGAAAGTAAGAAGTGCCGTTCTTATCACATCCTATCAAGGGACACATATTACCAACATGACTTGTCACTGAGTTCTTAACTTTAGTCACTGAGACAAGATATGTTGGCCAGGTTTTTCAGTATAATGCTACCTTTCTCCTCCTGCATTCTGTATATTTTAGAAACAAGTCACTAAGTTCAGGCCACACTCATGACAGAAGGGACTACACTCCACCTCTTAGGGGAAGGCTGACCATATTATTCGGGATTATTTTTATGAGAAAGATTTGGTTGTTTGTATACATCAGCATGGACTTTACATATACCTGCTTTGTGCTTTGGTGTACAATTTGTACTGTATTATTTATTTCATTATTCAGATCGCTGCATCTTTGGTCATTGGGGGCACTTCCAGTTTTACTCTTGTTTCCTTGTGAGATGCTCAATCCTTCTTCTATTTTCTGAGCTCCTTCTTAGCTTCGGGAACTACAAGGCACTCCAGGATCCTCTTGTGCTAGTCCAGTCCTAACCCAGTCATCAGCTCTTTCTTCAAAGAGTCCAGCTCACTCTCCATCGAAGCTCAAATGACCCTAAATCCTCCAGCCTTCTTTCTTTTAACTGGAAAATGAAATAACAACTAGCTGCAGGGGGCTGAGGACCTTCCTAGACATTTTTGAGGCATATTTGAGTAGGGATTATGTGCGCATAAGTTTTCTTTGTTTCTCTCAGTTCTTGTTCCAAGTCCTTGCCTTTGTCTCACTTGTTTACAACACTTCAAGCACTACACCTCCTTCTATGCCTCCTCTCCTCCTGTGTCTACACTGCTTTTCCCCAAGGTGACATACACCACTCATTCTCCTTCACTCTTCCAGAGAACCAAATACACAGTAACCTTGTACTCAGACAACATGGAGGGGAAGTGAAGCCCAGAATGATGAACTGCTGCAAAGTAAGGATTTGATATAACTGACCCTCCGGTTCATAAAGCATCATCTACTGTCAAACATCTCCCAGTCAACTCTCTCCTAAAACCTTGGCTTCCCGCCATCTTGTTAAGCTCTGTCCGTCTTCTGTCTTCTCAAATTTGAGAGGTCAAAGGCCTATCTGTCTAGCTGCTCTGGGAAAAGACAATATGCATTTACTCCATCATACAGGTTGGGACAATACTTAGAAACTATGTAAAGCAAAGAAAAATCATGGACTAGATTGTAGAGTATACCGTTATGAGATTTGTCACCCCACCATCCAACCAAAACCACTCAAAGTCATCCACCAACTTCATATCACTATGACGTATTGCCAGTTCTAAGTCTTGACATTGTTTAATCTACCAGCAGATTTGACACGTCTGTTCCCTACTGATGCACTTCTCATCACTTGGTTTCCAGGACACCACTCACCTTTGTTGGCTCCTCATCTCTTTGGCCTTTCATTGAGAAAGTTCCAGGTGTTGGTCCTTGAAACACTTTGCTTCTCTCTACCTACATTCTCTTACCTGTGTTCTTATTCTTACGGCCTAAATGCCATCCACATGATAAAAACTCAAATTTATATCTCCGTTCCAGTGCTAAGCCTTTCTGGTGATATCTGAGAGGCATCTCAAGCTTTCTATGCCCCAAGTGAAATTCATGCTCTCTTCTCATCCAAACCTCCTGCTATCATGCTTTCCATACCTTACATAGTAGTCATCCTATCTTTCTAGTTGCTTAGGCAGCTAGGCTACCATTTTTCTCACCCTCCACATCCAGCACATCATCATATCATGTCATCTCATTATTTCAAACATAATACAAACAATCTGGGCAACTTGGAAGAATATAATACAATGTATTATTAGGAGGAAAAAAACAGGCAATTAAACAAATAGAATATAATTTCAGAGATTTATTTAAATCTATGGAGAAGACGAGAGCAGATAATAGATAAACTATTTTAGATGGTATGGTCAAGAAAGGGACTCTTAAGGGAGCGCCTGGGTGGCTCAGTCAGTTGAGCATCCGACTTTGGCTCAGGTCATGATCTCACAGTCCGTGTGTTCGAGTCCCGCGTCGGGCTCTGTGTTAACAGCTCAGAGCCTGGAGCCTGTTTCAGATTCTGTGTCTCCCTCTCTCTCTGACCCTCCCCCATTCATGCTCTGTCTCTCTGTGTCTCAAAAATAAATAAAATGTGGGGCACCTGGGTGGCGCAGTCGGTTGAGCGTCCGACTTCAGCCAGGTCACGATCTCTCGTGGTCCGTGAGTTCGAGCCCCGTGTCAGGCTCTGGGCTGATGGCTCGGAGCCTGGAGCCTGTTTCCGATTCTGTGTCTCCCTCTCTCTCTGCCCCTCCCCCGTTCATGCTCTGTCTCTCTCTGTCCCAAAAATAAATAAACGTTGAAAAAAAATTAAAAAATAAATAAATAAATAAATAAATAAATAAAATGTTAAAAAAAATTTTTTAAAAGAAAAGGACTCTTAAGGAAGATAAAACTAGCCATTCAGATTCAGGTACATGTGCATGATGGAATGTTGGTTTTCCTCAAAAAACATTTTTTCTTCTTCCAGAGTATTGGGATTTCAGCTAAGCTCATTAAGTTTCAGCTATAGATTAAATTTTGAAGTTGGCTTCGCTGGTCGTTTTTGTGGCCTCATGACTGAATCTTTGCGAATGGAATGTACTCAGAAATAATGCAGGCACCTACTATATCACTTTCTTGAAAATAAATTATTTTTCCTTCAACTTATATCTTCCCCCTTTTCTGCAGATAAAATAGTTGTGATGATGGCAGACTTTGAACACTCTAGAAGACAGTAGGGTTATGTGGACTGAACTTGGTCCCAGATGAGCCAGACGCAACATGTCCAGATGATTCATTTTCAACCTGCTACATTAGCTTCCAAATAAATTACTATTTGAGAATAAATTCCTATTGTATTTAAGCCACTAAATTTTGATGTAGCAGTTTAACCTAATTTCTAGTTGTGGTAGATTAACTCTGGGCACAAATTCTTTGCAGCTGTTTTCTTCAAGAGGTGGAGTCTTTCTTCATGCTTGCATTGGGGCCAACCTTGACATCATTGATTAGGATAATGTAGAGAAAATGAGTGAGTTAGGAGTCTGATCTTCAAGAAGTCATTCAGCTTTATTTTTACACTGAAAATATTATTTAAGAAAGCTGGTCCATCCTGCTTTCACATCCTGAAAGAGCATGAGGAGAAGAAAGTAACTAGAAGCAACAGTTAGAAACATTTGAGTAAGGTCATCTTTGAACATTTCAGCTCAGCTGACCATCCAGAAGACCTGTAACTTCACGAATGAGCCTGTGTGAAAGCAGCAAAGAACTGTCTCACCAACTACAGCATTATGAGACATAATAATAAACTGTTGTTTTAAGCCACTAGGCATTATAATATTTTTGCTACACAACAATAGATAACTGATTAACTATTCAGTTTTTATAATCTTTCTAATTAGTCTATGGGTTGAACAGAATCTTCATTTTCTTAGTGACTTTCCTGAAAGCATTATTTACCTCTTTATTCCTTAGACTGTAGACAATAGGGTTCAACATGGGGACTATTATTGTATAGAACACAGATGCCATTTGGTCATTGTCCATAGAATGACTAGAACTGGGTTGTAAGTACATGAACGTGACAGCTCCATAGAAGAGGGTGACTGCAGTGAGGTGTGAGGCACAGGTGGAGAAGGCTTTCTTCCGTCCCTCGGCTGAGCACATCCTCAGGATGGCAATGAATATTAACAGATAGGAGGTCAAGATTACTATCAGGGCAAAACAGACATTGAAAGCTGCTAAGATAAAGAGCACAATCTCATTTGTGTAGATATCAGAGCAGGAAAGAGCCAGGATTGGAGGGATATCACAGAAAAAGTGATGGACCACATTGGAATGGCAGAAGGAGAGGCTGAAGGTGAATCCAGTGTGGATGGCAGATTCAATAAAACCCCAGACATAGCAGCCTACTGCCATTTGAGCACACAAGCTGGTGGTCACAGTGGTGGTATAATGTAAGGGCTTACATACCGCTGCATGCCGATCATAAGCCATGACAGCTAGCAGGAAACAGTCTACGCTGGCAAAACCCACAAAGAAGAACATCTGAGCAGCACATCCACCATAGGAGATGATTTTATCCCCTGTTAGAAACACAGCCATCACCTTGGGAGTAACAGCTGAGGAGTAAACACAGTCTACCAGAGAGAGGTTACTGAGAAAAATATGATCAACATGATCATCCCAAGATTTCCAATGAGAGTGGTGAGATAAATGAGAGTAAATGTTATGAAGAGAAAGATTTGCAGTTCTGGGTTGTCAGTCAGTCCCAAGAGTCTAAACTCATTCACCTTGGTGTTGTTCTCCATGGATACTATTTTGACATTGTGGTTCACCTATGAAAACAAGAAGGCAAGATGGATAAAATACTTATGCATGGAAAATGGCTCACAGCTCTCCCATGTCACCCAAATGACATGAGCAGACTATGATACTATTACCAGTGCAGACTTCCCAGCAACCACAAGACTGGCATATTCCGACCTCCACCTTTCAATATGTAAGGGTACACACATATTCATCAGCCCTTGACCCCCACTGAGATATTCCAAATAACCAGTCAGTTATCTTCAAAATGGCCATTGCTTATTTTCACGTGGGTTGAAGGCTTTTGTGACCCTCATTCTACCCCTTGGAAAGGCAACATCAATGTTTCTGAGCTTCATTTTCTTCATCTGAAAAAGTTAAGTGGGCATGGTGTTTCCAACTTGTACTATATTACAAGATTCTTTTAAAATGGTAGTTTGAAAACAACACAAGTATTTCAAGAGGCAGCATATTGGGCTGGTGAAGAACGTGGTCTCTGGGTTACCTGTCTTGTATTCAAATCCTGGCATTTCCACTTGCCAGCTGGGTAACCCGGGGCAAGTCATGGCCTTTCCGTACGTCAGTTTCAAACAAAAGTGACAATAACAGTACTTCACAAGGCTGTTTGGACAATTGAACAAGTTGACATGTTTGAATTACCCAAAATACCGCCTAATAGTGTGCAATACATCATAAGTTTTACCATTATTAAATAAATAATATTATTAGCAATATGTATATAAGACTGTTGAAAAATAACAGAAATATTGGAATCACACTACTAAAGAAGCATGTGGGTAAGTGACCTCATATCTTAAATTCAAATCTATTTAAGCAAACATACCATTTTTTAAAATATTAAAAACAGGGGTACCTGGGTGGCTCAGTCTGTTAAGCGTCTGACTTCAGCTCAGGTCATGATCTCGTGGTTCGTGAGTTCGAGCCCCGCATCAGGCTCTGTGCTGACAGCTTGGAGCCTGGAGCCTGCTTCAGATTCTGTGTCTCCCTCTCTCTCTGGCCCTTCCCCTCTCAAGCTCTGTCTCTCTCTCTCTCAAAATAAATAAACATTAAAAAATTTAAATATTAAAAACAAAAAACTGGGGACTGACCATAAGGATTGATAAGAGGTACAAATGTTGAGATGCCATCTTTCATGGCGTGACTTCTGCAAGAGGCATCTACTGAAGGTTGTACCAATTATTTCAGCCAACTGGATAATTTCATCATAAAACCGGCTCCACAATGCTCAGAATCCAAGCTATCTATCTGGTCAACCCTGATAAAGTCTTCGACAAAGAATCCCTTAATGCCAGAATTATTCAGCCCTGGCTCTCTTTCCCTCACACTCCACATGTAGACCATGAGCACAACTGGTTATCTCTACCTTCAAAATATATCCCTAATTCATGTGCTTGTCACCATCTCCCATGCACCTGCTCTAGGCCACTCCATCATTTAGGTCATGTGTGCTAAGAACTCAGGCCCACAGTGGGTCACTGGGAAAGGTAAGAAGAAGAAATCTGAGGTGAGATGCAGATGTAGGAGATGAAAGGAGATGAGAGCCAAGGAGTAGATACTAAAGGATGCTGAAATTTTGTCTTTTCAATTAGATAGCAAATGTGTCCTATAGGCCATGTCTTTTTAATGCTAACAACAATAATGTCAGCAATAATGAGTAGCCAGGCACTACCACTACTTGCCCACAAAAGTCTAAAACTTTTGATCAAGGGTCTCTAAATAGCCTGTGCAAAGTTGCACGTGAGACTGTGTTTTAAGAGCACAGGACTAGGTACCATATACGTGCATAGTTAACTGCCTCAGTAAACACGTGGGTTTACTCATTCATCCTTGTATTCATTTATTAATCTTTTCACCTATCCCCTCAACAAACACGTACTGAGTGTTCACCAGTGTCTAAGTGCTCTCCTAAGAGCAGGGATGTTAAATGATGAGAAAAATACCATCTGCTACTATTTGGCAAAAATCGCCATTTTCCTAATCACTGAAGGTTGTTGTAACATCTAGCCTCCAGATGAGCAGCCTGGAAGTGTGAGAATATTAAAACCTGGGATGTTAAACTCTGAAAAATCCATGGGAAGGTGTTGTCCTTGTAACTTTATGTAGCAAGTCTTCTAATACCACAATCTAAGCAGACCAGAGAATGGAGCTAAATACTTACCTTGCCCTTCAAGGAAGGTGACACAACTTCACTTATGATCTTCACATTGCTAGTGCCACTCAAAAAGAAAGAAAGCATCTTGTTGATCTCCTTTCTTAATGTCTGGTTACAAAGATTGAAGTTCTCTAGAGGCAGGGAGATATATAAAGAACAGGTAATTACAAGGTGAGGATTACAAAATATTCTCCAACCTGTCACATAGGGAGGCTGCCATGAGGAAAAATAGGAGAAAGTCTCTGAACGGACTCTACCAAGTACTGAGCAACTCCAAGAAAGAATCATCATACCCACTATAGACAACATTTTAGCTTGGGGGTTATCCCTGCTCATTGTTGCAGGCTCAGAGTGATGTGCCCGAGAAATAAGGCCACTTAGTTTACTTGGACAAACTTTGACATTCAGATTCATAAAAAGAGCATCAAAGAGCCTTTGGCACATAGACGGTTCCCTCTAAAATGGTGTTGGGATGCCTGGGTAGCTCAGTGGGTTGAGCAGCCAACTCTTGATTTTGGCTCAGGTCATGATCTCACTGTTGTAGGATCGAGCCCCATGTTGGGCTCAGCAGCGAGTGTGGAGCCAGCTTGGGATTCTCTCTTCCCTCTCTCTCTGTCCCTCCCCTGAACGTACTCTCTCTCTCTCTCTCTCTCTCTCTTTCTCTCTCTCTCTCTCAAAATAAATAAAAAAGCTTTTAAAATAAAATAAAATGATGCCAATAGAGCAATGTTGGGATGTTAGAAGCCAATGATGGAGAACGAGAAGGATTTATACATACATGAAATTCTCAGGAGAATAGGTACCCAAGGGAGAAAACACAGCCTCTGACTCAATTCATGTGGAGAAGAAGCAATTAGAGACCCAGCCTACTTTGTTAAGGCATATGTATTCACATTATTTGGGATTGTTTCTTTGTGATAGTGCAAACATCTTCAGAAGAGAATTCAGAAGTAAATTTCCTGATGGCAATCAGACAGATTCACGAGAGAGGTCATGGAAACCAGGCTGGGGCCTTACAGGGCTTGTGTTGTCCCAGAGCCACACAACTTCCTAAAATTCATGTGAGGAGGATTACAGGTTATATAATCCTCTGCACTTCAGTTCCATCATTTATAAAATGGAGACAAAGGGGGCGCCTGGGTGACTCCGTCGGTTGAGCGTCCAACTTAGGCTCAGGTAATGATCTCACAGTTGGTGAGTTGGAGCCACGTATCAGCTCACTGCTGTCAGTGCAGAACCCACTTTGGATCCTCTGTCCCCCTCTCTCTCTGCCCCTCCCCCACTCACACACACACACTCTCTCTCTCTCAAAAGTAAATAAATATTTAAAAAACAAAAATAAAAATATAAAAAATAATGGAGATAATAGTGCCTACTTCGTACACTTGTTATGAGAAGCATATAAATTAATATTTACATGTTTTAAAAACAAAGCCTGCTACATAGTAAACCGTCACCAAACACTATAAAAAATAATTGCAAAGTCTTACTTTTTTGTGAGGGAACCTCCATTCATTTCTGAAAGTATCCGTTGTCTCTAAAAGACATAATTTATCCCTTACAGGCCTTAGGAGTCACTGTGAGTTCATTCCAAAGACACTACCACAGTGGGATTGAAGTGTGTGTAAATAATTAGCAAACTGAGAAGTCAGACATAGAGGAATTCAAATAGCTGCTTAAACTGACAAAGCAGGGTAACAAAGAATTCATCTGTAGCATATTCAGTTTGGCTACTGACTTCAGACAAAGTTGAATAACCTGGGACTCAACAAAAAAATACCAGATCTCTTTCTACATAGAAACTATAACATGGCCACTGGAAGCTGAGATATGATATTTTCCTGGATGCCCTTTACCCAAAACCTTCCTATTTTTTGGTAATTGCCCACAATGTGAAACGTGGTGGGAAACTATACAGCACTATGTTCACGAGACTTTCTAGAGAAGACTCCGAAGGGTGGTATGCGTGCAAATCCTGGTTCTGCCCGAACTTTCCTGGAACTTGGGCAAGTTAAGTAATGTCCCTAAGCATCAGTGTCCTCATAAGTAATATGAGAATAACACTAGTACCTACTTATCAAGTTGTCATGAGATTTAAATTTGTTAAGATAAGCCAAGCACTAAGAGCACTGTCAATGGGCTTGTAAGCTGTATATTTGAGAGCTGTTATTGTCATTTCACTTACCATGCTCACAGCTCAGCCAGTAGCAAAAGAACTTATTTCAGCCAAAGGGATGCAATGAATAATGTACAGAAAGAAGTTAGCATAGTTAGAATTTATTTACAGTAGGTGTTGTAGCATGTGACATTAGCAAGGGCTCAACAGTTGTGATAATGGCAGCCATCGAGAGTAGTGTCTAGGGCAGAAAGGGTGGATGCACGAGAGGAACTATGTTCACGAAACTGTTCCAGGGGTCTTTTCTTGCCTGTGTTTCCTGCCTTCTGGATTTCTATGTTTAACACTGATTTTCTTGACTTAAATTATCCAATACTCCCCCTTGGTTTTGTGAGCACACCTTTATTCTTCTAATAAATCTTTTTAATACTTAAGTGAACCAGAGTTGATTTCTATTGTGTACATCCAAGATCACCTCTCTCCCCCACATATGACCCATATTTATGTGATAGTCAGGGATGGTCACCGTGGAGGGAGTCTAACCAGGAAAAGCAGATAGCCACTACCACTTTTGTTCAAGCTCCTGAGTTGTATTGTCTTACCTTTTAACTCCCAACTGGACCGTGACGAGACCCCTTGACACAACATGGCAAACATCAAGAATCTTAAATTACAGATGTTATATGTTAACTAATGGGAATAGCTGACATGCTTCTTTGTCTCTCCTTACTCTTATTATCTTGGCCTACTTACTCAACAGTGTTGTATCAACTTCGTTCTAGCAGAGGAATATTCCAACTCATTTGGCTGGGAGTGAAAATAAAAATAAATGCCATGAAGGAGGAGCATATTTGGATCAGTTCTCAGGTTTCCCAACTCAGCAAAATGTAAACACAACTTATAATAGGTTATTTTACCAGCAAATGACAGAAAATATAAGCGGAGGTAGGGAGAGTACCCTAATCCTAACACCAGATAAATTCATTACCACCAAGGAACGCTACAAACAAACATTTCTCATGAACATAGATACAAAATTCCTCAACAAAATATTGCCAAGCTGAATCCAGCAGTGTATAAAAAGAATTATACACAATGACTAACTGGTGATTACTTCAGGTATGCAAGGCTGAGCCAACATTTGAAAATCGATTGATGTAATCAACCGTATCAATATGCCAATGAATAAAATTAAACATGATCATATCAATTGCTGCAGAAAAAGCAGCTGACAAAATCCAACATCCATTCATGATGAAAATTGTCAGTGAACTAGGAATAAAGAAAAACAAATCACGCATAGCAAGTGGGAAAGACTGGAAAGAACCAAATTAGAGTCAGACATATTTATCTCCTTACAGGTATAAATGGATATAGATATGTAAATAAACCTAAATTCATATGTGTGTATATATCCTGGTTTTGTCTTCTAAGATCACCTAGAAGAGATATCTCAGTAGCAATGAGCCTACCCAGCTCCTGGATCTTATTTTCTAAATATTATTCTCTAATAAATGGAAGCAGGGCTCTTTGGAGAAATAACTGATTCTATGACTGGATCAGGGTCAATGCAAGAGGAATCTGAGCATCTTGTAATGCTCCAACACAAAGAGGTATTCAAAACTAAAAGGATGGGGGCATGTCGAAAGGAAACAAGACACATGACCAAACAGGGAACAATTTGAGCAAAAAATAAATAAATAAATAAAAAATAACATAACATTGAATTATAACCCAAAGTATACAAGAAAGATGTGATCCCATACTGACATACACAAATGATTGACATAAATGATAAAAGAGAGACAGATTTTCCCTTCAAAGAGTTTGAAAGAATTTATTTATATATTCCCCTCTACTCCTGGAGGTGAACTTTAGCCCCCCACTGGCTGGGGTCTAAAGTAGTCTTCATGACTTACTTACAAGAAATAGAATATGAAAAAGGGAGAAAGTGGCTTCACGCTGGCAACGTGACAAAACTCTCTTGGCCAGGTGATTGAAGGTAATAAATGGCAGTGTGCCAAGTCATGGTGTGAACACGTAGCCCTGACGTAACGTGATGAAAGGGAAAGTCCTATTTTGACGTAAAATCCATATTCCTTACCTAACCATGACCCAAAACACCCAAAACCAAACAACTGCACATTGAAAGCCACTCTACAAATTATCTGACTAGTACCCCTCAAAACAGTCCAAGTCATGAGAGGTGAGGGAAGACTGAGACGCTGTCACAGGCCAGAGGAAGCCAAGGAGCCATGACAACTCAATTCAATGTGGATCCTGAATAACAGCCTGGAAGAGAAAAGGACGTTACTGGAAAAAACAAAAATGGTAAAACCCAAGTAAAATCTGAAGTTTAGATAACAGTGATGCCCAGGTTGGCTGCTTAGTTTTGATAAAAAGTACCAGGCTAAAGCAAGACATTAATAGACGAAACTAGAGCAGGGATATATGGGGTATACAGGAACTGACAGGAATATGTCTAAGTTTTTGAAAATTTAGAATATTCTAGAATTCAAAAAAATTTCAAAATAAAAAAAATAATAAAATGGTTTCAGCAGGAGACACATTACTGTTTTCATAGCCCTCAGACCCAGAAGGGAATGTATATTAGTATACCACTATTATCTGCATGATTACCTTAAGGCATTCAAGCACAGTTTTATAAATCTTGAGATGTTGAATGCTTCCGATTACATAGAGATGGAAAGAGAAGACACAGATGCAAATACCCTTGGGTAACTTTGTTATAGCTAACTGGAGAACCAAAATCAAATAATTACATTTCACACTGGGATATGGAATGCAGGTTATGTTTACATTCAAAATAGATGTTTACAATCATTGGAGTTAATTGTACATTCAGCATATGTGAAGTAATTTTCCAAATCAGATCAGATATTAAAATTTTAATAGTTTCTTATTTTAGGTCTTTTTACAGTTTACTAAATAAAATTTGTTTTATTGTGTTACCTGCCACTTAATAAGACAATTCCTAAGGGAAAAATATGAGATGGTTTCGGATGGCAATGGGTTCCAAAACATCCTTACATCCAAAATTGGGAGTCCAAGCACTGAGTGAGATTATAGGTAAAAATATTCCACACAGCAGGAAAACAGCCATGTCTCTTGAAGCGTTCTAAATGATACTTAGAATGATTATTTATTTGTGATGTGATATAATTATCAGTGGCTCAAAGATCCAACATATTGACATAATGTACTCACAACAGAATTAGTTCATCCATTTCACAAAAACATCTTGAGCCAGACACATTAATAGGTACCGGGGATAGAGCTGTGAACATAGTAGATGAAACCAGAACTCTTGGGGAGTTTACAGTTTAGTTAGCAGATATATATAGATGAACAGGCAAACAGATAAAAATTAGTGTTAATAAGAACTATGAAGAAGAGATGAGGCTGAGGTGAGGTCCATAAGGAGCCAAGTGGCCGTTTTATAAAGGGAGTCATACCCATAGGATAGGTAACGTTTAAGGAGAGGCCTGAAGGAAGCAAGGGAACCTTCCAAGCAAAGGAAACAGCAAGCACAAAGGTCCTGAAGTAGGAGCATGCGTGGAGTTGTTAAGGAGTAACAAGAAAATCAGTGTTAATGATGTGGAGTCCATGAGTGGGAGAGTGATACCAGATGGTACAGATCAACTAAAGTCTAAATGAATGAAGGACCATAACCATTTCAAAGCATTTACAGACAGAGAAGGTGTGATTTGTTATTCTTAGTGCATTATTTTTATTACATGTGAGGAGTTGGTAGTCCTATACACATAAGTGGAACAAGACCTGTATTATCTCTTCAGTGTTCTTCTCCTCTGATCAATTTATCTTTTTGAAAATTATCATATGAACATACTGTTTCTATATAATGACTCGGTCAAGGTGAAAATATCAATTCATTTACATGCTATACTTATGGAGCTTTCCATAAAATGTAATGCCTTAAAAAATACATACCTTCATTTGAAAAACTACTAGAGTACTTTTTTCTGCATTTGGGACTCTTAGAACAATTTTTCAAGCCAACAAATAATATGATTTGACATAAATTTATATGCTGATACCTCAATTGATTTTTTAGATTATTTTTTTCATCAAACATTAGCCACACTATATATACTTCTTTGACAAATTTCCTCCTCCTACATGCATGTGTGTAAATGGAACTCTTGTGTTACTTTTATTCACAGGCTTGTGTACACCCCCATTCTCATGTAGGTTTATGTTGCATGTAGGTTTATATAATGCACGTGGAACATATGAATGAATCAAATGTGATTAACCATAGATGCCGAGGAATAAACCTAACCAAAGAGGTAAAAGATCTGTACACTGAAAACTACAGAAAGCTTATGAAAGAAATTGAAGAAGACACAAAGAAATGGAAAAGCATTCCATGCTTATGAATTGGAAGAAGAAATATTGTTAAAATGTCTATATTACTCAAAGAAATCTGCACATTTAATGCAATCCCCATCAAATAACACCAGCATATTTCACAGACCTAGAACAAACAATTCTAAAAATTGTATGGAACCACGAAAGACCCTGAATAGCCAAAGCAATCCAGAAAAAGAAAAGCAAAGCTGAAGGCATCACAATTCCAGACTTCAAGTTATATTGCAAAGCTGTAGTCATCAAGACATGATGGTACTAGCACATAAACAGACACATTGATCAATGGAACAGATAGAAAATCCAGAATGGACCCACAACTACATGGTCAACTCATCTTTAACAAAGCAAGAAAGAATATCCAGTGGAAAAAAAGTCTCTTCAACAAATGGTGTTGGGAAAACTGGACAGCGACATGCAGAAGAATGAAAGTAGACCACTTTCTTACACCATTCACAAAAATAAATTCAAAATGGGTGAAAGACCTAAATGTGAGACAGGAAACCATCAAAATCCTGGAGGAGAATACAGGCAGCAACCTCTTTGACATTGGCTGTAGCATCTCCTTATTAGACACATCGCCGGAGGCAAGGACACAAAAACAAATGTGAACTCTTGGGACCTCATCAAGATAAAAAGCTTCTGCACAGTGAAGGAAACAATCAACAAAACTAAAAGGCAGCCTACAGAATGGGAAAGGAGATTTGCAGATGACATATCTGATTAATACTTATTTTATTTATTTATTTATTTATTACTTTCGGTTTCATTAATTTTCTTCATTTTTTTCTGTTTTGTAACTTTTATTTATTTGTGTATTTTATTTATTTATTTATTTATTTATTTTAATATAATTTATTGTCAAATTGGCTAACATACAGTGTGTAAAACGTGCTCTTGGTTTTTGGGGTAGATTCCCGTGGTTCATCACTGACATACAACATCCAGTGCCCATCCCGACAAGTGCCCTCTTCAGTGCCCGTCATTCATTTTCCCTTCTCCTCCACCACCCCCCTACCAACCCTCAGTTTCTTCTCTGTATTTAAGAGTCTCATGGTTTGCTTCCTTCCCTCTCTGTAACTATTTTTCCTTTCCTTCCCCCATGGTCTTCTCAAGATCCACATATGAGTGAAAACATTTGATATCTTTCTCTGGCTGACTTACTTCACTTAGCATAATACCTTCCAGTTCCATCCACATTGCTGCAAATGGCATGATTCATCCTTTCTCATTGCCAAGTAGTATTCCATTGTATATATAAACCATAAAAGACCCTGAACAGCCAATAAACCATAAAAGACCCTGAACAGCCAAAGTACTATTGAAAAAGAAAAAATACTGATTTGTAAATGACGTCTTCCAAATATCTAAGCTCACTGTGAGCTCTTACAGTTAAGCTATTACATTCATGTTAACAATATTTACTCTTTAATCAAAAATATACTTTTGAAGAGATGCAGACATCACTGTAGGAAATAAAGTACAGTATGACCCATGACAGGGAACACTGTGCCAGGAGGATCTAAGAAGGTTAAACTAGCGGGGAGGGTGGGAGGATGGGGGCGCCTGGATGGGTCAGTAGGCTAAGCATCAAACTTTGGCTCAGGCCATGATCCTATGGTTCATGAATTCAAACCCTGCATCAGGCTGTCTGCTGTCAGCACAGAGCCTGCTTCAGATCCCCTGTCTCCACCTCTCTCTGCCCCTCCTCTGCTCACGCTCTTTCTCTCTCCCTCTTTCAAAAGTAAATATTTACTTTTTTTTTTTTTTAAAAGGAACTTAAGCCGGGTTATTGTGGATCCTACATCATTAAAACACTAACACTGGAGGCAGTTTTGTCTTGTCTGTGTCTATGGGATGCCTGGAGGTTGACTGTAAGTTATGTGAAGATGACTGTCCTGTAGAAGATGACACTGCACGGTGCACTGCAGGGTGCCTGGGTGGCTCAGTTGGCTAAGTGTGGGCCTTCAGCTCAGGTCATGATCTCACAGTTGGGGAGTTCAAGTCCTGCATTAGGCTCTCTGCTGTCAGTGGGGAGCTCGCTTCATATCCCTCTCTCTGCCCCTCCTGTCACACGTGCTCTTTCTGTCTCTCTCTCTTCCTGTCTGTCTTTCTCTCTCTTTCTAAAAAAAATAAATAAACAATTAGTATCCAAAATCTATAAAGAACTTATCAAACTCAACACCCAAAAATCAAGTAATCCAGTGAAGAAATGGGAAAAAGACAGGAACAGACATTTTCAAAAGAAGACATTTCGATGGCTAACAGACACATGAAAAGATGCTCAGCATCACTCATCACCAGGGAAATACAAATCAAAACCACAATGAGCTACCACCTCACACCTGTTAGAATGGCTAAAATTAATAACGCAGGAAACAACAGATGTCGGTGAGGATGTGGAGAAAGAGGAATACTTTTGCACTGTTGGTGGGAATGCAAACTGGTGCAGCCACTCTGGAAAACAGTATGGAGGTTCCTCAAAACTTAAAGATCGAGCTACCCTATGACCCTGCAATTGCACTACAAGGCATTAATCCACAGGATACAGGTGTGCTGTTTCAAAGCGGCACATGCACCCCCCAATGTCTATAGTAACGCCATCAACAATAGCCAAAGTATGGAAAGAGCCCAAATGTCCATCGACTGATGAATGGATAAAGAAGATGTGGCATATAGGTACAATGGAACACTACTCAGCCATGAAAAAGAATGAAATCTTGCCATTTATAACAATTTGGATGGAACTAGAGTGTATTACGCTGAGCGAAATAAGTCCGTCATAAAAAGACAAATATCATATGACTTCACTCATATGTGGGATTTAAGAAACAAAACAGATGAACACACGGGAAGAGAAGGAAAAATAAGATAAAAACAGAGAGGGAGGCAAACCGTAAGAGACTCTCAAATACAGAGAACAAACTGATGGTTGCTGGAGGCGTATTGGCTGGGGCAATGGGCTAAATGGGTGATGGGCTTTAAGGAGGGCACTTGTTGAGATGAGCACTAGGTGTTATATGTAAGTGATGAATCACTAAATTCTCCTGAAACCATTATTACACTATATGTTAACTACCTTGGATTTAAATAAAATAATAAATAAATAAATAAATAAATAAATAAATAAATAATAACATTTAAAAATAAAGTAAAAAATATAAATGAAAAGAAGATGACACTGCAGAGATGAGGGAAGCTCAGGTGGAAAAGGTGTGCTGGCGCCCCCTAGAGGAGAGCATACTCAAAACGGTGCTAATTCTGAGCCGGCCGAAAAACGAGGTAACCAGAACAAAAAAAGACATCGAAGCCTTGCCTGCACAGAAGCAAGAACCAGCTCACTGGTCGGTTTATGAAAGCAACAGGGGGCCATGACTGACTGCTTGCTTTCTCAGAAGAAGTGATGAGCCATATCAGACTCACAAAAAGAAAGATTTAGGGTGAATTCTGGCCTTCAGGAAACCCACAGACCTCCGCAGTCTGTGGCCAGATGACCAAGCACGTGGGCTGTCCTGGCGGGGTACAATGTGGAGGTTTACACACTGCTGCCCAGCCGCCACAGGACATCGATGGCCCGTCAGCTCCTCACCACCATCCTTTGTTCCAGTGACAACTGAAAACTTGTCTTTTATTTCACCGACATCGGACTGGTTCTGAGAATACAGAACTAAATGTGATAGCACCTTTGTCCTCAAAGAGTTCACAGTTAAACAGTACAGCTATGCTTATAAATGTAAACGTATATCTATATAATAAATAACATATTAAATATACATAACAAGTATTAATATTTATAAAAATATATAACTGGATATATTCCAATTTATTAATAGTTAATGATGCAGCTGATAAATATGTTTATACATTAAATATATACTTAATACGTGTTTGGGTAGATAAAGGAGGATGACAATACAGAAAAGGAAGAGGAAGAAAGAGTGGGAAGAAAAAGAACATATTTATTGAATAGCTATTCTCTGTCATGCGCCGTGCTAAGTGCTCTCTGCTCTCTCACCCAGCAAAATAGGCATTATTTACCTTCAGGAGAAGCTCAGAGGATTTTAGTAAGTTTTCTTAGATCAGCAAATTTGGTTGGAACAGGCTTTTCTCTTTTTCTCCAAAACTTATGCTAATGTTAATTGTCCTAGCCACGGTAGTTATGTTTAGAAGCTGAGTGGGGATTAATGTTAAATATTTGTGGAACTAAATTGTCTTGTAGACATTTGACAGTATTTCTTGTCATATGTCCCCCTTCTTCTCGCCAAACAGCCTGCAGATTGTCTTATGGGAATCTTTTTATATTGGTTTGTATAAATAACGCCGCTGCTATACAAGGAAACTGCAGAAATCACAGTGACTTAAACATAGAGATTTTTCTTGCGCGTATTCTGTTCAGTTAGTTGTTCTATGGGATCTTATACAGTGATTCAGCAATCCAGCTCTTTTCATTTAGTGGCTCCACACCCCTATGGCCTGGATCCTCTATCCAGCAGGTGATGATGGAAGAGAGAATAAGCAGACGGTCACCTGGGAGGTTTCTCGGGCCAGACTTGGAATTGACACATGTGACTTATGCTCACTTTCATTGACAAGAATACAATGACGTGACTTCAACTAATTGCATGTGGGTTGAGAAATTAGTACAGTTATGTGCTCAAGAAAATGCTTTGGCGCAGAATGAACAAGTTTCTCCCACTGTAATGTTTACGATCATCAAATATCCATTTCACTCCCTCCGCCCCCATGGAACATATTATCTACTGTCGCTAGGGAGACATCCTGAATTCCAACTAATCCCTATAAAGTTTCAATGTCCAAATCAAAGGGGTTAAATGGTTCCCTCCATTCAGTCCGAAGGTGGTTCCTTGTGGTCCAGGAACGTATGAACTAAATAAACAAACAGACAAAAACCAAACAGCTTATCCCACATCATACTCAATGTATGATATACAAACAGAATGAAGAGAAGTGGAAAAAATTCTCTTCTAGGAAAGTAAAGAATGGAGATACAAGGGTCACTTTGGAAATCTTGCTGAGTTAGCATTACGAAGGCCCCTCAAACTTGACCATGGAGATATTTCTTTATGAGATTCTGTTTTTCTTTCTGGGAAAACTCCATTTTCCATTGTTTTTCCTGGCCCCTAGTCCTGTTAGATGTGTGGGGCTTTCCCCCTTATCCATTATTCCTTGAGATCATTTCTGAAGTGTATCAAAGACAAAATGAAATCAGAGACAAAATTAACAGAAGCTGGTTTTGTTTTGTTTTGTTTTGTTTTGTTTTGCTTTGCTTTAGCAAGGGAAGCTGTCTGCTATTACTTGTGTTTTAGCAGGGGTTTAAAGATGTTGTAAAGGAGAGTACATTTTATAGATTAAAAAGAAGAAACACTGAGATGGTATAAAATTGACAAGCATTTTATTAAGATGGGATTTTTAGAAGAGACTTTCTAATTGGTTTTCAAGAACTTTTGATGGGTCTTAGTTAGTTGCAGGGTTCAACTGAAAAGCTCTGGGATATTTCAAAAGAGAAAGGACTGTTCAATGCTAGGGACATGGGATATTAGTGTCTGGCCATGTCCAGGAACAAGTGGGTTTATGTTGAGTGCTGTTTTGTGTAATGTTTTTATGTGACGCTAATGGCCACATCAGGCAGTTTTAAGTGTGTGTTAAGGATGATGAGATCTTTGAGGTATATTCAGGTTTTGCAGCTTATTTCCACACACACAATTTTAAATTTCTAGAGTTGTTTTAATGCTCAGCCAAAGAATGTTAAAATCACGGCTCACGGCTTTCTTGCCAATGCGGTTCCCTCAATAACTTGATAATGTTTTTTCAATTTCTACTACTAGATCCAATATTGGTCACCATCTCCAATGGTTTACCATAATGGTAAAACAATAACCATTTAAAAATGTTTAATGTTTCTTTATTTTTGAGAGAGAGAGAGAGGAAGAGCAAGCAGGGGAGGAGCAGGGAGGGAGGGAGACACAGAGTCCAAAGCAGTCTCCAGGCTCTGAGCTGTCAGAGCCCAATGTGTCACTCCAACTCACAGACCATGAGATCGCGACTTGAGCTGAAGTCACGCTTAACCGACTGAGCCACCCAGGTGCCCCAAACAATAACCCTTTTTATTTCTTTACGTGGTATCATGGATAGGATACTGTAACAGGACATCAGAAGGTAAAGCTAGTGAAATCTGAATAAGGTATGGGATTCAGTTAATAGCAATGTGTGAATGTTGGATTTGTACTGACACGTGTACCAAGGTACTGTAAGATGATAACTCTGGGGTAAACCGGGCGAAGGGTGTACGGGAACACTTACCCTGTCTTTGCACTTTTTTTGTAAGCCCAAAAGTATTCCAAAAGCGTTTATCAAAAGTACTTTTTACTTTTTCAAAATTTTTATTAAAAATTTTTATATTCAAGTAAGTTAACATACAGTGTAATATTAGTTTCAGGTGTACAATGTAGTGATTCAACACTTTCGTACAACACCCAATGTTCATCACAACAAGTGCATTCCTAAATCCCCATGACCTATTTGACCCATCCTCCCACCCACCTCCCCTCTGGTAACCATCAGTTTGTTCTCTATAATCAAGAGTCTGGCTCTTGGTTTGCCTCTTTCTCTCTCTTTTTTTCCTTTGCTCATTTTTTCTTAAATTCCACATATGAGACATATGAGTTAAATCATATGGTATTTGTATTTGTCTTTCTCTGGCTGCCTTATTGTGCTTAGCACTGTACTCTCTAGCTCTATCCGCGTGATTGCAAATGGCAAGACTTCATCCTTTTTGATGGCTGAGTAGTATTCCAGTGTGTGTGTGTGTGTGTGTGTGTGTGTGTGTGTACTACACCTTCCTTATCCATTCATCAGTGGATGGACACTTGGGCTGTTTCCACAATTTGGCTATTATAGATTGTGCTGCTATAAACATCAGGGTGCATGTATCAAAAATGGGCAAAAGATTTTAACAGACTTTTCACAAAAGAGGATAATTAGAATGGCAAATAAGCACATAAAAAGATGCTCA
Organism: Herpailurus yagouaroundi; assembly: GCF_014898765.1. NCBI lineage: Eukaryota > Metazoa > Chordata > Mammalia > Carnivora > Felidae > Herpailurus > Herpailurus yagouaroundi. Next base: position 2,816,679 of record NW_024412418.1, on the reverse strand, counting down.
ACAGCATTGGTTGTTAGAAAAATGCAAACTAAAACAATAAGGAGATACACTACAAACTTATTAGAATAACTAATGCCACAAAAGCCCACCTGTAAATATAGAGTACCATCAAGGATGTGAAGCAGTTGGAACTCTCATACGTTGCCGATGGGAATACAAAGTAGTACGCCATTGTCGAAAACAGGTTGGCAACTGTCACATGACCTAGAAATCTCACTTCTAACAATCTACGCAAGTGAAATAAAAGCACATGGCCACATAAAATCCTGTATGTGAATGTTTATAGGATCTTTATTTGTATTAGCTAAAACTGGAAACAACCCAAGTTTCCTTCAACTGAAGAATGGATAAACAATCTGAATACATAGAATGCATCTTAGTAATAAGAAGGAACCAATTACAGAACAAATACATCTCCATAATTTTCAAATGCATTATGCTAAGGGAGAGAAGCATGACTCAAGAGATAACCTACTGCATGATTCTTTTTTTATGACATTCTTACAAGCAAAAACTATAGGGACTGAAAACAAATTAGTGGTTGCTAGGAGGTGGAAAAAGGGGTCAATTACAAAGGGTTCTAGGAAATTTAGGGGGGATAATAAACTGTTCTATATCCTGATGTGATGGTGGTTATAGGGCCACTTACATTGGTACAAACACTTAGAACAATACATTGAAAAGTGTGGATATAACTGTATGTAAATTATACCTCAATTAGAAGAAGGAAAAAAAAGACAAATAATCCAAATAGGTAGGTGTGCTTACTCAACAGACACTTCAGTTCCTCACAGACAGTTTAATTGCTTCTTTCCTAAATAAGTGAGGGGAACTGTGGTTATTCCCATAGGGCTCCGGCTCCCCTGAGAACTCTGCGTCCCTGTAACTTTCTCCTGGTTCCCACTCATTAGCCTTGGGAATCCCCAAATCACTCCATTCAACATCATTTTAGAAGACCCATCTGGGTGCAGAACCCTTCTGCTCCTCTGTTTATTCATCCGAATGTCAGTTGTTCCTGGTACAGACGCCATCTTCCTCCAAAAAGAATTTTCTTCGGAGCTGCCCAAAAAACCCACTCTGAGATAAGAACTATACTGATTCAGGTTAATATGAGAATCCCCTTACCAAGTTGGTTTATAGACCTTCCCTCGTTTGTTCTTCACAGACAGAATTCTGTAAGGTGGGCGGGAGATGCAATTTTATTATTTCCACTTCACAAATCAGGAAACTGAATTTGACAGGGGTAAATGACTCTTCCAAGGATCATAAAGAATACATAGGAGATGTAGGACCTGAACTGTCTTCCTAGCTCCACGTCAATGATTTTTTCCCTCCATTCCTCCATGCTTCAGAGACCTTGAAGCCTTTTCACCAGTACTGAAGAGAGCCTCTTCAGTAGGATATACTCATTCTACTCTGGTTGAGGTTCTGGTATCAGAGACACAATTCATGGCTGCCTTTCCCTTCTTGTCAAGGAGCAAGGTAAGGTTCTACATATTCTATACATTTTTAGTGAGACGTGTAATTCATGCAAAAACAGTAGGGAGGCTGTGTGTACTGTGACTTACTTTGGCAAAGTAATGGATGCTGTGAATGTTTCTTCTGAAACAGTGAGGTAGAGCTGGTCTTAAACATCCAAATGTACGTCATCATTCAACAAATAGGCAGATGAGTAATACTTAGGAGGCAACATAGTGTTTTCCTAAAGAGGATAAAAGCAACAGCAATAAGAAACAGAGGCTAGATTATGCTCTGATTGATTAGGTAGTAATTTCATTCTGCTTCCTAACCGTAGGTCTGTTACGGAAGGAAAGGTAAGTATAATGGGGTGAAATGAAACTTCTTTAGACTCCAAGAGGACCAGCATGAATTATAAAGCTCCTTACTCTATTTCAACCTTCTTTTCCTCTTATCTTCCCCATATTACTACTAGCTCACTTAAACGCCAGAAAGTCTGGTGGCTGAAGGCACAGGTTTACAATCTGTCTGATCTGGATACGAATCTTGAGTTTATTTCTTGCTACATACGTGTAGACGTCTGTAAAGTCATATGACCTCTCCAACCCTCAATTCCTTAACCACAAATGTGGGTGATAATACTCTGTATCTTATAACATCATAGGGTAAACTTGTGGGATGCTATAACTTTTAAAATTATTGTTGTTAATTTATAAGTTATCCTTATAAAGCTGTAGCATAAAGATTACACTACCTACCGTATAAAGTTGTGAGGAGGAAGAAAGAATGCGCACACACATACACACACACACACACACACACACACACACACACGGAATGCTCTTAGTGGAGGGTATAGAACACAGTATATGCTAAAAAGAATTTATGTTTGTCAAAGGTGAGCAAACACAAATGTCCTTAGGAACTGGGTTGTGAAAGGGGAAGTCATGAAGCCCTTCAGTCAGTAGAGAAGAGTAGTTACCAATGAGTGAAAGCTGTGGCATAGGCTGCATTCAATTGAAATAAGAAAAGTTACAGAATGGAGCTCACCTCAAAGGCAGATCTGGAAGCCATAATAAAACCCATGGACATGACATTTCAACCCTGGATTTTTGTCATCCAAGCTTTGAGGGCCTGAGTAATGAGAGTAAGAATGAGTTCCAAATATAAGAAAACTGTTCCAACCCAAAGTAAAATATGGATCTCAATGAAAAAACTGAGTGAATGGCTTGTGCAGCCAATGATATGGTCAGAGGAAAGGCGGAGTGAGACACACGGGGCGATCAGAAGAACTGAGTGGGCATAGTATGTGAGGAAAGACAAATCAGAGAGTGAGGCTATCAGACTTTAAAACTAATCCGTAATCTAGAGACTAGATAGATATTGCTTCCCACCTTTACCAAGGCAAGATAGAGATCGGGATTTCATCCTACAATAACATCAGAGCTAACTCTACTTAACCGTTTTTCATGATTATTTTATGAACTTTCACAATTGCCCCTTCGCATTACATCTTCAGTTTTAGAGATGAAAAAGAATGGGGCTCAAAGAACTTAGGTTAGGGAAGTGTCTCCCAGATAGTGTGTGTTAGGGTACAATCTGAACCATATGCACCTCGTCCCAGAGCTTGAGTCTTCCACTCAATGCATTTCCTTCTCTTCAGGATTGCCTTCCTGGTGGTACATGTCTGCAGTCGCAGTTCTACTTTCCCTGTATGCCCCTATGACCCCATTGGGAGTCCCACATCTAAGAATAGTATCGTAGCCATTTCATTACTCCTAACAACCCATTAAGATGGGTCCGATGGATTCGAGGGCTGACTGTGAATAGAATTAACTCAATTCAATTCAAGTTTCAGTTACTGTCATGGGATTTCAGAATTAGTCTGCCTGGGATGAAGCTTGACTCTGCCAGTTAACATTTGGGTAAACTTGGGCAAATTACACAACCTTGTTGAGCCTAAGTTACCTCATAAAAGAAATGAGCATGAAGGCTAATTGTTTTGTCTTGCGTGCGCTTCAGGTTTGAAGAACACAAGATTGCCATCATTGAAACAATCCGCAGAGCCATTTACACATTTCCACCTCACTCTACTCTCTTTTCCATTTAACACTCTGTTCCTTTACTTCTCATCACTACAGGGCATCCTGTGATTCCCCACCGACGTTCATGGGGCACAACACAGAAGTGACTGAGTTCATCCTTCTAGGATGTACAGATGCTCCAGAATGTCTTTATGACATTCCCCCTCATCTACCTCTTCACTCTAGTTGGAAATCGGGGGGCGGGGGGGGGGGGTGGCGGGGGCGAGGGACTGTGCTGATTCTGTTGGGCTCTTGTCTCCACACTCTCATGTGCTTTTTCCTCAGTGACCTGTCTCTCAGGGATTTTTGTTACAGACCCAAGGTCATGGCAGGATTTCTTATAGGAAACAAAGTCATCTCCTGCAATGCATGTGCTACTCAGATGTCCTTTTTTTGCAGTCTTCGCCACTGTGGGAAGTTACCTCTTGGCTTCAATGGCCTATGACCGCTACGCTGCAGTGTGCAAATCCCTGCCATCACATCACCACCATGACTACTCACTGATGTGAGTGCTTGTCTGGCCACAGGCTGCTATGTCTGTGGTGTTCTAAATGCCTCTCTAAATATTGGAGATACCTCCAGTCTCTGTTTCCATATGTCCAATGTGGTTCGTCATTTTTTTCTGCAATATTTCAGCAGTCAACAGTTCTGTCTTGCGCTGATAAGTACATCAGTGAGTTGGTTTTTGTCTATATAACTGGCTTCCTTTTTTTTTCTCTCATGGTTATCTTTATTTTCTATCTGTTTATATTTATCACCATCTTGAAGATGCAATCAGTTCCGGGGTATCAAAAGGCTTTGTCCACCTACGTTTCCCACCTCTCTAGTGTCCATCTTCAATGGTACAGTCACCTTCATGCATATACAGCCCAGCTCCAGGAATCGTATGGACACACACAAAAAAGCATTTATTATATGTATCTCCAAATTAAAACATAAACTCCGTGTAAGCAGTAGCTTTGTCTGCTTTGTTCATAACTCTACCCTCCATAGCTTAATGAGTTTCTGGATCATAGGAAATGTCAGTAAATATTTGTTAAATGAATGAATGATAAATGAAGCTTTAAGTTCAATCATATCAATATATTGGATATTTGGATCATGAATATTTATAATTCATCATTCATAAAATAAACCATCTACATAGAATTATAGAACATTTAGAGTCATGACTAGTGTTCTTTTTGGCTGAAATATTTTTATTTACATTCTCACTCAGTGCTTTTAATCCCCATTTATGGTTACAATGATTTTCTGGAAACTACACTGTCATTCCATAGGAACGACGTCTCACTGATTAGTAAATAGCACATCAAATAGATTCTATTTAGTAAATCATAAAAGGACATAAAGTACAAAACTATTTTCAAGTTTAATATCTCATCCAGTTTGGAAAATCACTGTATACACACTGGCTATGCAGTCAATTCCAATGATTCTAACTATCCATAGAGAATGGAAACATAACAGTACTTATGGATAGTAAGCCCAATCTACATTAAATATCCTAGCATCACAGTGTTCTTGTGTTTTATTTTGATCCTTAGGAGAGATCAATTCGATATTAAAATTCCCGGTGGGAATGTGCATTGTTTCCTTTTCTGCCTCGACACATTTGGAGGTACTCATACTCACAGTATGCGTAAGACTGTGCTTGAATGTGCTAAGATGGCCATGCTGACACTTAGCATGGGCAGGGTGTTAGAATATAAACATTTCCTTCTGGCTCTAGATCTGTGATGATGGTGATGTATCTTCTGCTGGAACCATTAAAAAAAATTACTTTTATCTGATAAAGGGCTAGCATCCAAAATCTATAAAGAACCTATCAAACTCAACACCCAAAAAATAAATGATCCAGTCAAGACATCGAACAGAAGACATGAACAGACATTTTTCCAAAGAACACATCCAGATGGCCAACAGACACATGAAAATATGTTCAACATCACTCATCAACAGGGAAATGCAAAAAACCACAATGAGGCAGAAACCAACTGCCAGCAGAGTTGCGGTGGACCTTCTACAGATTTCACCAGTTCTACCCCACAGGTATTTGTGTTCATATAAGCCAGCTGCCTAAATCCTTCCCTCTTCCCTCTATCCCTGCCCTGCACTCAAGTCTGGGATCCACATCAGCAGCCAGCCCAGGTCTGTGCATCTGCAAGAGTGAGAGACACCAGACTAGACCACTGCGGCCAACCCCCACTGCCATGCACCTGTACCTCAGAAAGGATCTCCATGCTCTTGGTTCCCCTCCTAGCAGTAGAGAATGTTTACATCTTACTCAATGTTGGTTAGTGTTGCTGTGGATATTACTGCCCTTCTTTACTGTGCTGACACAGCCTTTATTTTACACAGAAACATTGTCCCTAGTTCTCAGAGACGGCACCCTTTGTGGCGATCCTGACCTACACTAGGTATAGTACACCCCTTGTGATCTCATCCCAGGACATTGTCCTGATCCACTCCCATGAGTAGAGGGTTTTATTCTCTTTTCTTATATCAGTTCCCGTGAATTTTATCAGCATCTAAGGACAGCAGTGACTTAAGCTGTTATTCTGTAGAACGGTAAGGAAGAGGAATCTGGGTGGACTTTTTTCTGTGATGGCTGCTGTTCCTTTCTCCTGGGCCAGCCCCAAGAGAGCAGTGCTCTCAGAAATCTCACCCTGCCCCCAGTCTTTCTTGTAAACACTGAGAGAGGTCTGTAGAGCAGAGCATGTACATGAGTGCAAATCTTTAGTTATTCATTTTAAATTTTTGATGGATCCTTCTATCAGTAACTATAGAACCTAAGAGCATCTGTCACAGGTAGGCTAGCACTCTCATCCCATCTCTTTGCCTATCTTTGATTATATTTGGCATTAGATAGCTGCCTTGTGAGCTCAGCTCTCTAATGAGTTTAATAAAAAGCATAAAATTGCAGAAAGCCTGGTTATTTTTTGTAAGGATGTTACTAATGCTGATTCCAGATTGATGCATTCTAGGTCAGTGCTCAAAATTCACTTCTTGATAATGTAGGGCATCTTTAAGAATAATCAAAACTTGGCATTACCTTCCTTAGTAATTCTACATGGTCACCAATACAGAAAGAACAATAAATCCTTCAAGAAATCCTTCAATAAAGCCTTCAAGAAGTCTCACGCAACATTGCTTTCAACAATTATTCTCAATTATAATGATATTGAAAAGACATATTCATTCATATTCATTCATCTGTTAATGAATATATTAAGTCAACAAAGTATTTATTGAATTCCAACTCAATAAGACACAACTCAGCCTCTGTGTTAGATTCTGATTATACACAGAAGAACAAAAGAGATATGGTTTCTGCATGAGTACATTTTGGTTGGATGGGGGAGAGACATCAAACTCACAGAGAAATATATAATTACAGATTTTAACATGTATTCTGAAAATATAGACCAATGTACACAGAGAGGGCCTAAGAAAGGAAGCTGATGTTTAATAGGGCTGGAGAGACACTTCCAGAATGGTAGAGGGAGGGCCTCTGAAAATCTGCCCCTTCATAAAAGCAAAGACAACACAGGCAAGAGGTTTCCCAAAACTTTCAAAGCTCTAGAAATAAACCAAAGGCTTGCAACAATCCAAAGCGTGTGTACTCAAGAAAAATGGCTGAGTCTAGATAATAATAGTGAGCTTTCTGGCATCTTCACTGCCCTACTTCCCAATTCTGTGTTAGCTTTGAAAACCAGCAGAACCACAGGAGCTGAGAAAAACGTCAGCCTGACAGCAATTGGAGAAAGAAGAATGTGTCTGGAGTCCCTTAAATGGCCCCAAACCCCAAGAAATGTCACTATTAAATTACAGTGGCCCCCAAACTCAAGAAATGTCACTATTTTCACCTGTCTGGCAGCTTTCTAGAAAAGCTCCATTCACATTTTTTGTTTTAATTTTTTTAACGTTTTATTTATTTTTGAGACAGGGAGAGACAGAGCATGGGAGGGTCAGAGAGAGGGAGACACAGAATCCGAAACAGGCTCCAGGCTCCGAGCTGTCAGCACAGAGCCTGAAGCGGGGCTCGAACTCTCGGACCGCGAGATCACGACCCGAGCCGAAGTCGGCAGCTTAACCGTCTGAGCCACCCAGGCGCCCCTGCATCACAATTTTAATCTTTATTTCACCTGACACAGTTCACCCTGTAAGAAAAGCCTTATTCCTAGAGCGTTTGTAAAAACATTGAGAAGCGATTGTTCACCAATATAATTTCCTAAGATGGCAGCACCGTTTGAGGCCAAGCAATCACCTGACCATACTCTTAAAACAGATTTTTGGGGAAGGGCGCCTGGGTGGCTCAATTGGTTAACAGTCTGACTTTGGCTCAGTCATGATCTTGTAGTTCATGCGTTCCAGCCCCACACCGGGCTCTCTGCTGTCAGCACTGAGCCGGCTTCAGATCCTCTGTCTCCCTCTCTCTCTGCCCCTCCCCCACTTACGCCCTCTCAAAAACAAACATTAAAAAAGAATAGTGATTTTGGGGGAAATGAGAAATCCATAGTGGGCTTTGAAATACTCCAGTATATGTGTGGGGATCACAAAATATCATGTACACGTGCAAGACTGTTTGCAGGCACAGAAAGACCTGAGAAAGACATAATCTTTCACTGGAGATTCTGCACAGGAAGAAGTGCAAATTAAGGCAGATTTTTAAATCACCAGAGCATTGAAAAGATGCTCCAACACAAACATACAGAACCCCTGTTCAAGGCTTGGAAGAATTAATGGAAAAATCTGTCCAATCATTAGTTGACCACTCAGCTAAGTGAGGAGAAACTCCAGTGGCTATGCACAACAGAAAGTACAGAATTAACATAAGCAATCTAGGAAAATCACGAAACAAACAAACAGCATTACCAAAAACAATAAGTCCTAGAGGGTGGCAGTGGGGAGACCTGATTTTGAGAACATTCTACATTTTAGTACTTAAAATGCCCATATTTTAATAGCAAAAAAAAAAAATGTATCACACAAAGAGGGAAGCATGACTAATACCAACGTTGGACTTAATAGAAAAAGATTTAAATCAGATATTATAAATGTGGCCAAAGAACTAAAGGAAACCACGTTAAAAGAATTAAGAAAAGTATGAGAACAATGTCTCACCAAATACGGAGTATCAATACAGATATAGAAACTACTTTTAATAACACAAATAGAAATTCTTGAGTTGAAAAGAAAGATAAATAAACTATAAAGTTCAATAAATGGATCAGCAGCAGATGGGAACTGGCAGAAAAAAAAAGATCAGTAAACTTTAAGACAGATCAGTTGAGCACTCCAACTTGAAAAACAGAAATTTTTTAAAACATTTTTTTCTTAAGTTTATTTATTTTTGAGAGAGAGAGACAGACAGAGTATGAGCGGGATGGGCATAGAAAAAAAGAGACACAGAATCTGAAGCAGGCTCCAGGCTCTGAGCCATCAGCACAGAGCCCAGTGCGGGCTTGAACCCACAAACCTCAAGATCATGACCTGAGCCAAAGCCAGATGCCCAAGCAATAGAGCCACACAAGCACCCCCAGAAATTTTTTTTAATGAAGAAAAAATAAACAGTCCCAAAGAACAGTGGGATACTGCAAGTGTACCAACATTTGCCAACTGAGACACTCAAAAGGAGAGACAGGAGCAGAAAGAATATTTTAAAAAACAATGGGCCAAAACTCCCCAAATCTGTGGAAAGGAATGGACGTACATATAGATTCAGAATTTTTGACAGAGTGAGACTCAAAATTTTAGCAGATTTGTATATTAACAAATTCATAGCATTACACACAAATAAGTTATTAATACCATTGTAATTCTTGGTGCTTAAATTTTAAATATCAAATATTATATTTTTATTTAAGTGAATAAAAATATGCCTTGTCATCCTTTTCTTTTTACTGTATTGTTATGTGTTTTCTCTATTAAACCACCATAAAAATGTATTATTTTTAGATAGGACTCATTAATATGGAAATTTGGCTAGGAAAATAAATGCCCATGTGAAGGTATATATTTTCATTAGAAACAAGAACAAACAAAGAATCGATAATAATTCTACATTCAAGGAACTTTGGAAGTATTTTCATACAGTTTACTTTTTTCAAATATAAAACATACTGCTTTTTCATGTGTAGAAAGATAAAGTAAAAATAATTTTTAAAAACCAAGCATATATATACATGTACACACACACACACACCCACCCATATTTCCATTAAGTGAACTATTTATGTTAAGAATGTGTTCTGAGACACCAAAATAATTGCTTTAAATTCTACTATGCCAATAGACTTATCTCATGTATGTCTTAAATAATTTCTCCTTCTGTGGGTGTGTGGATTTCATGAGTTTCTCATGAATTATTTATGTGTATGCCTGTGCTTATACATACATGTGAGTATACATGTTCATGTGGGAGTGTGGATGAATATGCTTATTAAGAAGAATTTTTAGGAGTGCCTGGGTGGTTAAGTGTCTGACTCTTGACTTCAGGTCAGGTCATGATCTCGCAGTCTGTAAGTTCGAGCCCTGCATTGGGCTCTGCACTGACAGTGTGGAACCTGCTTGGGATTCTCTCTCTCCCTCTCTCTGTGCCCCTTCCCAGCTTGCTCTCTCTCTCTGTCTCTCAAAATAAATTTTTAAAAAAGAAAAAAAAAGAAGAATTTTTAAAATAATAACATTTATTGGTAATTCTTCTTAACCTATTGTTAGGTATTATATTTTTTAAGACTTTGGCTTTGTAAACTCAATCAATAGCTTGGAAAATTACTATAACAAATTAGAAATTTGTGTGCTGGACAAGCATTTTCTCTAAATAGATCTGAGGTGGATGAAAGTGCCTTATTGTTGATTCTTTATACTTAAAATATGAATCCAATAGAAGACTTTGCCTTCCCTATGGCCTTTTTAAAGGCACTCTTGACCTCTTTGTTCCTCAAGCTGTAGACCACAGGATTTAGCATGGGGATGACCATGGTATAGAACACGGATGCCACTTTGTCTGTGTCCATGGAATGGTTGGCGCTGGGCTGTAAGTACATGAAGGTGCCGGTCCCGTAGAAGATGGACACTGTAGTGAGGTGGGAGGTGCAGGTGGAAAAGGCCTTCTGGCGTCCTTCAGATGAGCGCATCCTCAGAATAGTGATAAATATAAACAGGTAGGAGATCAAGATGACCAAAACAGAAAAGAGATTATTCATGCCCACCACCAAAAAAATAACCATCTCACTGATGTAGTTGTCTGAACATGAGAGAGCCAGAAGAGGAGGAGCATCACAGAAAAAGTGATCAACCACACTGGCTCTACAGAAGGAGAGCCTGAAAATATTCCCAGTGTGGATGGACGCATTCAGGAAACCACAAATGTAGCAGCCCATGACCAGAGTAGCACACATAACTGTCGTCATGGTGGTGGTGTAATGCAGGGGTCTGCACACTGCTACGTAGCGGTCATAGGCCATTGAGGCCAAGAGGAAACTTTCTACAGTGATAAAGGCTACAAAGAAAAAGAACTGGGTGACACACGCATCATAGGAGATGACCCCGTCTCCTGTAAGTGATCCAGCCATGACCTTGGGAGTGATAGCAGTAGAGTAACCAAAGTCCACCAGAGACAGGTGACTGAGGAAAAAGTACATGGGAGTATGGAGACGAGAGTCCAAGAGAATCAGCACCATCATCCCCAGGTTCCCCATCAGAGTGACAAGATAAATGAGGGCGAAGATTAAGAAGAGAGGAATCTGCAGTTTCGGGTCATTGGTTAACCCCACAAGAATGAACTCAGTCACCTCAGTGCTGTTCTCCATGGGGATCAGTTGGGAATTATATGGCTGCCCTGTAGCAAGGAGAAAAATCGAATCAGAATTATAAATGGAGAGGACTCCGATGAAATCAGTCAGCATGTTCACTCTGTGCCTTATTTCATTATTGCAAGAACTTGCTTCCAAGACTCTCTAAAACTAAAGCATGGTTGTGACAACAAAATGCAATCTTTTTTTTTTCAATTTTTTAACATTTATTTATTTTTGAGACAGACAGAGAGAGAGACAGAGAGAGAGAGAGAGAGAGAGAGCATGAGCAGGGGAGGGGCAGAGAGAGGGAGGGAGACACAGAATCAGAGGCAGGCTCCAGGCTCTGAGCTGTCAGCACAGAGCCCTATGTGGGGCTCGAACCCACAAACCGTGACATCGTGACCTGAGCTGAAATCGGACGCTTAACAACTGAGCCACCCAGGCGCCCCCAAAATGCAATCTTAAATTATTATACAAGATGTCAGAGAAAGGATTTGGAGATAACGCATCCCAATCTCTTCATAGAGAACTGAATTAAGGTAAAAAGAAGAAAAGAAAGGGCATATACAATGCCACCGGATTTATTGCTAAATGGAACAACACAGACTCCCAAGTCAAAGCTTACAAAACAAACACAAATTTTCTTTGTATTAAACTAGAATAGCTTCGGAAAATTAATGTGAAATTGAGTTAATTTTACTTCAAATAACCTTTTTTGCCTTGTCCATTGGGTCAAGAGCACTGTGATATGATAGTAAAAGATAGTTCAATAAAACATACCCTTAGTCGAAAATGGACTTTGTACAGTATAGTACACATTATGTATAATTCACCACGTGGTGGAAAGAGAGTCAAAATTTATGTACAAGGAATTAAAAACATCTAGGAGCACCTGGGTGGCTCAATCAGTTGAGTGTCCAATTCTTGATTTCAGCTCAGGTCATGATCTCATGGTAGTGAGATCAAGCACCGCATCAAGCTCTGTGCTGGGCATAGAGCCTACTTAAGATTCTCTCTCCCTCAGCCCCTTTGCTGCTCACACTTGCTCTCTCTCTCTGTCTCTAAAATAAATAAATAAATAAATAAATAAATAAATAGCGTTAAAAACCTCTAGAAAATAAGTTTTTAACTTTCGTTACATTAATAATGTTTTTAACTTTTGCGTTCGGATATTCCTGATATGGGGCCATGTTAAGACCATGCTAAAAGGTTGCAAATCCCACCTCTACCATGGGGAGAATTTATGAACTTGGATAGTGTACAACATCGCTGGATATTGGTTATCAAAATGGGCTGATAATGCAAAATGGAACAATGTAAGTTGTTAGATGTCCTGATTTGGACAGAGTGCTTGATCTTATGTCTGTATGGAGAAGTAGATAATATAATATGGGGCTTACAGAGAAGGGTGAAGTCAAAAGCTTGATATAATCACTTAGGTCATTTGTTTTCCTCCCAAACTCCTTCTATTCTCCTGTCATATACCCACCTCCAATTTTTCACGCCAAGATATCTCTCTATTTCCGAGTGGCCGTTCCAGCTGTTCCAGTAGATAAGAATCTACTTATTTCCTGAGTCACCTTGAGTATTAACTAATGTGTCCAGGTCTTAGTTTCCCCATCTATAAAATAGGGCTAATAATATTGTCTGCCACTTAATAAGCATTCAATAAATGTAGCCATTCTTGGAAAATTCAAGGTGTAGGTGAATTTTCCTTTTGTTCCCTTCTCACCACCTGAAAACGCTTGGAGGCAGCCATCACCAATAAGAACAATACAAATCTTGATACATTGTCACTGTTATGAACTGTGAAAGTGCATTCTGAAGCCCACATAAAATCTAATACTTGAATCTCCACTTATTTTTCTAAATCCAGAATCCTTCCAAAATGGAGTCTGAAAATTTCACCCATTCAAAAATTTCAGCGAAAGAGTTTAGAGATGAAAAATCCTTAAGAGATTAATTCCTATTGCAGCAATTAGATATTTGATCCAGTGATGCATTTTATTCAATAATTTTTGTTGAATGGCTTCTCTAAGCAAGAGACTGTCAAAAATACTGGAAATAAATGTGAAAATAGCAATTTCTATTTTGGAAAGTGAGGCAGATATAAAATAAAATGAATAGGGGAAAATATATAGTAGGTGTGGAATCAAAAAAAATGGAGTGGGGATAGGTAAAGTTAGAAATAGGTGGGTACAATTTTAAATATGATGGTCTGAGAGATCCTCACCCATAAAATGATATCTTTGAGCAAATACATTGAAGGAAGCGGGGGAGCAAGTCCTGAGTATATTTGGGGAAAGAGCATTAATATTTGCTGTTGCAAATACATGTATGAAGAATTGAACATGCCAAGATTGTTCCAGGGGCAGCAGCAAAACCAATAAGGTTGCAGTGGGAAGGAAATTTGGGGTGAGAGAAGTACAGTGGGGAGGAGCCATAATGACCTCATACAATGCATTAAGTTATTAAGCTTTTATTTTGAGTGAGATTGGAAAACATTACAGGATTTAGAGAAAAGGGAGACATAATCTGACTTCTTTTTTAAAAAGGTCACTCTAGTAGACCTGTTGGTAATTGAATTTAGCAGGATAAGGATGAAAGGTGCTGGAAAAATTAGGAGGCCATTGTAATATCATAGGTAAAAGATGATGATTTATCTGGACCAAGATGGTAGTGAGAGAGATAGTGAGAAATTATACACTTTGGCATATATTTCAAAAGTACAGCTGACTGAATTTCCTGATAAATTGAGAAAGGGACATGAGAGAAAGAGAGGAGTCAACACTGATTCCCAAGTTTTGTATAGTGATACACAAAATAGGGTAAAGGAAACACGTGTTTGGGGAAAGAGGGAAATAGATGATTTCATTGAGTCTGAAATACCTTTTGGCCATCCAAGTAGAGTGTTGCATAAATAATTGGATATGTAATCCAGAGCTTAGAGGAGAGGACTGGCTGTCTCAGATTATATTAATTTGAACGATGCTGGTAATCTTTAATGGTTCAACATGCAGATGTTAAGTGCACATCATCAAAGAAAAGAGTTTAGACAGACAGAAATTAGAGTGTTCTAATGTTTACAAGGTTGAAAAGATTGCGAGATTCAGTGGTAAAGGGATATGGGAGAGAAAACAACTGCCCCAGGACACTGGTTTTGGTCAGACCAAGTAGGCAAAGAGACTTTCAGGGGAGAGGTTAAGAATGTATTGGGTTGTGTTGAAGACTGACTATAAATGCCAGAGGGCACAGTGTAATGATTTCAGGAGTTGGGCAGGAGTAGGAGCCAAGGGGATATGCAGAGATGTATGGACATTATTTTGTAGGAATTGAGGGTTTATATGACAATCCTCAGCTTTGTGATGAGTGACATGGCTAAATAAAATAATGAGATTTGTCCGATGGTTCTCAAGGTAGGGAAGGGGTTGGGAAGACTTTTTTTTTTTTTAAGCTTATTTATTTATTTTGAGAGAGACAGAGAGCAGGTGCAAGTAGGGAAGGAACAGAGAGAGGTGAGAGAGAATCCCAAGCAGACTCCACACTGTCAGCATGAGCCCGATGCAGGGCTCAATCCCATGACCTGAGCTGAAACCAAAGTTGGACACTCAACCCACTAAGCCACCCAGGCACCCCCAGGAAGGTGATTTTGACAGGTCAGAGTCAAGACAGGCAGAGTTCACTCCCGCTACTAATGGTGACAAGGCCACTTATACAGAGCAGGGTAACAGGATATCTTCTTGGTTCCTTAAAAAACTGCTCACTTGGGGGCACCTGGGTGGCTCAGTCAGTTGAGCGTCTGACTTCAGCTCAGGTCATGATCTCGTGGTCCATGAGTTCCAGCCTCACACCAGGCTCACTGCTGTCAGTGAAGAGCCCACTTCAGATCCTCTGTCCCCCCCTCTCTCTCCCCCTCCCCCAGTTGTAGTCTCCCAAAAATAAATAAAACATTAAGAAAACACTCACTTGAATCATTAGCGCAGATACAGATTTACCGAATTCTGGAAAAACAACAGTACGCTAAGGAATCATTTCAAAACTTTTCACTAACTTTCTTTTCTATATGTGAAATCTTAGGTTTTAATCCAACACCTTTCTGGAGGAAAAAGAAAGCTAAACCTGGTTGTATTGTATTGGAAAGAAATTAAGAACTACAATGCTTCTTTGAGGCATTTGTTGACCTATTGTCATACTTTGCTCCACAGATGGAAACTTCTGATGGAATGGATCATTATATAGCTGGTGCTCAGTACAAACTGAAAAAAGGCAATCATCCTGACAAAGCATCCCACCCCCAAAATAAAATCTCATGTAGTCTTTAAAGAATAACACAAGTTCCAAAGCTTCGCTGAAGTGTTCCCCAGATCCATCCTCTTCAGACACGACTATGTCACTATGATCAGAATTCATTACTTTGTTACCCTAAAAATATTTTTATTTTTATCATAATTTACCATTTTGTATAAGTGGAAGTCATGATTCATAATGACTTACACTGTTACAGATATGGTTTATCGATCATCTGCTATGTTCCCATCACCAAGTGCTACTTTTTACCTCACTTAATGCTCACACATCATGGAGAGATTATCCCCACTCCACAGGCGTGGAAGCTGAAGAATTCTAACATCCAGTTATTTGCTTGCAGCTGGAGAAAGTTAGCAGGGCTGGGACTTGGAGCCAAGTTATTCTGAATCAAAATTCTAGCTCTTTATCATGATGAGATAGTCTTGTAATTTTTTAACATTTAACCCAAACTGGGCACAAAGTGACACATTGAGTTGACTGGCTGATGACTGGCTGGTTGAGTGATTAAGTCTATCATTGGACGTCAATGGGGATCATTATTAAAAAGCACAAACTTGGGAATCAAATATATCTACCAGTTTGTGTGAACTTTGGGCAAATACCCCACCTTTCTGGATCTTAACTGAATAACAAGAAATGGACCCACAAATGTTTGCGACCTACTTCAACCCCTCAAGAACTCGCATCACTAAGAAGGAGCGTGACTCTTTACTAATACAAACCAATAAGCCACATGGAATGCTGGATGCTATTCATTCCTTCATTCTCTATACAAGCCCATATGGTGCACCAGGGCGTGTGCTAATTTCCAGGCTTCCAGTGATGAACAAGATACATTCCCTGACCTCAGGATACCTAGTGCTCTGAGACACATATATAAACTGATGAATATGATGGGCTGTTCTCTTTCTCCACCCCAAGAAGGGGCACTGTTTTCTCATTTGCTCAGAACTCTGTGATGGTGGCTGACCTTGTTTATACTACAATCATCAGTCAATCCATGTAACAGTTAACCCACTGAGTGCCCAACACCAGAGAAGTCTTTAGTGGCAGAATTAGAATTTGAGATTAAATCTATTTATGTCCATAATATGTCTTGCGTGATTTTACACATCTCCGTTTTGGTGGATTTTGTGGCTGGTTATTAACCCTGATTTTTCCTTCATTATTATCCTACATTCATTCTCTTTCTCTTCTTAGATATCATATGAGGTCCCAGAAGACAATAACATTTTATATTGATACCCATTTGATCCTCTTAACAACTCTGAAATTAGTCAAAGTAACTAATATTATATTTCCTGAAAGAGAAAACTAAGATTAAAATACTTTAAATAATGTGTTCAAAGTTGAACAAGCTTATGATTAGTCTTCTTGTCACATGATAAATATATGTGTTCAATAGGACCTCTGTAGTGTTTAGACATATAATCCCTGATTGTGCGAAGCAGATACAAGAAGTATTCGAAACATTCAAGCCCAAGCTCTGAATAAATCAAAGGAGAAATCACTTCCTTGATGCATTTTCCTGTTTACTTCTATGCATGCAAATTTGTGCAGACAGATTTGATCTAGTAGATTTATAGGTTCACCTTATTCCCTGAACATGCGAGTCCGGCGCCTTCGTATGTGAGTGGATCTCAAGTCAGAAACTCAGGCTGAGTGAACACCTTCTTACAATATTTTTCTTTAATGTTTGGCCAAAATGTTTAAATTTGTCTACGGGCAGGGAGAACCAGTGAAGACAAAAATGCTATTGGCCTTGGAATAAGCTGACAAGCATTCTAGTTCTGGATCTGATGCTCACACTTCTTAGATAAATAAATCACTTAACCTCTTTGAGCTTTGATATCTTCACTTATTACATGGTGGTAGCCCCAATGCCATTCTCCCTGAAGACTTCTGCTATGATAAGAAAATAAGACAATCTCCAAAATGCCTTATACTTTTAAGGGGTGATCATCACAATCACAGCGAACATCATTATTATCTGGGTTTGTTTTCCCTGGACGTTGCCACACGCTGTTAGTAAGACCAGTCCGGGGCAAGGTCATTGTTGCTGCTAGACAACTATCAAGAAATCAGATGAAGAAATGAAGGGCCAAAGTAAGTCTGGATCTGGGGCTGCTCCCTCTGAAACGAAGCCAGATGGAGTCATGTGGGAACTTGAAAGTTTAAATAATGAGAACCAGGAAGGAGTTATATAATCATGGAACTCTCAGGGAACAAATACCCTCTAAGGCTCCAAAACTCTTTATCTCACCTAACTAGGGAACAAGTGATTAAAGCGTCTACGGAGACCCAGCTCTGCTTGCTCAGGGAGATCATCAGTGTATTCACATTATTTTCAGTAATTCTCTTTGATAATGCAGAAATCAAGTCATACCATGACCTCCAAGGCTGCAATTTACATAAATGTTGGAGGATAGAGACAATGTCCTAAACAAGAAAAGTGGACCCCAGGAATCCATTCACCATAAATGTTTGTACCATTGAGAAGAAATATCAATGGATTCAACTGTTTATTGATCCCAAATGTGTTTCTGCCATAATGATGAGCCATGGGAATAGAGACCTATGCAAAATAAGCATCATTCCTACACTCATGGTGCTTAAGTCTAATGAAGAAGACAGACACTAAATGAGTGAACACTCTAAGAAGCATAGAACTGCATGTAGAATGAAATGCCACATATATGTAATTATGTATAGACTAGGCAGGTAATTATAAGTAGTATTTACTTCATGGTGAAGAAGCATGATGGAATCAGGGAAAGTTTTGATATTAATGCACTATTATCATTCTATTTCTGATGGTTCTCTACATACACACACACATAAATATATATATATATAGAGAGAGAGAGAGAGAGACTATATATATATATATATATATATATATACACACACATTTATAGAGACTATATATACACATATAGGCTATATACATACTTATGAATTTATAGACAAGGTTTTTCATACATACACAAATGTATACATATATACATACACAGAGATAGTATACATAACTTACAAATTAATATGTATATTGTTATATATATAACCTTATGTGTGTATATAGATAAAATTCATGGAACATATATGTTACATGAACATTTTATGTATCTCTGACTTGAATTTTTTAATAGATTTTCTTTTTTAGAGCAGTTTTAGGTTCATAGTAATATTAAGAGGAAGGTACAGAGTTTCCCTTACCCCCAGCCTCACACATGCATAGCTTCCCCCACCATCAAGTCCCTCGCCAGAGTAGTACATTGGTTACTAATGATCAGCTTACACTGACACATCATGATCACCCAAAGTGCATAGTTTACATTAGGATTCACATTGGGGTACCTGGGTGGCTCAGTTGGTTAAGCGTCTGACTCTGGTTTCAGCTCAGGTCATGATCTTGCAGTTTGGTGAATTCACGCCCCACATCAGTCTCTGAACTGGCAGCATGGAGCCTGCTTGGGATTCTCTCTCTCTCTCTCTCTCTCTCTCTCTCTCTCTCTCTCTGCTCTTCCCCTACTCGCACTGTCTCTGTCTCTTTCAAAAATAAATTTAAATAAAGAACTCACTCTTGATGTTATGCATTCTGTGGATTTGGATAAAAGTATGTTATACATCCATCATTATAATCCATCATTGTAATATCATATGGCCCATTTTTATTGCCCTAAAATTCTCTGTGCTCCATATACTCATCCTTCCCTCCAGCCAACTCCTGGAAAACATAGTAGTAGCCATAGCTGTGCCTTTTCCAGAAGATAGTACAGCCGGAATCAGACAGTATGTAGCTTTTTCCAAATGCATTCCTCCGTCTGTTTTCATGGCTTGCTGGATTTAAGGCTGGGAACCAGGAAGGAGTTCTACACTCATGGAAACCCCAGGGGACAACACCCCCAGAAGAGCAGATTGGGACTTCCAAAGCCAGATTGGGACTGAAGGATCTAGTGACTGATGTGTTGAAGGGGATTATACCGACGTGGAGCCCCTAGTGATCAAGTTCTCCCGTGAGTATACCCACGCGTCCATGCCTCAGGTACTGAACATTTTAATTAAAATCTTGCCTGTAGGGACCAAGATATGAGGGAACTTGCTAAGGAAATTCATGGGTGTGTGAGCTGTTATTTCTTCTCTAATATACCCATCTGTTCTTGGAAATAAAGAAAAAGGGGCCATCAACGTTCTTGGCAGAAGATGATGTGGACATCAGAGCAGGAAAAGACACAGAGGCTGGGGGCACTCAACCAGTCACGACTTCTGATAACCATGCTTCCATAAATCATGTGGAGATTTTTCTTCCGCTCTTTCCCTTTGGCAGTAATTATCCCTGTGTCTATTACGCTCCTCGACTTCTGAAGCCACATCACATACTGGGACAAAAATCTAGCAAATGGCTGGTATCCCAACTTTATTGTCCACGAATACTAATCTTTATTTCCTTTTATGCATGTTGCACAACTTCAAGTGAAATTTTATTTCTTGGCCTTCTTACAATTACATGTAGGCTGTGTGGCTTTCCAAGCTGTTCATTCCTAAGTAGTAAAGAGAGACCAGGACTTCTTACACCTGGTAATACTGGCCTCTTCCACAAGTGACTCTAAAGGTTTCTGTATGTTAGAAAAGAGATGTGGATATAAAAGCATGGGATGTGCATACCAGTTGCAACCAATCCATACATCCTAGCATATTTGCAAGGGAATTTCTCTGTGCCTGGAAAGAACAATTATATAGCAAGCATGCACTTGGTCTCTGCCACAATCCAAAAGTAAGCATCAGTTAGAACATTTATCAGTCTGATTGTAAGGGAGGCTGAAATATCATACGGGTTACCAAACAGGTGGAGAGAAGTACTCCAATCCAATCCCAATCAACTCCTCCTCCTCCTCCTTCTTCTTCTTCTTCTTCTTCTTCTTCTTCTTCTTCTTCTTCTTCTTCTTCTTCATACTATATTATAAACATCAAAGTTGCTAAGAGACAAAGTCTAAATTGTTTTAATCGCAAAAAAGGAAATAACTATGTGCTGTGATAGAGGTATTGGCTAACACTACAATTGTAATAATATTGCAATAAATACATATGTCAAATCAGCACTTTGTACACCTTGAACTTACACAATGTTGTATGCCAATGATATATCAATTTTTTTAACTATGAAAAAATGAGATCTCTAGCATACCCCTTTTGTATAGTTAAAGCGTACAGGTACAATAACATTACACCATTTTCAAGAAAAGGCGTATATCTAAATACATTAGTGTTAGTGCCTTGCTGTAAAGATAATGGGGGGAAAGAGTGGAAATTAAGGAGGAAGGAAGTAAAATAATAGGCTAGAGGGACTTGCAAAGACCAATTAAGACAGATTGCGATGAACTGGGGAGGAGGATTAACTCAAATTTATGAACCTACTTCCCCCATTCCCACAAAAAAAGGAGCCCATGTAGAAGACCACTTCAATTGCACCATCTCCTAGATTAGCTTCATCTCTGAATTGTCATTACACTGCTGAACGTGAAAAAGACAAGCAATCAATGGTGATATTTACCATCAAAAGTTGTTCAGTGCGTACTTTTGTACCACAATGTTTGACACTTAATACACGAGCACCCACACAATATAATTCTTTGAGTAAAAAGCATTTCTGCCTCTCTCAGAAAAAAAAAAAGATGGAATGATTTGCAGAGTGTAACTCAGATGACAGAAAAGGCAGAAGCAGCAACTTTTTTCCCCCTACAATGAACTAAGTCAGTCCAACATAAGTCAGAGAGTGGACCTGAAACGAAATATCTTAACACAAGATCCACTCAGCCGGGCAGTTATGATAGTCCCATGAAGTTTATCCATGACGTCCAGAGGAAGAAAAAGCCAACAGCTAACAAATACTGGTGGAGTTTTCTTCATCTCCCAGGTATTTTCTAAATTGAGGTTTATTTCTACTATAAAGATATGCCAGCAGACACAGTCACACATACATGTCTTGGAAGAAATTTACAGATCAGGACAACAGGCAAAGGGAACGCTCTGTAGCATTTCAACAGAAAATGGATACTTTCCAGACTGGCATGTGACTGCACTATTCATTACGGCACTTCCCGACCATCTCCTTCAACGGGGCTAGATGCTAGAGCTGCAGAGATAGATTGAACAGCTCCCCAATGCCAAGGAACATACACCTTCATCTGGCAGGGGCCATTCAGAAGAAACGAAGAATACGCTTTTCAAGGAACACAAGCTTTGGGGTCAGACAGCTAGTGTGAATGCTGGCTCTGCCTCTACCAGCTGCTTAGCAAGTCATTTAGTGCCTTTAAATCTTATTTTGCCCGTTCATATAATAGGAATTATAGCGTACGTTTGATAGAGATTTTCTGAAAATCAAATGAAACAAAAAATGTAAAGCACCAAGAGTGATGCCTAGTAGGAGGCAATACTTGACAAATGTGAGGTTCCTTCCCTGATCTTTTTTAAGATCAGATGGAATTGAGATACGAATGCTGTACGCATTGAATGTGTACCTCTTGAGGGGTTTGAACATTGCAAACACCCATGCTAACTTCACTACAGCTAAGGTACTAAATACATTCATCACTTACAAACATGTTCTTGTGTTCTTTTGTAGTTTGTTTTGTTTTGTTTCATTTGAAGAATACTGAAAATGAGATCTCTTCTCTTAGATTTTAAGGTGCACAATAGCATCCTGCTAACTACAGGTACTATGTTGTACAGCAGATCTTTAGAACTTATTCATCTTGCATAAAAGAAAATCTGTACCTATTGCAAAGCGATTTGTGGGGCTCCTGGGTGGCTCAGTCAGTTGAGCACATGACTCTTGATTTCAGCTCAGGTCAAGATCTCACCATTTGTGAGTGTGAACCTCACATAAGGCTCCGAGCTGACAGTGTGAAGCCTGCTTGGGATTCTCTCCCTCTCTCTGCCTCTCCCCTGATCACATACTCTCTCTCTCTCTCTCTCTCTCTCATCTCTCAAAATAAATAAACAAGAAAGAAAGAAAGAAAAAAAGAAAGAAAGAAAGAGCAATTTCCCATTAGCCACCTGCCCTTCTCCCAGTCACTGGTAATCACTATTCTATTCCCAGTTTCCAAATTCCTTGCAGAAAACATAAAGGGAAAACTTCTTGATATTAGTCTGGGAAATAATTTCTTGGATTTGTCACCAAAAGCATAGGCAACAAAACAAAAAAAAATAGAAACATGGGACTGTATCAAACTAAAAAGCTCCTGCACAGCAAAGGAGACAATAAAAAAAAATTGAAAAGGCATCCAATGGAATGGGAGAAAATATTTGCAAACATCTAAAAAGAGGTTAATAGCCAAAATATATAAAAACCTACAACACCATAGCGAAAACACACACAAATAACCAGATTTATAAATGGGCAAAGATATGAATAGACATTCCTCCAAAGAAAACATACAAGTGGCCACCAGCTTTATGCAACATCACCAATCAGCAAGGAAATGCAGATCAAAACCATATATGTTAGAATGATTAAAAAAGAAAACACACACACACACACACACACACACACACACACACACACAAGATACGAAGTATTGGTAAGGTTGTGGAGAAATTGGAATCCTAATACACTGTTGGTGGGAATATAGAATGGTGCAGCCACTATGGAAAACTATATGGAATTTATTTTTAAAAAATTAAAATTAAAACTACCATATGATCAAGCAATCCATTTTTCTGGGTATATAACTAGAGGAATTGAAACTAGGATCTCAAGATATCTGCACTCCCATGTTCATTGCCTCGTTGTTCACAGTAGCCAAGATACTGAAAAAACTTAAGTGCCCACCAACAGATGAATGATAAAGAAAATGCTGGTGGGAATGCAAACTGGTGCAGCTACTCTGGAAAAGAATATGGAGTTTCCCCAAAAAGTTAAAAACAGAACTGCCCTACAACCTAGTAATTGTGTTACTGGGTATTTATCCAAAGGATACAAAAGTACTGATTTGAGGGGGCACGTGTACCCTGATGTTTATAGCAACATTATCTATGATAGCCAAATTATGGAGACAGCCCAAATGTCTATCAGCTGATGAATGGACAAAGAAGAAAAAGTGGTGTGTGTATACATATATATACATATATATACATATATGTATATATACATATATATATACATATATACATATATATATACATATATACATATATATACATATATGTATATATATGTATACACACACACATATATATACATACATACATATATATACACATATATATATATAATGAAATATTACTCAGCCATCAAAAAAGAATGAAATCTTGCCACTTATAATGACTGGATGGAGCTAGAGTATATTATGCTAAGCAAAATAAGTCAGTCAGAGAAAGACAAACACCATATGATTTCACTTATATGTAGAATTTAAGAAACAAATCAATGAACACAGGGTAAGGGGGAAAAAGAGAGGGAAGCCAACCATAAGAGAGTCTTAGCTATAGAGAACAATCTGAGGGTTGATGGAGGGAGGTGGGTGAGGGATGGGTATTAAGGAGGGCACTTGTTTCGATGGGCACTGGATGTTATATTTAGGTGACGAATCATTCAATTCTACTCCTGAAACCAACATTACACTATACGTTAACTAACTAGAATTTAGTTTAAAAAAAAAGAAAATGTGGTATATACATACAAGGGGGTATTATTGAGCCTCAAAAAAGAATGAAATTCCTACCATGTGTAACAACATGAAAGAACTTGGAGGACATTATGTTAAGTGAAATAAGCCAGTCACAAGACAAATACTGCGTAATTCCACTTACATACAGTATCTAAAATAGTAAAACTCATAGAAATTGAGTAGAATGGTGGTTGCCAGGGGCTGGAGGGAAGGGTTGAAATGGGGAGTTGCCACTTAATGAGTATGAAATTTTAGTCATACAACATGAGTAAGTTCTAGAGATGTGCTGTACAACACAGTGCCTATAGGTAACAATACAGTATTGTGCACTAAAAAGTTAAGAGGATAGATCTCGTGTTAGTGTTCCTACCACCACAGAAAAAAAAAAGGAAGGAAGGAAGGAAGGAAGGAAGGAAGGAAGGAAGGAAGGAAGGAAAGAAGGAAGGAAGAGAGGGAAGAGAGAGAGGGAAGGAAGGAAGGAAGGAAGGGAGAGAGGGAAGAAGGAAGGAAGGAAGGAAGGAATGAAGGGAGGGAGGGAGGGAGGGAGGAAAGAAGGAAAGAAAGTAGGTAGATAAAGACATACTTCCAACTGGCTCCCTGCCCCTCTCTCTCCCTCCCTCCCTTGGTCTCTGTCTCTGTCTCTCTCTCTCTCTCTTCCATATAGCTGAACAGAGGAGAGACTGGAGGACATTGAAGCAGAATGATATCAGCATCAGATCCTAGACATATGAGAATGTTTCTTAAATCAGAAAAGAGTAACTTAGGGGCATCCGGGTGGCTGTGGTGGCTAAGTGTCTGACTCTTGACTTTGGTTCAGGTCATGATCTCACAGTTCGTGAGTTCGAGCTCTGGATCGGGCTCTATGCTTGGGGTTCTCTCTCTTCCTCTCTCTTTCTCTCTCTGCCCCTCCCCTGCTCGTTCACTCTCTCTCTCTGTCTCTCAAAATAAATAAACATTAAAAAAGAAAAAAGAAAAGAGTAACTTGAGTTTATATAATTCTTGTTAAGAACAATTCTGGGTGTCCCCAAAATGTAGAGACACCCTCAGGGAGCTTCTGACCCACAGAGAGAACCCACAGAAGTCTGGATAGGATTCATATAGATAAATATGTGATTCACAAAGATATAAATATGATTCACATAAGTAAGTGGTGATTAGGATAAATATAATTTAGAAAAGGTCCAAGTGCATTATTTTGTTTTATTTAAATATGTCTTCTGCAAAGATGAGGCACTGCTTAAAATATGCTTTAAAAATATGATATTGCTTTTCAGTTCCTCATCATCAATGAATGATGGTTATCTCGGAGGTGAATGTGGTTGATAGGGTTAATCTGTTACAGGCCACTCTTGTCCTCAGTTGCTTCCTCTGTGAAATAAAGATAATTAATATTATCCAACTAATAATATTGATAATAATACCTAGTGTTTCCTGAGCTTTACGACAAGTAGTCACAAGGCTGCAAAAATTATGTCATGTGACCTCCACCAAGCCTTACAAACAAGATACTGTTATGATCACCACTTTATCGATGGGAATTCTAGGCCTAAGAGAGATGTTAATAATTTCCCCAGGGTTGCATTGCCAGCAAACAGCAAAAACAATCTTCCGAACTGGGACTCTGATATCAGAAGCCACGGCATAAACTACCATGAGAAATTACCTCCTGATTAAAGTAATGCACATAATAGCCAGCACTTGATGTATCAACAGGATTAGTATTATTTTGTGCATGTACTGCTTTTGTGCATCCCCACGATTCTTTATGCTACTCTACAATTGAGAATTTCTTGGGTCAGAATTCATCTCAGACTTTGCAGGCTTTTTTTTCCCCCATCCCTGCTGATATGACAGCTCAGAATTCTCTTGGAGAACCAGATTTTTCAGTTCCTAAGGAGACACAGCATCTCTCCGGTATGTTCTTGCAAAGTTCAAGCCTCTGAATTGAGGCCTTTTATCCTCTGTGCATTATGTGTTCATCAAACTGGAGACTCGTGAACTAAAAAAAGGTTAAGAACCACAGCTCAGGCTGTCACAACTAAGCAGGACTGCACCATTTATGAGGAGCTGAGGTTTGCAGCCTTTCTCCTACCCTGAGATTTCTTTTTAAAAATTTGTTTAGGGGCGCCTGGGTGGCGCAGTCGGTTAAGCGTCCGACTTCAGCCAGGTCACGATCTCGCGGTCCGTGAGTTCGAGCCCCGCGTCGGGCTCTGGGCTGATGGCTCAGAGCCTGGAGCCTGCTTCCGATTCTGTGTCTCCCTCTCTCTCTGCCCCTCCCCCGTTCATGCTCTGTCTCTCTCTGTCCCAAAAATAAATAAAAAAACGTTGAAAAAAAAATTAAAAAAAAAATTTTGTTTAAATATTTATTTATTTTTGAGAGAGAGAAACAGACAGACAGAGCATGAGCAGGGCAGGGGCAGAGAGGCAGACACAGAATCTGAAGCAGGCTATAGGCTCCTAGCTGTCAGCACAGATTCCGACGCGGGGCTTGAACCCATGAACCGTGAGATCATGACCTGAGCTGAACACTTAACCCACTGAGCCACTCAGGTGCCCCTTTATTCTGAGATTTCTATATTCAATTCCAGACCTCATCTAGATTTTCTTTCTGTCAAGCTCTATGCAACACTGGTATCATTCCACAAGTCCCCCACAAAAATTCTGTGCTATCAAGCAATTTTAAAAGTTGGAAAGAAAACTTAAATACCCCCATCCTACAGAGTCCAACACCCATTAGCCTATTAAAGTCACTGCTGAGAAGTATTGTAGCTAAGAAAGCTGTTGAACTTAGTTCTTATAGAAATGCATTTTGCTAGGTAAACCTGTTAACTCCTCATAGTGTTAGTTAGCATTCAGGGGAAAAAATTCCCTCTTAGAAGCGTGTCACCCATGAAATCCCTACAAACTGTCCCCTGGGAACAAGGTAGTTCAGAGTTCTACTCCGAACATTTCATGCCAGCCTTCAGGACAGCCACATATAATATGCCTCTTTCATGACTCTGTCTCATTAGCTTGAGCATCCTGGGAGGATTCGTTTTGTCATGTTTACCTTTCAAACACCATCAACACATCTGGAATGTATTAGTTATCAATATATATTTGGGGAATTAATGAGTAGTTCAGAAACTTTTGTTTGCTTCCAGGACGGAGGGGTTCCCTGGCGCTTGGGACTTTCAGTGCTAAATCCAGAAAGTCCCAGGCAAACGGGGACAAACTGGTCATATGCCAGGTGGCGGTGACTTCTTGTTGTGTTGATTTTTATTTTTCGTTATCTTATTTGTGCACTCCCTGCGTGTGCTGGGAATTGAGTTAAACACTGGCCATGAATTCATTTGTTTAACCCTCAAAACAATCCTAGGAAATAGGTATTGTTTCGTCTTCATTTCACTGACGAGGAAATGAAGACAAAGGTTTCATGCTTTGCCCAAGAATAGACAGCCTTAGCCCCCATCTGGCTCTAGGGCCCGTGTCCTTAACCGTTTTTCTATTCTGCCTTCAAAAATGAATTGTGCAGGTACAGAAAAGAGAATAAGGCCGTGAAATTCATCTTTGAAAATAAACGCTTAGTAATTCATGTGGAAAATAATGTGGACAAGCCTAATCCACTCCCTGTTGGATGAGATAGAGACAGGGAGAGAAAAGAATCTGGAAAAGCCATAATCTTGACATTAATCCAGAAGGCGAGTGAATTTAAATATGAGCTTTTAATATCTTATAAACAGGCCAAGCAAGCCCAGAGCTATTTTTAGCTCTGAGTTATGAAACACAATCACATGGGCAGGCGGCCTACATTTTCCGTTTTACATTTGGTGAGGAGTTTTGCGATCTAAGTGAGAATGACATCCTACCGACCATGTTTCGAAAAGGCAGCCACAGCCCTACGGATTCCGAGCGCACGTAGCAAGACAACTAGTTGGTGTTGTGGAGGAAGAGACGGAAAATCTAGGTCTAGTCTTGCCATTGCCACTTTAGCAACACGACTTAGGTAGAGCCGCTTAAGGCTTCTGTGCTCTTTCCTTATCTGAGAAATGGGAGAGTGTGGGGGGGTCTAGGTACAGAGGAAGGCATGTACAGCCCCCCAAAAACAGAGTGGATTAGAATCCTGGTTCTAGCACTTAGCGCCTGTGTATCTGAGCCTCGGTTTTGCCATCTGTGAAATGGGAAATTTAATTCATCCCTCACCCATTTGTTGTGAAATTTAAGGAGATAACGTACATTGAAATACAGAAAAACAAATCTGGCAGGGTACAGGTGCTCAGTAAATTTATAATTCCTTTTCCTTGAAGATCCAATCATCCATCCATTCAGTAAGACGAATCCTTGAACGCCTGCTAGGTGCCAGGTAGTAAGCCAGGTGCTAAGGACCCAAAGGAGAAGATGACCAACCCCTTATCGTTTAGTAGGATACGTTTCTCCAGCTGGGTGACCTTCGGTGAGGTCACCTCACTTCTCTGGGCTTCTATAGAGCATCATATTAGGATAATGAATTCAATGCTAACAGAATAAGTGTGAGAAACAAAAGTGACAGTGCCCAGCCGAGCCTCCTGGCACACAGGAAACCCTCAGGAAATCCTTGGGGAAGGGAGGTGATGGCCCCTAAGGCTCTTTACCTCTCCAGGGAACGTGAAAGTCGTGTGCTTGAAACTCAGGGCTATTATTTTCTGTTTACTTCAGAAAACAAGTCTGGAGATGTAGGATTTTATCTCTGAGACCACAAAGCTCACCTTCCTGAAAAAGTAAAACAATATTATTTGACGGTGAGAAGCTCTCAGAATTGAGAGAGGGTGACGATATTTCTTAGATCATATTTTCTGGGAAACAGGCTCTGAGACTGAGATTTGCATGCAGGTGGCTCACTGGGGGATGCTCTTGGGAATGGCACCTGTCAGGGACAGATGGCGACAGGCCCCAGACACAGGGCCTCAGCCTATCCTTTGGCGCTCTCTGGAGCTAGGATGGCCCTCAGAAGCCATCTCAAAGGAACAAGACAAGGGGGGCAGGCCTTTGTGTCCTTCACTGCGCAGTCTTGGTTGCAGGTTACCTTGGGACAGGTAGCTCCCTGAAGGCAGTTCCTGGAGGGAGTGCGACTCTGAGCCCAGGCAGCTCCCCGTGGCATCACCACGGGAGACACTATTATTGGCATAAGAGTTGCCTGGGATTGAAGAGAGGAAACGTGAAGGGAAGGTAAATGGGGTCCTAAAGAGAATGTGCTGCTAGAAAGACAACATGTTGCCTCTTAGATGGCACATTCTTTCCAGCTGTAGCCAGGCCCAAGTGTCACTTAGGTATAAAGTGGCCATTATCAGAAGAGAGAACCAATTACGTGTTCATAAGGACAAAGAGTGATTCTATCAGAAATATCCAAGGAGAAGTAAAAGTGGGTGTTTGCAAGCATGGTATGGGACTGGCCACCGGCCAGCGCAGCTGTGACTTGCGTGAGGGTCTGCAGGGGTGGATCATGGCACGAGAGCGGGTTCGGCCGCTTCCTGGACACCAGACCACTTCCCCGGGCCTCAGCTTCCTCATCTGAAACATGATGGTGGGACAGAAGTAGCCCGAGGCCTCTTTCATCTCCATAGCAATAACTCTGGATCTTAATCAGCATTGTTAGCAAGAAAACGCGATGACAAAATGGATGGCTTGGTAATTACTTTGCTTTCTGCTGCTAAGATAAATTTTGTGGCAACGCTTTCTCTGCATTATTCATTTTCCCACTGACTCACTAGTTAGAATGCTGACAGATTCCTCTTGTATTATTGCGGCTTTTATTTCTCCCTCTTTTTAAAATGGTACATTTCCACTCTATTTCTCAATTTCTTGAGGCTGGGATCTGGTCTCTTGTTCGCTATATAATCCCTGGCAGAGTGTCTCTCACATGCTAGATGTATCAGTTATGTTTTATTACGGGCCGACTCAGGCTAACATGCAGAAAAAAAAAAGGAAGTAATTTTGAAAGGATATCATGAAGTTCACAGAACCTGTGGGCAACTGGGCAAAAGGCAGGAACCAAGGGCATTTTGGAAGACGAAGGGACAGAAGTCAGCAATAAAGAAACTATGTCCTGTCTGGAATGGCCCCACCTGAATCCCACCACTGGGGCAAATGAACCCCAAGCCTTCCTGCTGTGCATTATCTCTTGCCACAGGTTCAAATTTGGAAGAGTGAGAACTTCTAATTGGCTGAGCTTAGAACTCATACCTGCCCTCTGTACACCTCCATGCACTTCTCTGTAAGAATCTCTCTCTAGGGGCCAGGGAAGGAAAGGCCTCCTTGCTTTGCCTCCCCATAGACTCGGGCAGACACAGGGGATTCTCCCAACAACCCAGTGATGGTGAGATCATTCTCCAAGGAAGTCACAATGTTTTTAAGAAGGAAAATGGATTCCAGATACTTCAAAACATGACCAATGTCTGCTCCAACAAAAGCTGAAATAACTTTTTGGGTGGATATGTGTTCACACAAAAAATGCTGAACAATTTACCTGAAGTACATAAAATGCTTTGACTCAACACAGATGCATGTGCAAAACTGTTCTAAATGGTCTACAGGAGTTAGGATTCCACCTTTAGTCCTGATACGTGCATGATATCTAGACTTTCCATAGTTGAGTTTGAATCTGTAGTTTAAATTGGAACATCTTAACTTAAAAGAGAATATTCTTCACAGTTGGGCACCAGCTTACATCATTCCAAACTTATTTTCCATTACTTCTCTTCATGAATATTACGTTCCAGACAAACACAACACTTTGCTGAATACATCTGCATAGTTTCATTCTCATTTTGCTGTGTCTTTTCCAGAGCAAATGTTTTCATTTTTTAGTGCCCCCCCCCCCACATCCAGCCCTCCCCACCTGGGCCAGGGATCTTTTCTTTCTTCATTCTACCATAGCAATTTATGTGTACCTCTTGTTGTTTTTTATCATTTGCTACATAGAATTAAAGTTACCTATATGTAGGTGCTGTCTCCACTTTAGTTTATGCTATAAAGTTTCTAAATATAGGAACTCTGTCAGATGTATCTTTTTTAATGTTGTTTATTAGTATTATGAAATACATCTTATACAGAAAAGTACATAACATGACACATAACAGAAAAGTACATAAATTTCTGTTTTGAAATATAGGAATGAATATGAACTATGTTTCATTTTCCTTTTTTAACATTTTTACTCTGATTACATGCATATATGTGTATTCACACACACACCCCCCCACACACACACACACACATACACAAAAAAGTGCATAAAACATGTAGGTTGAGTTTAGTAATAGTTACAAACACCAATATAGACATCATCCAAGTCAGGAATAGAGCAGAAGCCTATATGTATCCATTCCATGCATTCTGTTTGTATCTGTTTGTAGTTTATTTTTACACAACAATTGAAAATGGCAGAAAGAATTGAAAAATATCCCACAAAAGTATGTTTAACATCATCAGCAATCAAAAAATACAAATTGAACAACAATAAAAACCATTAACCTCTCATCAAATTGGCATAATTTAAGAACCCAGTAATCCCAAGTGTTGGCAGTGGGAATTCTCACACTGTGGATGGGAGTAGAAATTGATACAACTACTTTAGAAAATAGTGTCCCCTTGTTTACCTCTGATTCAGCAATTCCACGTTCAGAAGTATATACCCTACAGAACTGAATGCACATGTGCACTGAGACACATGACAAAAAGTTCGTATCAGCGCTGTTCATCATTACCCCAGACTGGAGGTAAGACATGAACAATAGACTGAATAACTCAATCTTGTGTTTTTCTATTGGGCTATCTATCTTTTTCCCGCTGATTTGTAGGGAGCTTTAATATATGGGTATATGCATGCACACACTGACTTTGTATGTACGTGTAGATGCTAACTTTTTGCTGGTTAAGCATGCTACAAAAACGTATACCCCCACACACACCCCACCCCCCCACACACACCCGTTATGAAATAATCACAGACCAACAACTGAGAAATCTCATGTCATGAATAGGAGGTGAGGTTCTTGGGCTTGGATCTGGGTATCTGAGTGGTGGAATCCTACAGAAGTTTTGCTATGAAACTGATTTCTCTGTAAGGACACAATGGCTCTCACAGGTCCAGGCTCTTCAACCGGTCAGATGGGAGCAAATCCTAATTGCCTGCAGAAGTAATGGACTGAGGAGCTGGTGGCCCATCTACTTGAAATCTGAGTGGTTTACTTTTCCTACAAGCCTCTGCCAACAGAAGCTCCTGCCATGTGCCATCCCATCTCTATTCCTGGGTTCAGGTGGGTCCCTGGTGGTCAAAAACTCCCCATTCAGCTCTGCTAATGATTTTGTTATCAGCAGCAATACTATTAGCAAGAGGGTAGCAACTCTAAAAATGCTCTCCTGTCCATTATCTGCTTTGACCCTACGACATCTTTGAGGAAGATGTAGCCTGCTACTATCTCCACTTTGACGTGGAAGGAATTGGCTCAGAGATAAGTGACTTTGCCAGTTTCACAGCTAGTAAGTGGTAGGGTTTTGACCAGAAGCTAAGTCTCCTATGTTGGAATTCTGGGCTCCTTCTACATTACCGCTTCAGAGCTTGGCTCAAGTTCCCCTTCCTCCAAGGAGTTTTCCTTGCTCACAGGATTGTCTCGTCTCTGAAGAGTTCTAATTACTCTTTTCCATACTACCCACTCGACAATGACCGCAAATGCCTTGAATTGCCATCTACCTTGTAGTACGTGTCTTGTTTTACCTGCATGATTTGCAAGCTGCAACCATTTCCAAAGCAAGAATGGTGTTGTCTGTGGCCAGGTTCCTTCAGAGACCTCACACCATGCCTTTCGTGCAGCAGGGCCCAGTAAACATTGGCTGAGGCTGGCTCGCTCTGTGGGCTGTAGCGTTCAAAGTGTCAACTCCAACTCTCAAAGCTGAAAACAAATGTGCTCTGATCCATTCGTGTTCCGTGGAGTATAGGAAAAATTCCTGCCAACAAAGTTATTGAATCCTGAGTCATTAATCTCAAAGCACATTGCACCAGTGCCCATGTATGCAGGAAGATTTGCTTTGTTGGAGTAGGAATTATATCTTACCGTCTTACATTTGTTTGTATTCTCCACAGTGCCTTTCCACACGGCAGGGACTTATCACGAAAGACTGTCTGTAAATGATTTATACATGAAATAAGTCCTTTGTTGAAACTTACTAAAATATAAGGTCACTTGTTCTTTCTCAGAGAATCGGGCAGGGAAGGCAAGACTCATGTTCAAATCTTGGCTCCTCTTATGAACAGTAGGCAGGTAAGCTAACTTCTCAGAGTTCGGGTGTCCTCAGCTGCAACACTGAAGCACAAAAATCTACCTGGTGGTGAACAATGAAAGTTAAAGTGTAAAAATGTCTTCTGAAACTTCAAAAACTTTATAGAATATAAAGGATGAATAAGTCTGGTAAGACTTGGTTCCCTATGAGTTGAAGCATGTTAAACTGTGGGAATCGGGGTTGTCAACTGTAAAATGAGAGGGTTGGTCTAGGTTATTTTTAAAGACTCTTTGAAGGCTAAAGAGTTATGACTTTGTAATATTAGCTTCAATGGTCAAAGACTCCTAATATTTTAATTTTCCTTTCCCCACACCTAAAACTAAACAAACCATCTAATATACAAAGGGAGCCTCATAGTTAGAATAACGCAATCATGAATCCTTTTCCAAAGGGGTAATGTATCCTGATATAAATAATCGTCTTGATTGATGTGTTTTCACTTTCTGTTTTTGGCCACTTCGAGAAGGGAAGTCTTCCCGTGCCTTTACTCTCCTGAGCTACAAGCCTTACTCAGTGCTTCCGCATTCATCAGACCATCCCCGCAGGGAGAGGGTGGGTGTTGTTAATAACCAAATGGGCATTTAGTCTCCGTTTGACGGATTTCCCATGTGGAAGTGAAAAGCTCCCCACAGGAATGTGGATTCTGTAAATTAATGTCTTGCTGGCGACAAGCTGTCTCCTTCTGAGTACCTTCTGGAAATGAATACTCATGTGATATCAGCTTGAAATGTGTGTGATGTGGAATTGGGAGCTTGGAACAAAGGAAATTAGGCAATGGATGGAAATAAAAGCTTGGACTTGGATGGGGCAGAGAGGGAGGGAGCTCAGAAGCCAAAAGCCGAGACTGGGGTTGGGGGGGGGGGGCACCTGGACGGCTCAGTTGGTTAAGTGTCCAACTTCAGCTCAGGTCATGATCTCACAGTTTGTGGATTTGAGCCCCGTCGGGCTCTGTGCTGAAAGCCTGGAGCCTGCTTCAGATTCTGTATCTCTCTTTCTCTCTGCCCCTCCCCTGCTTGTGCTCTCTGTCTCAAAAAGAAACATTAAAAAAAAAAAAAAAGAAGAAGCCAGAAGCGGGGAGCACAGGATAGCCGGGTGACAGCTTGCACAGGAATCTGCTGCATCAAATATGCATTCATCATGCTTGGCACATCCACAGACTTTATCTCATGTCATCTGAACAATTGACCCTGCATGTTGGGTTCAAAGAGATTAAATGACTTTCTTGAGGTCATACACCTGATAAGAAGAGTAAGGATTTTTATCTAGCTCTTGTCCCTAGAACTGGTATTCCCTTATACCCATCTGCAGTCAACTGTAACTCTAGTTTGGGAAGGCTTCCACAGGCAAGAGAAATATATAGGCATTAGACCTTTCACTCATACTTTTCTGCCTAAATTGAGGTGTGGAAGGACAAGAAACACACCCAGAAATACATCTTACTGGGTACTGTAACAGCTATGATATACAAACCCTAGAATTTGATTTTTCATAGAAGCCTAATGGCCCCTATGGTGAGGAGAGTTATCGGTTGGGTTGAGGATAGAAAGGGGTTGAGAAGAAAATAAAGGAGAAGAGAAAAAGAAGAAGGGGAAAAGGGAGGTAGAAGAGGAACAGAAAGAAGAGAGAGGCACCTGGGTGGCTCAGTCAGTTAAGTGTCTGACTCTTGGTTTCAGCTCAGTTCATGATCTCACAATTCACGAGTTCAAGCCCTGTGTTGGGCTCCTCGCTGATGGTGCAAAGCCTGCCTGGGATTCTGTCTCTCCTTTTCTCTCTGCCGCACCTCTGCTCTCTCTCTGTCTCTTTTAAAAATAAATAAACTTAAAAAAAAAAAAAAGAAAGAAGAGGAAAAGAACCCAATTATATTGATCGAATAGGAAAAGAAGCTGAGCTCAGACCAAAAGGCACTCAGATAACTCCTCCCAGACTCACTTCCCAATCTGGGCACCCTTGAGCTCCGTGACTTCTGTAAGTCACCGAGAAGTGACCACTCCTATGTGAAGTGGATGTTGGCTTCTAAAGACTGTTCTCCTAGGTGTATTGCTCAGTAGGCCACTCTTCTGGGGGTGGGGGGGGGGGGGGGTGGGTGGAGGATAGAGGAGGCAGGTCCAGGGAGTCAAGGTCTTGGATCCAGGAGAAGCTCCTGGTCTCTTCAGGTGGCGGTGGCCGTGTGCCAGGGGAAGTTTCTCCTAAAGGTCAACCTCATTTCCAAAACTCCCTCTTTGTTCTTCTCTCCACCAGACCCACGATCGCCTCTCCTCAGTTAGAGGTTGCCCTGCGCAGAATGAGTTTGGTAATTTCAAAACGAATTTGGCTTTCTAAGCTCCCTGCTTTAGCCCACCAAGATTTCTGGTTTTCACATTTAAAACAGAAATTATTTTTTCATTGTTTTTGAGATGTTGATATCATGAAATATGTAGTGACTTAGACTAATTGTGGCTATAAACACCACGAAGCCGTTGATATGTGAGAAGTAAAATTAATCACCGCCTCCCACACACACATTTGCTGATACCATCCCGCACACAAAATAAGACCCAAAGGTGGACTTGGGCTGTCCGTCACTGTGCCATTCACATTTAGGAGGTAGGTAAATTTCTACAGGCTTCTTTATTCTTGTAGCAGCTAATTAAAGAACATCGGAATGCAACAGGGATCCAGAGGTGAACTGAATTATTGAAAAAACAGAAGTCAAGAGGGCACAGAAAGCTATTATGTGTATTCATCATAGATTCACCGAACTTAAAGGTGCTAAAAATGCAAGCGTTTAATCCAGAAGACAAATCTCCTCTTTCATAGCCCTTGGGGGAAAAAAATGCTTTTTCCTCCAAACCTTCCACAAGCTTTGGTAATTATGTTAGACAAAGGCCAAGAGCATAGAACAGAGTGCAAACTCTCTCAAGAAAGATATGTTTATTTGGGTTAAAGTTTAAACAGCTTATCTGAAACTGTTACATACAAAGGTGGCTCACTGGGGTTTTTTTGGTTTTTTTGTTTTTTTACCAAAGCTGTCCCAACACATTGGCAGAAGGAGACTGAGAATACAATGTGCTCCACCAATGAGTGAACAGGAATGTGTGTGTAGAGTGGGGGGGAAGGGGAGGCGCTGGGTGCGGCTGGAAGGACTGACAGCTGGGGCATCTGACTCTGGGTCCAGTGCCCTGTCCTTTGAGCGAAAACTTTTTCCGAGGCATTATTAAAATTAATAAAAACATCCTTTGTCTGCAGTAGAAGCTTTAACTTTCAAACCCATGGACCAAAGATGAAAAGCATAATGCAGTGCATTTCAAATGATAAATATTCCAAAACGAAGAT
Source organism: Herpailurus yagouaroundi (assembly GCF_014898765.1). NCBI lineage: Eukaryota > Metazoa > Chordata > Mammalia > Carnivora > Felidae > Herpailurus > Herpailurus yagouaroundi. Next base: position 2,779,755 of record NW_024412418.1, on the reverse strand, counting down.
GTGATCCTGACACCAAATTTTAATAGTGAATGGAAATTTCTAATTAAAAATAAGGAAGGGGAAATCCAGTGCATTGAGTTTAGGCTTTGATCTTCTGCTTTGAAACATATCAAGAAACTAGTGCAAGAAGGGTTTAAATGTCCCATGTTGTTATTCACTAAATAGATTATCTCCCCAAGTGAGACATTTTAAAGTGCTGCTTTTGTGGGGCGCTTGGGTGGCTCAGTCGGTTAAGCATCTGACTTCGGCTCAGGTCATCATCTCACGGTTGGTGGGTTCGAGCCCCGAATCGGGCTCTGTGCTGACAGCTCAGAGCCTGGAGCCTGCTTCAGATTCCATGTCTCCCTCTCTCTCTGTTCCTCCCCCACTCGTGCTCTGTCTCCCTCTATTTCAAAAGTAAATAAACATTAAAAAAATTTTTTTTAAGTGCTGCTTTTGTGATTTCCCCAAGCAGCAGGAGTAACCACTGTTCTTGGAGAAAAAAAGAGCTGAAATTTGCCAAACCTCAGAGTTCAATGGCATCTAGGTCTGAGGGAAGGTGTATCCCCCCCAGTTACCTGTCTACTTCCTACTCACACTTAACGACGGAGGATAAAGTTGGTTGCGTATTTTCCAGAGAGCATTTTTTACCTCTTTGTTCCTAAGGCTGTAGATCAAGGGGTTCAGCATGGGAATCACCACCGAGTAAAACACAGAAGCAATTTTGTCTGTGTCCATTGACTCGCTGGAGCTGGGCTGTAAGTACATGAAGATGATGGTTCCATAGAAGATGGTGACAGCAGTGAGGTGGGAGGCACAGGTAGAGAAGGCTTTCTTCCGTCCTTCCACAGAACGCATCCTTTGAATGGCGATGTATATGAAGAAGTAAGAGATGACGATGACCAGGAGGGTGAAGAAGACGTTGAAGCCCACGACACAGAAGACAGCCAAGCTGCTGATGCGAGTGTCAGAACACGAGAGAGTTAAGAGTGGCGGAATGTCGCAGAAGAAATGATTTACTTCGTGAGAGCCACAGAATGAGAGTCTAAAGGTGTTTGCCGTGTGAATGGAGGCATTGAGGAAGCCACAGACATAGGAGCCAGCAGTCAGGAGGGCACACACACCTGCCGTCATGGTGGTGGAGTAATGGAGTGGCCTACACACAGCTGCATGGCGGTCGTAGGCCATGGAGGCCAGGAGGTAGCACTCGACAGTGGCAAAACCCACAAAGAAGAAGAACTGAGCAGCACATCCATTGTGGGTGATGACTTTGCTCCCTGAATGCAGTGCGGCCACCATCTTAGGAGCTACCGCTGACGAGTAGCCCAGGTCTACGAAGGAGAGGTTACTGAGGAAAAAATACATTGGAGTGTGGAGGTGGGGGTCTGCGCGGATGATTGCCATCATCCCCCCATTCCCAACCAGAGTGATGAGGTAGATGAATAAAAATACCAGGAGGAGGGGGACCTGAAGATGAGGGTCGTCTGTTAATCCCAAGAGGATGAAATCTGTTGCTTCTGTGCCATTCTCCATAAGGGCCAACTTGAATTTCATCCGGTGATTAAGGAAGAGGCAATGAAAATGAGAAGAAAGGATAGGAGAGAGGATGGGATGGTATAAAACTAGTAAACTGGGGCGCCTGGGTGGCTCAGTCGGTTGAGCGTCCGACTTCGGCTCAGGTCAGGATCTCACGGTCCGTGAGTTCGAGCCCCACGTCGGGCTCTGTGCTGACAGCTCAGAGCCTGGAGCCCGCTTCGGATTCTGTGTCTCCCTCTCTCTCTGCCCCTCCCCCGATCATGCTCTGTCTCTCCCTGTCTCAAAAATAAATAAAAACATTTAAAAAAATTTTAAAAAAATTAAAATAGTAAACTAATATGTGTTGAGAATGGATGAGGTGTCAGGCACATGCAGGACCCTTCCAACGTATGATAGCATTTAATCCTATGAGGTAGGTGCTACTATACCCATTTTACAGAAAGTTAAGGCTAGAAGAGTTTAATATCAACCCAAATAACCCAATTTCAGAATCAAAGGTCACACCTTTATATTTCTGAACCTGAAGTCCCATACACTCAGAGCTTGAATTGTTCTACCTGTTTATATCGTATAAAACAAATTCTGTAACACAGTAACACAGTTTTAAGATCTTATTTAAAATCTCTTTTTAAAAATAAAAAAGAGTCGGGGCGCCTGGGTGGCTCAGTCGGTTAGGCGGCCGACTTGGGCTCAGGTCACGACTCGCGGTCCGTGAGTTTGAGCCCCGCGTCGGGCTCTGTGCTGACAGCTCGGAGCCTGGAGCCTGTTTCAGATTCTGTGTCTCCCTCTCTCTGACCCTCCCCTGTTCATGCTGTCTCTCCCTGTCTCAAAAATAAATAAAACGTTAAAAAAAATTTTTAAATTAAAAAGAGAACAGTATGAAGTAAAAAGTCTAAATCCCTCATATCTTGACTTCTTATTCCACTCCCAAGAATACAGACGCCATGGAGATTTCTTAACATTGTCTGTGCACATATGATGGAAGTATGGAAGTAATGGAAGTAATCGCAGAAATCAGAATAATGGCTTACTCTATGCTAGGCATTACTCATAGTTAACTCATTTAGTCCTCACACCAACTCTTTGGGTTTGACCCTGTTATTTTCCTCCTTTTACACAAGGAGAAACTGCCGAATGACAACCCCAGTCCCTCATTTCCCATTTTTCAGCTTTATGAACAAGGCTCCACGATAGAGCATTTCGCCCTCTTTCTTAGATTAGCTCCAGCTGGCAGTATATCTCATGCTTGGTCTCCCTTTTCTGGCTACTATCTGCTCCTAAAATCCAGTAGCTTTTAGATGGGATTGGACAGCAATAATAATAATGATAGTAACTACGGTCCAAAGTCACAAAACTAGTGAGTGTTGGAAACAGAATGAAAAACCTGGCCTGTCTGATGTTAAAAGTCCAGAGGCCTTAACTACAACCCTTAGTGTCTTTATGAGTTTATTCTTCCACAGTAATTCAATTGACATTTACGCATTTCCATGGAAATGCAGATGTCTTCACCTCCCTTCAGAAACCTCTGTTATTGATCCGGGTTACAATCAAGTCCTCCAGGTCTCGGCTCTCAGGCTTGATTAGCACACAATTACTTGGGCAGCCACCCAGCTCCACCTGATAGCCGTAAGCCTCTTGAAACCCTTGTCCTCATCGCCTCTGGCCCACCCAGCCTACCAAGGCCCCTTGGCATACATAAATAAATATTTGATGAGAGGAAATCATCAGCAAAGTCTTCAAAGATTTTGCACGCTAGCTAACTCCGCAACACACAGCTTGCTGTTCTGTCTAGCTGGACCCATGTTTCCCGCCAGAATATTAGCTCAGACCTGTGCTGTGAACGATGTGCAGAAACAACAGGCAAATGGAGCCGGCAGACCTGGCGAAGGGCTTGTGTCTTGATTCCGGTGCACGGTCTCTTTCTCCTGTTGTTCCCCCTCAGCCTGAAGTGTTTCCGGGCTTTCCCTACCCCTGGAAGCCGAGCAGAGGAAGAGCTCAGACAAGGGAGAGAAAACCAAGTGTGGAAGGAGAGGAAGGGCGAAACGAGGGATGAGGAGGGGAAAACGCCTCAGCTCTGCTTGACCTTGGCTTACCTTGGGAAGTGGCTGCAGTCTTCAGCTTGAGGAGCCTTTATTTTATTTTATTTATTTTCATTTACTTTTTAGTAGAGTTAATACACAATGTTACATTCGTGTCAGGTGTGCCACACAGTGAGTCAACAATCCTATGCATCGTGCTGTGCTCACCACCAGGAGCCTTTTTTCCACCAACAAACAAGGAGACAGCCCAGCCTGTCCTGTTTGGGCGAGTGTTACACACGCCAGTGCTGGGCAGCAGGTGAAATGCTGTTGCACAGGATCCACTCCTTGCTCTGCCGTGTGTCCCCTTTATAAACAACGTTCCAGTGAATACCCCTGCACACGGCTCCTCATGACTTTCTTGTTCTTTAGGATAAATCCTAGAGTTGTATATTTTTCATCTGCTTTTGCTTATTGATGGATTCCCATCCAGTAATGTACCAGCTAACTTTCCAACCAGTAGCACTTTCCACTATATTCATCCAAAAAAATCTGTGATTGTTTTTTTCCTTTTGACTTTTGCCATGTGCTTCCTCTCTAGAATTCAGCGATCATAATATCCTATAATCTGGGATAGGCAATTTCTCGATCTTGTATGTTAAAAACTGAGGTATGTGGTGCCCCCTCGAGATCACACAGTAACTTAATTGCAATATCTATGCAATGCTCCAGAGCAGGATTTCTCAGCCTCAGCGCTATTGACATTATGGGCTGAACAGTTCTTTGGTTGCAGGTGGGAGGAGGGGGCAAGGAGCAGGCTGTCCTGTGAAGTGTAGGATGTTGAGCAGTATCTCTGGCCTCTACCCACTAGATGCCAGTAACACACCCCCTTCCCCGGTTGTGACAACCAACAATGCCTCCAGACACTCCCAAATGTCCCACATGTTCCCTGGGGGGTGGGGGGGCAACACTGTCCCCAGTTGAGAACCAGTCTTCTAGAGTTTATAAAACTCTATTTGTGTTCATGTCTTCATTTAATTACAATTCCATCAGCCATGTATATTATACATTTTATAATATATGTTATATAATAAATATATAATATATATAACATACCTATATAATGTTTAATATAACCATATTCATGTACAGGTATATACATGAAGAAACTAAGACTTAGAGACATGAAGTAACTAGTTCAAGGTTGGGAGATCCAGCCAAATATTGCTCTCGTTGGTGGGGGCATGGGGGAGAGCAGGAAGAGAAAACTGCTTACCAAGTACTGTGATCCTTTGACTAACAAGGTATTCCTCTCTCATAAACCAACTTCTGCCCCCAACCCACGAGAGGACAAACAACCTGGAAAAACTCCAAGAATGAAAGGCAGCTGACTCAGTGTGGATGCTGAATTCTGTTCCAAAGCACCTTCTGAAAACGTTTGCTTGATCAATGTCCTTGGTTAGAACCGACCACTCAATTATATCCACCCAAGCTATAGGTATAATTTCTACCAGTTATCACATGCTCCTTATACTGAACTGCCCCAGAATGCCATCTTCATATGTTAGCAATTAATATTCAAGGCATTTTCTATGTTCTCATGATGGACAACTCTTTCCGTTCTGCATTGCAGTCACTGTTGACAAATGTGTCTGAATCCGCAGCAGTAAAGAGAAATCTGGAAGCGTCTTTTGCCCAGAGCACTCCCTGAAGGGTTGCAAGGCCTGAATCCAAAGCCCATCGCTGCTCCTGCCATTGTATTTCTCTTACCCAAGCCCTGAAAGGTCTAAAATAAATATCAGAAGGGTCCTTGCAAGAATAAAGACATTTTTAAATATTTGAAGGTAATATAGAATAGACCACTTCATTTAATAAATAATGAATAAGGAAGTGTGCTGAAAACTGAAAAACATTCAAACTTAAAGAATTTTAGGAGCTTAAACCACCAAGATAGATAGCCTGGAAATCAAAGTTTCATCACAATTGTTTCTAAAGGGGTTTGAAGACTCACCCCTGGCCATCACACCCCATTTGGGGAGTTTCAAAGAAGATTCCCAATGGAAAATTACTAGACTGGATTTCATAAAGAAAGAGATAAAGTCTGTCACGGTTTTCTGTATCATTATTCACCGCCTAGACGGGTGCCAGGCACATGGTACAATATTACTTATTTATATTTGTTGAATGAATGAGCAGACTAGAAGCACAACAACTGAGTTAGCATAATAGTTTTTAATGCTTACTAGCTGTGCAACTGGAGGCACGTCAATTTCCCTCTATCAGTAGAGGATTAAGTAAGATAAGATATGGAAAAATCCAGCCACTCTGTGGTCTGTGGTGGGTGCTCAATACAACCTAATTTATTTCTTTTTCTATTAAGCTATTGGTCGATCATCTGAACATGGCTGCTGGGTTTTATTAACACCAGTTGGTATCAGTATCCTATCTGGCAATGACTATGTCAGTTTCTATTTAAGAAAGGTGAGCCAAAATTACCTATGGGAGGCTCACTGTGTTTCCATTTTTTATGAGATGTGGCAGAGGAGAATGAAGAAAATAGACTTCAGAGTCATGTGTTATACCATTTCTGAGCCCCTTTCTCCTAGACAGACCCATTATTTTCACCCACAGTGTGAAGAACGGTGTTTTGGAAAAGGTCAGGGAAAATATACCTGGTTCCTGGGGAATTATGAGATCTCAATTCAGAACTGCCTTCAACTACCAGACTTTTTGAGTCTGAAAAAGAAAAGAAAAGCTGTTTAGTCCAGGAGAACCTCAGACTTCAAACAGTAAAAGATTTCCTCAGGCTGTGTAGCAAAAGTGTAAAGCCAGTTCGGCTACTTTTATAGTTTGTTTCAGAGCCCAAGTGAGTCATACCAAAGTGGGAGGGGGCTGGGGCCAGCCAGGAACCGGTAGTCATACAGATTTGGGATCCTCTGGAGGGACATACCCTAAGGTCTCAATCGCAACTCAGGGCTCAGTGTCAAGCAAACAGGCAATCAAAACACCACTTTTTCCCGAGGGAATGAAACATTGAGGGGATACTGAAGAGGTTTTAGGCCCAGGGGGAGCCCCAGTTCTACAAGCACAGGTTAAAATGATCTCAAGTTCCATCAAAAATGTCTTCAAAGGAGATGGAAGGTCCAACTGTCCCTCCTCAGCCCACAGATTTCTTACGAGTACTGAGATTTGGCTCTTTCTCTACTAAATGGGGAGAACTTTTTAAATGCCAAATACAGATGATAAACATCAGAATCTCCATTTTCCCTAAACTCAGCTCAGACTGAAGAACCCCAAGTTCCAGGGAGTTTTGGGGATCAAAACACTTTCAGGAAAATTTTTCCCCCAATCGATCTGGTTTCAAATGAGCTTTAACATGGAGCTTATAGAAAGGAGAGAATTCTATTTCAGCCTCTACTGAATTGTCAGATAGTGGGTGCTTCCTATGGTTCAGGCCCTTGTTTGAGTACGTGTATGTTATTTCACTTAAAGTTCACACAACTCTACAAGAAATGTATTACCTTTCCAATTTTATAGATGTGAAAACTTCACTGTATACCTGGCACCTAGATCTCGGCTTCAATAGAAGGAACCAGGGCTCCTTGGAGAAATGATTGGTTTTAGAATGAGAACAGGGGATATAGCAGACAAACACTGAGCATCTTATAGTTCCAGAAAGTGGGGACATGCTTGTCCATCGGAGTCAAAGTCCATGTACTTTTACACAACGCTGTACTGCTCCTTTGGGAGTCAATGTGGAAGAGTGAGGATGTTCTCAGAATCTAGAAAAGCGTCCTATTTCTCATAAGGTTTCACAAACGCGTGTTCCAGTAAAGTTGGCTACATGGGTGAAGGCTACTTACTGAATTTTTTTTTCATGCAAATGTTTTCATGGAAAAATTTCCAGTTAGAACAAATTTAGAAATTTTTGATAGAAAAAGAAGTAAGAAGGGGCCAAGTAGGTGGCAAGGTTAGGTCAAATGAGGCCAAGGAGTTTTTGCACCACTCTTGGAATTTCATAGCATCAAATCTCCTGACCCACACACTCAACTCTGAAGACCAGGCGTCCTCCGCATTATTTTGTTTGATCAATACAGCAGCCAAGGGGAAAATGGAGAGAACAAGAGGGAGAGAATAAGAGAGAGAGATGAAAAAAGAAAGAGAAGAGAGAAGAGCAAGAAGAAGAAAGAGAAGGAGAGGAAGAATAAGGAGGCGAATGAGGAGAAGGAGAAGCAGGAGGCAGAAGAGGTGAAGAAGGCAGAGAAGGAGAAGAAGGAGGAGGAGACAGAGAAGTAGGAGGAGGTGAAGGAGGAGGAGGAGGAGGAAGGGGGAAAAGAAGGGGAAGAAGATAAAATAATTTAGTAGTCTCCTTTACCAGTGCTTAATAGTCTAAAAAATTACACAGCTGAAAACAAAGACTATTTACATGGTAAAACGGAATGGTCCCGGGTTGTGATGAGCGAGAATGTGCTGCTTACTGAATGAATAACTCAGATAAATTATGAATCTCTGAGTCTCATCAGTTTCTCACAGCACTGAATGTGCCTTCCTCCTTTTCCCTCAAGAAGGCTCTTAATTCCCCGGGGAACACTTCTGCTTTAACTTCTCTGGCTCCTTCAACAGTTGGTCTCCCCATAAGATTAAATAGTGGCTTCCCATTCAAATAGTTATCCCTGGGGGTTTCAGAAAAATGAGGGGCAAGACAGGGGCCAATTCTGACTTGGGGGCTAGTTCAAGCCCAGTGGTGTCTCTATCCATCTTTGAGTTAATGCTGCCACCTTGAGGCCATTTCAAGCTTTTCATATGATGAGCCATTCCCAGCGGTGCTGACTGGGAAGGAGAGCCAGTCTTCATTAAGTTCATGGAGGAAACATGCTTGGGACTTACAGGCAGAATCCAGAAGCTACTCATCTGTCTAAAAAGTTAATTTCACGGACACATTATATGTCAGCACCTTGTACGATCTAAGAGATCACTGAGTGTTATGGTACCACAAGACACCATAGCACAGAGCACGTGCATGGGTTCAAAGCCCAGCTCTCCTCACCAGTGCCTAGAAGACTCATAAAGCCAGCCTGTCCATTCCTCACTTTCTCATTACAGGATTGGTGTAAGAATTAATTAAGTTAATGGGTGTAAAGTACTTAGAATACTAAGCACCGTATAAATGTGTGCCATTTTGTAAATATCTAATTTCCTCAAGGAATAAACAGACTCATAGAGGTGAAGCGATCTGCCGAAATCCACACCGCTGATTAGCAGCATAATTGAAACCCATGGCTCTGAGATTCCATGCTTGTTTCTATGCATTGATTTCCCCAGAATTTCCTGAGCTTCTGTTGACTCCTCAGCACCCCCACGCAGGTACTTGCATTCTCTGAGGATGACATCTTCCTCTCCTTTGCTAAGAGCGAGGCCATCTAATGTTAACTCCTCCTCAGCCCATCCAGTCTGCTTCCTCCTTCCTATCTCAGAACTTCCCTCCTCTTTTCTCAGCTTGCCTTCAGTTCTGTTACTGTGGATCCTATCTCGACTTTTGTGAGATCTTACTGTAGGAATTACTGCCCATCCCTTACACTCTCCCTTACTCACTCCTACCCCCATTTGTCCACAAACACGCCTAAGTTACCCATCCCTTCTCCCAAAACTCTCAAAAGGTTTTCTTTCACAACCACCCCCCCACCCCCTGCACCTGACTCTTGATTTCAGCTCAGGTCATGATCTCAGGGTGGTGAGTTCAAGCCCCTCCTGGGGATCTGCTCTGGCAGAGTGGAGCCTGTTTGGGATTGTCTCTCTGCCCCTCCCCCTGCTTGCACTCTCTCAAAATAAATAAATAAACTTTTTTTTTTAAGGCTTTATCCCACCCCAACACCCTTGTGCTATCCCAGTGCCTCTACCATCAAAATTATCAAGGGCGGTCTACCTCATCTTCCACCCTATCCTCATTCCACTGCGCTGGAGCCTCATCTCTTTCCATCCTACCCCCAACCCCCTTCCACTGAAACAATATTCTTTTTTTTTCAAGTTTATTTATTTATTTTGAGAGAGAGCGTGCACACACACCAGCAGGGGAGGGGCAGAGAGGGAGAGAGAATCCCAAGCAGGCTCTGCACACTCAACACCAAGCTGGACTTGGGGCTTGAACTCATCAACCACCGTGGGATCATGACCTCAGCCCAAGAGATTTAACCGACTGAGCTACCCAGGTGCCTCTGAAACACTGTTCTTCTTCTGCTTCTATTTTTAATGTTTACTTATATTTGAGAGACAGAGAGAGAGACAGAGCATAAGGGAGGGGACGGGGCAGAGAGAGGGAAACACAGAATCCAAAGCAGGCCCCAGGCTCTGAGCTGTCAGCACAGAGCCCGATGTGGGCCTCCAACTCATGAACCGCAAGATCATGACCTGAGCCAAAGTTGGACACTTAACCAACTGAGCCACCCAGGTGCCCCTGAAACACTATTCTTAAAGGTTACTCAAGAGCCGGCCTCACAGACACACATCCAGCATAGTCACAGGGGGCCCTCTACTAACAAGGGCCCCATTTGGGAGTTTAATGCTCTGCAGTTTGCATCTTCAGATTATTAATAATTTCCTCTTTGAATCTGTGCTTTGTAGGTAAAATCCAGTGGGACGATGGAGCATGCATGGGAAGCTTGGAATCTCAGCCCACGCATGGTCATGCCTTCCCCACTGCCTCCCATTCTTCAATCCACCCTGTTCAAAACCCTGATGGCCACTTCCTGCCCACAGGATAATGTGCCTCCTGACGTTCAAAGCAAACTAGACCCAACCAACCTTTCCGGTTTTATTTCCCTTCATCACCACCATGCACTCCCCCTTTTATGCTCATGTACCACAGTGTGTGGCCTCACTAGAGGAGATCCTCGATAGACGAGCTCCTCCCTCCACCTATTTCCCATGCACGCTTTCCCATTTGCCTTACTTCATGCTTTACCCTCCAGCTGGAAGGTCTGGTTTTCTCTCTCTCACTTGTGGATTCCAAGTAAAGCCGTCTCCACCATGACATTTTTCTTGGAGGTTATGGAAAACGTGTGTGTCCTTCCATTGGTGACACTTTTCCAAAGTGCCTTCTCATGTTCAGTTCTGCACATTTTCTGGCTCCTTTTGTTTCTTTTCCCAGAAATTAGCGCAGACGGTCCCCAACTTATGACGGTTCAACTTAATGATTTTTTGACTTTATTATGGTGCCGAAGCAACGTGCGTTCAGTAGAAAGCTTTCCCCGAATTTTAAGTGTTGGTCTTCTCCCAGGCTAGTGACCTGCGGTACAAGCCTCTCTCGTGATGCTGGGAGGGGGCAGTGAGCCACAGCTCCCAGTCAGCCCCACGATCACGAACGCCAATCACTCACTCACCCGCAACCATTCTCTACCCACACGACCATCCGCCTTTCACTGTTAATGCAGAATCCAATAAATTACATGAGATAGGCACCACTTTATTATAAAGTTGGCTTTGTTTGAAAAGATGGGGCCAACTGGGAGCTAATGTCAGTGTCTGAGCACATTTAAGGTAGGTTAGGCTAAGCTGCGATCTTCTGTAGGTTAGGTATATTACATATGATTACTATATTTTCAATTTGGGGTTTATCCAGATGTAACCCCATTGTAAGTCAAGGAAGATCTCTACTTTTGCTTCTCCCACCAGATGTCCCTATGTCTTTCATTACCTTGTCCTCTGCTGCCAAGGAAGAAATCATCCTGTGTAGGTAAGCTCATATTAGGATGGAATGTGTGACCCTTCCTAGACTATAAACTCCTTGAGGACAGTGCATGTGTCTTACTCCTCTTAGGCTGCCTCCCAGAAGCTAGAACAGTGCCTGTAGATGGCAAGGGCCTACTGAATTATGTAAATCCTATCTGATTCTCTATTTAGTAAATTGGACGAGGCACAGAGGTCTAAGCACAAAGATGTCACTTGAGGAGCTCACTTAAGAGAAACATCCTTAACTCAGCAGTTGTGGTAGTATTAAAAAAAAAAAAAGGACCGTATGCTTCTAATTAGGAATAAATGGAAAATTATTGATTTGTAAGTTTATAAACCCTAGAGGCTTATTTTTTAATGAAAAATAAAAAGAAAGAGTTTAAGTTGAAATGTATCTCCCACCTCTGAAAAGAAAACCAACATCCATCTCCTGTATCACAGCATATTTGCATATATAAACACATAGAAGAGGGGCAATCCTCATTCCTAAGGGTAACACTCTCATCTGGGCTCTTGCCCCCACCTCATCTGTCTCTTACAGAACCTGGTTTATTTAATCAAGTTTTCATCTTAAATCTTCATATTCCTCTTAATCTTCACCTTAAGCTCCAGCATCCCCATTGCTGTGGTCCTCTTCCTCTCAGCACACAAACATCTAGAAAATACTTCTCTACTCAGGTCACTCTTAGAGCTACCTTTCACGCACCTTTCCTTTCCACAAAACATCTCAGAAGATCTCTGTATTTAAAAATCTCTTATGTATTGCCTCTCTCTCTGTTTTTATCTTACTGTTCCTTCCCTTCCCCTACGTTCATCTGTTTTGTTTCTTAAATCCCACATATAAGCGAGATCATAAGATACTTGTCTTTCTCTGACCGACTTATTTTCCTTAGCATAAGACACCCTAGTTCCATCCACGTTGCTGCAAATGGCAAGATTTCATTCTTTTTGATCACCAAGTAATATTCCATATTCCGTATATGCCACATCTTCTTTATCCATTTATCAGTTGATGGAAATTTGGGTTCTTTCCCAAATTTGGCTATTGTTGATAGTGCTGCTATAATCATTGGGGTGCATGTGCCCCCTTCAAATCAGCATTTTTGTATCCTTTGGATAAATACCGGAGGGGAGGGGAGTAGAGGGGATGGGCTAAATTGGTAATGGGCATTAAGGAGGGCACTTGTGGGGATGAGCACTGTGTGTTACATGTAAGTGATGAATTAATCACTGGGTTCCACTCCTGAAGTCAAGACTACACAGTACGTTAACAGACTCGAATTTAAATAAATAAATTATTTACTCTAAAAAAGAATCTCTGGGTGCCTGGGTGGCTCGGTCGGTTAAGCATCCGACTTCAGCTCAGGTCATGATCTGGCGGTCCATGAGTTCGAGCCCCGTGTCGGGCTCTGTGCTGACAGCTCAGAGCCTGGATCCTGTTTCATATTCTGTGTCTCCCTCTTTCTCTCTCCTCCCTCACTCATGCTCTGTCTCTCTCTTCTCAAAAATAAACGTTAAAAAAATTTTTTTAATAAATAAATAAATAAATAAGAATCTCAAAAGAGATGTTCATGTTGATGGAATGAATGAACAAATGATAAAAAATCAAGTGATGCTGCACGAGGTAACAGAACGAGCGAGCAGCTCTGGGATGGAAACCCACACCCGAAGTCAAGACCCACATCACAAAGCCTTCCCCCGCTCTTGCCTATAACTCAAATACATCAGTCCCAAGTGAAGCATGACTTAGTGTGTTAACTCAAAGAAAATGGGATTACCACACAACAAGCAGAAATCACTATATTCTATAAATGAGTTGGTCAAGACCATGGAGGTCGACATGAATATCATTTCAAAGGTTGGTCACCAGGATGCAGCCAAGATCTCTCTCCAGCAAATAACATCTCCGATTGCTAATGTGGAAAAGTGAATGGTTGTTTTGGAGAAGAATGAATTTTCATCCCTCAGAGCAGAAAGTGAGAAAATAAAACTGGAATTGCATGTGTTAAAAGAACGATGGCTGAAGCAACCAGAATCTGAATAGGATAGCAAATTTGACGTCAGTCTAGAAAGAAGCAGAGTAAAAGAATTATATTCGTTGAATGAAAGGAAGCTTCTAGAGTGAGGACAGAAATGGTGGCATTTCACGCCAAGCGAGATCAGGCCCCTCATCCAGATAGACAGGACGATAGACCCTGAGGTCACTGGCCTCAAAACCATGCTTGAATCACACAAGCTTGATAGTATTAAAAATTTAGGTCTGTATTTACATGTGTACCCGTGGCTCTGGAATTTTATCACCTGGGGATGTAATCAAGTGCCTATTGAAAAAAAGAAAAAGAAAAGAAGACCAAAATTTGCCCATCGGTGAGTTTGCAATTAGCTAACAGAGTTTGGCCATCAGAAAGCATGTAGAATTATATCTTTGCCACTGTGTTCTTTTAAGTAATGTTTTGGGCTGAGTTACGTCCCCATAAAATTCTTTTGTTAAAGCTCTAATCCCCACTGTGTCTGTGTTTGGAGATTCAGTCTTTAAAGAGGTAATTAAGGTTAAATAAGGTCAGAGGGTGGGGAATCCAATCCAGTAGGACTTATAAGAAGAGGAAGAAATAGTAGGGAGGCACGAAGAAAAAAGGCGATGTGAGGACACAGTGAGAAAGTGGCCATCTGAAAGCCAAAGAGAGAGGAGGCCTCGGGAGAAACCAAACCTACTGACCCCTTGATCTTGGAGTTCTAGCCCCCAGAACTGTGAGAAAATACATTTCTATTGTTTAAGTCACCCGGTCTGGTGTTTTGTTATGGTAGCCCTAGCAGACCGATACAAGTAATAATGATGATAAGGATTTTCCTGGGAATTTCCCTTGACTGATGATTAGGCCATTGACAGGCAGTGAAAATCATAACATTGGAAGGTTCCTGAGCTTCCTCTCTGTGGCTCTGCTTCCTTAACCCAGGTTAGCTGTTTCCTATCTGTGGCAGGCAGCTAACTGGATGGATTTCCTGTGCCACGCTCACTCACTTGTGAGCATTGCTTTGCCAATATGTTGCTGCAAAGGAAGATTATGGGCTCCAATTCAAGCTCTTCTAATCTCCCAGCGTTTTCAGTTCCATCGATTTCATCCTGAGCCTTAAAAAAGATTTCTAAAATCATACAAAAACAACTAAGAGCCTGCTACAGTTTCACAGTCTCCATGGCAATGTTAGAGACGGAAGCCATGTTGACTTCTTCACATATCTCCCGGACTATTTTGTCAGTGCCTTTTATGTTCGGTTTTGGGAGCCTTACAAAGCCTTTCTCACTTATTATCTTGGTTAATCCTCATGGCAAACTCATGTGGGAGGTATTATTACCTAATTAGGCCTATTATGAAACAGGTTTGGAGACGATAAGTGGCTTAACCAAGGTTTACACACTTTGTAAGTGGAAGAATCAACATTTGAACTTTGATTTGTCTGGTGCGAAGGCTGTTCTTGATCCTCTAATCACAACAGTGGACAACTTTCCTGCCCCGGTGCCCTTACTTGTCACTTGAAAATTTACCACCTGGGCCACACTTCTGAGATAGGCTTTACATTGTTGGTGTCGAGCCTAAAAGACAGCGTCCCAGGCAGAGATGAGGCAAACTTTAGTCTGGTACTAGTGTTATCACTAAAATTGAGTGATCTTGGCCTATTCATGTAAATTGATCATTTTTCCCACAGGTAAAGTGGAAATAATAATCATCGTCCACTCTCTTCCTCAATCCCCTCAATCACCCAATAGGTGAAATGCATTAAGCTTCCCAGAGCAGGGAATATTTTAAAGCATTGCAAACAAATGTGTTGCTTCAGTGTATTATGATTAGCAGTGACTGGAAGAACTTTGTAATGACTTTTTGCTTATATACTAACCCCTCCATAACTTTCCCCAAGAGATGTTGTGAGTTCCCCAGCCCTACTGTTGGCACTGGCTGCTAGGCACACGCTGATGCTTCCTGAAAGCTTTCAAGCACCTGTGACTTAGACGAAGGGCTTTCTTTGGCCACAGAAGCATGTCCTGCTTGCAAACAGGGCAGGCTAAAGGAGGCAGAGGTGGGGCCGGGGTATTTATTGACTGACATCCCATATGTCCTCCCATAAATTCCAGACATCCTCAAGAACGCTGAGCTCCATCTTCCAACAGAGTAACCTATTCGTCAATGCACCCTGAACAGGCCTGCTTCCCTTTGCTCTCCCCTTTTTTCCATTCTCCTACCTGTACATCCAGAGGTCCCCTCCTAAATAGACTATTGCACACAAATCCTGGTCTCGGGGTCCACTTCTAGCAAAACCCAAGCTCAGAGACACTCCAAGATAAGCAATAGCTTCGCCTGGAGCTGAGTGGCAGACTCCCCACCCCAAGCCCCACTGCCTTTCTTGTCCTCACAGAGAGTGTTGTATATCACCTTCTTCTCACCCATCTTTCTTCCTTTGCTGGAGGCTCTGGAAATTTCACCTTGCCTAACTCAAGAGTTCTCTCACATATCTTACCATTTTCTCCCCTCCCACTTTCCCTGCCTTTCAAATTTTTTCAGATTATTTTAGGAAAACCTCTCTCCTTCCAAGCTCCTCACTTCATTTTGAGCCTCTAATATTTCTTAACTCATGTCTGAAAAATGCAAGAGCACCTGGAGCGGGCAAGTCCTATTTTCCAAGTTTCATTGCACATAATGAAACTCATCACCCTCAACCTCCAAAGCACTGAAAGGCGTCCCTAAGATCTTCTCTCAGAATCACTATAAGTGTTTTCTTTCTCTTCCTCGGGCTCTTGTAAACCCAATTTTTTTTCAAGGACCAACTTTCACGATGCAGGTAAATCCAATTGTCTTAAAATTTTCTAAATGTTTTTCTTTGTTTGCAAGTAAAACAGCAAGATTTTTTCTGAAACTATGTTTCCTTACAAATACACAGCATTACAATAACATTAAAGGTGTAATAGTTCTCTGTGGATGAGCATTAGATAAAGCAGCACATTTAACGTGATTTCCAACACATTTTTGCATCTTAAAGAGTGACAGCACCCTCCTCTCTCTCCTCTCCCTTAGAGATATTGACACATACACCTCAACTTTATTAACAAATTGTTACAGGAACAAAAAGTTTGTATTTTAAGTATATGAGCTATCTACAGGATGCCTCAGACTTAAAATGCAAAGTGTTTCATGGTGCTCTAATGTAAAAAGCATTGGGAATACCAGATTTTTGTCTAGTAGTTTTACTGCGGTAAATAATGGGCCACTGTTGAGTTTATTTGTTCATTCATTTATTATTTCACAATACTTTAAGTCTATAAAGGAGAGAATATGCCTGTTCTTCTTACACAATTCTTCAGTGACAGAATTCCAACTCAAATCAGTTGAAGCAAAAAAAGAGGTTTTATTTGCTCACATAACTTCTCAGTCTGGGGTGAAGGTGTTAATATTGTAGCATTGAGTGGCTCAAAAAAAGGAGACTCTATCTCTTCATGACTCAGCAATTCTTTCCTCTGTGTTGGCTTCTTCTCTCAGGCAGGCTCCTCATAAGTGACCATAAAGATATTTCCCAGCAGCAGTGGGTTTTTATTATCCTCACAGCTAGACTCTCAACAAAAGGAGAATACCTTTTTCCCCCACAAAAAATCCAGCAAAGGTCCTGGGGAGAAATCTAATTGGCTTTGCTCGGGTCACATGACTATTCCTGATCCAATCACCTTGGTCCAGGAGAACAAAGCACGTTTATTGGTCAGGCCTGAGATGTGTGTCCTCCCAGGGGCTAAGGGTAAAGTCAGCCCCACCTAACCACCTGGACCAAAGATGAGAACAGTGTGGTGCTCCCATTCTATTTCACATTCCCAATTATGTCTAGTCATAGGACATAACTTAGGCTTAATTAAGTTCATTTAAGTTGACATACTTTAGGTCAAGTTCAAAGGAAGTAAAGTCCTCTTTGATTTCTTGGTCTGCTCATGCTGAGCTATAGGAGTTTTTCCATCCACAAGTCCAACACTTGTGACCTGAGATATCTTCTCAGTGGAAGAAGGGTAGTTATCCCAGGCAAGAATGTTACTCCTAGAATACAGTGTTTGTTGAGATTTGGTGATATCCAAAATAGGAGGGAAGAAGGATCTCTCAGCAGGGTGCCAGGAAGTGTGTGCCATTGTCCAGAACCCATGATCTGTGAACCTAAATGCAGTTAAGACATAGCTTCCCACAGGAAATGAATTTAGGTACTGTGGGTTTACCATATCCAGGAAGGAGAAACCTCTTATATACACTGTCTCATTTCTTACAGAATAAATTTGAGACATTGCCGCCTCCCAGCAGTTATAAATTTGCAATAAGGACAACTCAAGCCCCAGCTCTTCTCTGAGATGTCTTTCTTTCTCATCCAGTGGGGCCCAGTGGATTTCCATTTCTCCTTCGACCTCTGGGTTCTCAGCGCTCACCTGATGCCCTGATGGCAGGTTCCATCTAGCAACACTGTTCCCAAGTGTGTAGGGGGTAGGTGGTCACTTTTTCAGCCCCATGTGTTAGTGGCTGCCACCACCGCCCTTAGTAAGGACCAGTTCATGTCCAAGACACTTGCCCCTAAAGAAAACTGTCACTCCTTCTCATCTTTATTTCAGCTGGAAGAGCTCCCTTGATGTTGTTTTTTTAAAAATTCTTTTTTACATTTATTTATTTTTGAGAAACAGAGTGAGACAAAGCATGAGCAGGGGAGGGGCAGAGAGAGAAAGAGACACAGCAGGCTCCAGGCTCTGAGCAAGCAGTCAACACAGAGCCCGATGAGGGGCTTGAACCCATGAACTGTGAGATCATAACCTGAGCCAAAGCCGGACGCTCAACCGACTGAGCCACCCAGGCGCCCCTGGAAGAGCTCCCCTTTAAGATCACCAGACTAAGGCTGCTTTTGATGCTTCTTAATGCTGTGTCTGTAGGGGCCCAGTGAAAACCAATGCCTCTGTCTCCTGTTCCTCATGATCCCATCATTCCTGACTCTCCTCTCCTTTGGAATTCTGTTAAGTTCTCAGACATGTTGCTTTGGGCACTAGAAATACCTGCTTGCCTCCCTTCTGTATCACTTGAAAGTCAGAAATGCTTTAATATTTTTGTTTTTGAATGTATAGTCCTACAAATTTGAGATTCATCACCCCCTTCTTACCGGTACCCAGACTTTTAAAGTATTCACATCTCTTCCACACTGCCCTTGTGTTTTTAGCCCTGCCCTTAGCTCTAGGAATGGTCTGGTTTGGCTTAAGCCAAGCTGCATCATCTATTCTTCCAGTAAAAATTACTGAGTAATGACCGAAACTTCTCCAAGTTAGGATGAATCTCAGGACTTTCACTCGCAAAGTCAGAGAAAAGTGCTCTCACTCCCTCTACTGGTCATGACAAAGGGAGCATGTGGCTGGAGGCCATCCTACACAGATTGAAGTAACTGCCGGAACTTGTATGGAAAAATCATTGTTGTTCTCCACTTTGGAGGACTTTATTACTTATTCCAAACAATAATTGGCCAAACAAATTGAGAAATTTATCTTTGAGAATAGAGTTCCCAGTCACTCATTCATATGTGTGTGTGTATGTATGTTTGTGTGTGTGTGTGTGTATATGTATATATATATGTGTGTGTGTGTGTGTGTGTGTGTGTGTGTGTGTGTGGAGAGAGAGAGAGCTTACTGATGGAAAAGCTCTATTCCTCAGATTCTATTTTTTCAAAGCTAGCAGTTACTCAGAACCAAGAGTAAACAGATAGGGAATCAGTTTGAGTAATAGTATTTCTCTTGTGTGTGTGCTTTTTTTTTAAGGGAAATTTCTTGTGAATGGTTTCCTTGCTGCTAAAACACTGGCCCTGAAGGCAGCATCTCTTCTTGGAGCAAATATGACCACTTATATTCACGATAAGGAGGAAAAAAAAGTGTCCATTTCTCTTTTTTAAATATTTATTTATTTTTGAGAGAGAGAGACAGAGTGTGAGCAGGGGAGGGGCAGAAAGAGAGGCAGAGAGAGAATCCAAAGCAGGCTCCAGGCTCTGAGCTGTGAGTGCAGAGCCCGACTTGGGGCTCGAACGCACAAACCACAAGACCATGACCTGAGCTGAAGTTGGACAGCCAACCAACTGAGCCACCCAGGAGCCCCAAAAATGTCCATTTCATAATTGCACCTGGCAAACACTGGATTTTCTCTGACGTTGTTAAATAGCAGATTCTACTGATATCTCAAAATAGCTAATCCTTAAAAAAAAAAAAAAGAGTGTTAGCACCTGAACATTCTTTCTTAAAGGATAAAACCTCAAGTGCATTTTGTCAAATTGCCAAGGCAACCATGAGCACTGTCATATTGACACCTGCATGTGACATCATAGGGTGCAGACATTATAAAGAAGATGTTTAAAAGGAGAACGAATACTTTGTTTAGTCTGGTACTCAACCAAACAGGGAAGGAGGCCCGATGGCTCCCTGCATGACCTCCCACATAGCATGGATGTGTTGAAGTTCCTATTTTATTAACCGTTACCACTTCCTTTTAATTCTCAAAAACCCCCTGATGATCCATTTCCTCAAAGGAGACAGATGTGATCAAGTTTAACAAGAATCATTCTCTAAGAAGTCGTTTCCCATATTGGTCTAAAGACCCTTAAATTGGTCCTATCTTTTTTTTTAATTTTAATGTTTATTTATTTTTTGAGAGACAGAGACAGAGCATGAGCAGGGGAGGGGCAGAGAGAGAGGGAGACACAGAATCTGAAGCAGGCTCCGGGCTCTGAGCTGTCAGCACAGAGCCTGACGTGGGGCTCGAACTCACAGACCATGAGATCATGACCTGAGGCGAAGTCAGACACTTAACCGACTGAGCCACCCAGGCGCCCCATAAATTGGTCCTATTTTTTAAAATACCTCTGATAAAGGAATTTTCCTCAGTAACTTAAACTCCGAGTTGTTGTTATTGTTGCTGTTTTTTCAAATAATTACACAATTATTTTAAGACCATGGTAAGAAAGACATAGTACAGATCTTATCAATATCTCCTTTGAGGAAGGACTCATTCTGAAGTTTACTTGAAATAGGACATGAGAAAGTCAGATTTCCTTAAGAGCTGACAAGCTTTTTCACAAATTTACTTATGATAGTTTGCAGAGGAACAAATAACTAAATGGAGATTGTCTTTGGGGCTTGGATTTCCTAATCCAAACTGGAAAATATCTAAGATCCTTCATAGCAACTTCCTTGAGAGAGAAAACAGCTATCTTGTCTTTTTGAGAGAACTGTGAAGTTGAGGAAGATGTTTCATTTAAAAAAAAAAAGCTTTATTGAGATATAATTGATATAAAAAATGGATGTATTTAATACATACAATTTTATGAGTTTGTAGCAATGCATACATAGGCAAATAAGAATTTTCAAGTGTCTAGTGGAGATCTGTTTTTTCACTTTAGGTAAACAAAGGGAGGGAGAAGCAGGCTTCAGGCTCTGAGCTGTGAGCACAGACACCAACTTGGGGCTTGAACCCACAAACCGCAAGAACAAAGTGACAAAAACAATTTTAAGGAGCTTTGCCATCTTTTAAGATGATTCAATCACCTCAATGCAAAAACTAAGATGAAATGAATGTTAAGGGCCCAGATTAAGAGAAAACTTAGTGAACAGGAATCCCTCCTTTCAATTTCTTTTGATTAAAACAAAGTGCCTATTGTGTGGAAGTAAACAAGAGATATGATGTGAATTTAATTGCACATAGTACCTAGTATATAACCCAGGAAGCGGAAGTTTATCTCTAAACATGACAGCAAGACATTAAAACTAAAAGCCGTTTTATTTATCAGTGATGCTGGTACTCAAAGTAGTCCAGTTAAAACCGACATCCTCTTGAAAAAGAGAAGTATACTGAAGAGAGATGAAGGGAACTTGGGAGGGACCTCGGGACTGCTGACAGCAAGGATAATGCAGCGGTCAAAGGAAAGTGAGTCCCAGAGGGAAACCAGGGAGGTGTGAAAGGGCCTAGTTACGAGGGCCACAGGAGAGAAGACATGGGCAGGGTCGTCCCCGGGGTGAAAATGGGAGAAAACCAGCGGTGAAATAAATGTGTTCATGTGGAAGACGCATCTGCAGAGGCACTAACAGCAGGACCTAGATCTAGATCCAAGTACCCGATTTAAAAAAAAAAAAAAAAAAAAAAGACTAGAAATCTAAAACCTAAGACTGCAAGCCTAGCCATGTAACATCTAGAAGGTTCTTTCTAGATCTATTTACTTTCTCTCTATGCCCACTGAGAAGAGCGGTAACAACAGAGCACTCTTTGCTCTCCTGGTTTAAACTTTACAGGGCATCTGCGGGGACCGTGGGGTCAGCTGAGATTACAGTGGGAAGAGTTTGTGGAAGCAGGGTTGACAGTAGGTCTTGTCATCCTTCTCCCTGAAGACGCCCTTTGACAACTGTGTCAGGCAGAAAGCACAGACAAAGTGCTCAGGATGGAACTTGTGGCCCATGGCACTGATGCAGCGGCCGGTGATGGGCTGCCCGCACCCGCGGCACAGTGTTCCTTGGCGCTGGTGGTAATGCAGCTCACAGTAGGGACGTCCGTCCAGTTCAAAGAAGGATCCAGCAGAAAAACTGCTGAAGCAGTCCTGGGGGCCCCCCCCCCCGAAGAGAAAGAAAAGGGATGGAGATGTCAAGAAACAGAACATCAGCAAAGTGAAACCGCAGCCTTAAAATTCCTGCCAGTTATCTATCTGGTGGATGGAGGCGAGGATATTACCCGCTTGCAAAGCACGCGAGCAAACACGCCCACGGGGGGCGCTGTGTTTTGTGCCTCCTTGAGCTTCACATCAAACCCTCACCCCGAGCTGTGAACCCTCTTACCAGCTGGCGTCCTGGCCTCTCAGAGAGGAGGACTCCCGACTTTCCCTAAATCCGACAGGTGAGTGAGTATACAGACCCCACAAACAAAGCATTCCGGGTGCCAGACGGTGTCCATGGCTGAAAGGTAGTTTTCCAACACTGGGCGGTTGCAGCCACCACACTTGGGTGAGAACATGGCTAAGAAATCCTTCCGGCAGTACGGCTTCTTGTCCTTCTCGTGAAAGCCTGGAGGGGCAAAATCAAGGTGCAGGGTGATACCTTCCGCCAAGTGGGAGGCTGAGAAGAAGCCAATGATTTCGGCTTTCCTGAACCCAGTGTCCTCATATTCAAAGCGGGGCCAATAATGGATACTGACCTCAATGGCTCATTATAAGAATACAGGAGATAATGGGGGACGAGTGCGTTAGTGCTGTGCCTGGCTTATCCCTAGTAGTTAGTATTAGAGTCTATTCCTCCTCCGTGCCTTTACTACCCAGGACTTGGCATGGCCCATCTCACCTTATGATTCAGCAATCAGCTCAGATACCACCTTATCACAGAGGCCTCTCATCAGCCCATATCCATCACTTCATTTTTTTAATTTTTAAAATTTTTATTTTAAATGTTTATTCATTTTTTGAGAAAGAGACAGAGCATGAGTGGGGGAGGGGCAGAGAGACAGGGAGACGTAGAATCTGAAGCAGGCTCCAGGCTCTGAGCTGTCAGCACAGAGCCCGACGTGGGGCTCGAACCCACGAACTGCGAGATCATGACCTGAGCTGAAGTCAGAAGCTTAACTGACTGAGCCACCCAGGCACCCTCACTTCATCTCTTTTAAAAATCATCTTTCTAGTATTTAGCACGATCTGAAACTATCTTTGTGGTCTGTCCTCCATTGTTGGAGCATTAGCTCTGAAATGAGATATCCCTGGTCTTGTCCCATTAAGTCCCTCTAGTACCTAAAACAGGCCCTGAAGAAAAGTGCCTAATATTTAAAAAGAAGGTAATACGAAATAATAACTTCCAAATGGATGCAAGGTTCTAGATGTAATAATATAAAGACAAGCAAAAATGAGTGGGTTCCTCTTTAAACCAGGAATGAGAAAACTGTGGTAAAAATGGCTCAAATATCAAAAGCAAGTTAAACATCAATAAATTTAGCTCCATTAAAAATACCATATCAATGACTTGTGCACGACCAAAAGTACCATAAGCAAAGCCAACACAGGATAAACTGAAGAAAATGTTTGCCAAATATATCTCAAAAGAATAGGGGGAGGGTGGACGAAAGCAAATAAGTTAAACAACATTGTGAGGAAGCAGCCAGTCAAATCAAGAACATTTAATAAGACATAGGTTCCTGTTTCTTAAGAAACCAGTGGTATTTAAAAAAGGGAAGAGGGGCGCCTGGGTGGCGCAGTCGGTTAAGCGTCTGACTTCAGCCAGGTCACGATCTCGCGGTCCGTGAGTTCGAGCCCCGCGTCAGGCTCTGGGCTAATGGCTCAGAGCCTGGAGCCTGTTTCCGATTCCGTGTCTCCCTCTCTCTCTGCCCCTTCCCTGTTCATGCTCTGTCTCTCTCTGTCCCAAAAATAAATAAATGTTGAAAAAAATTTAAAAATAAAATAAAATAAAAAAGGGAAGAGAAGATCATTACAGGATTTTTATTCTGAGAGATAAAACCATCAAGTGCAATGCATACACTTTCCTTGGACCCAACTGATTCAAATAAACAAAGTAAATGAAGTGTTTTAGAAATCTAACATAAAAGATCTGTACGCTGAAAACTATAGAAACCTTATGAAAGAAATTGAATAAGGCACAAAGAAATGGAAAAACATTCCACGCTCATGGATTGGAAGAATAAATATTGATAAAATGTCTATACTACCCAAGGCAATCTACATGTTCAATGCAATCCCTATCAAAATAACACCAGCATGCTTCACAGAGCTAGAACAAACTATTCTAAAATGTGTAGGTAACCAAAAAAGACCCCAAATAGCCAAAGTAATGTTGAAAAAGAAAACCAAAGCTAGAGGCATCACAATTCTGGACTTTAAGCTGTATTACAAAGCTGTAATCTTCAAGACAGTAAGATACTGGTACTTTTAAAAAAGACTCATAGATTAATGGAACAGAAGTGGACCCACAAATGTATGGCCAACTCATCTTTACGAAGTAGGAAAGGGTATCCAACAGAAAAAAGACAGTCTCTTCAGCCAATGGTGCTGGGAAATCTAGAACAGCAACATGCAGAAGAATGAAACTGGACCACTCTTACACCATACACAAAAATAAACTCAGAATGGATGAAAGACCTAAATGTGAGAAAGGAAACCATCAAAATCCTAGGGGAGAAAATGGGCAGCAACCTCTTAGACCTCAGTCACAGCAACTTCTTATGAGCAACTTCAAGTAACTAGAGGAAAGAGAAACAAAAGCAAAAATGAACTATTGGGATTTCAAGATAAAATCTTCTGCACAGCAAAGGAAACAATCAACAAAACTGAAAGGCAGTGGATGGAATGAGAGAAGATATCTGGAAATAACATGTTGGATAAAGGGTTAATATCCAGAATCTATAAAGAACTTACCAAACTCAACAGCTGAAAAACACATAATCCAGTGAAGAAATGGGCAGAAGACATGAATAGACACTTTTCCAAAGAAGACATCAGATGGCTAACAGACACGTGACAAGATGCTCAACATTGCTCACCATCAGGGAAATACAAATCAAAATCATAATGGGCTATTACCTCACACCTGTCAGAATGGCTAAAATTAAAAACACAAGAACAACAGATGTTGGCACGGATGTGGAGAAAGGGGAACCCTCTTGCATTATTGGTGGAAATGCAAACTGGTACAGCCACTCTGGAAAATAGTGTGGAGATTCCTCAAAATATTAAAAACAGAACTATCCTACGACCCAGCACTACTGGATATTTATCCAAAGGACACAAAAATGCTGATTCAAGGGGGCACATGCACCCCCATGTTTATAGCAGCGCTATCAACAATAGCTGGATTATGGAAAGAGCCCAAATGCCCATCAAACGATGAATGGATAAAGAAGATGTGTTATATATATGTATGTGTGTGTGTGTGTGTGTGTGTGTGTGTGTGTGTGTGTGTGTATCTCCACAATGGAATACTACTCAGCGATCAGAAAGAATGAAATCTTGCCATCTGCAACAACATGGACAGAACTAGAGCGTATTATGCTAAGTGAAATCCGTCAGTCAGAGAAAGACAAATATATGATTTCTCTCATATGTGAAATTTAAGGAGCAAAACAGATGATCATAGGGGAAGGGAAGGAAAAATAAGACAAAAACAGAGGGAGAGGCCAACCATAAGAAACTCTTAAATACAGAGAACAAACTGAGGGTTGCTGGAGGGGAGGTGGATGGCGGGGGAGGGGAATGGGCTGAATGGGTGATGGGCATTAAGGAGGGCACTTGTTAGGATGAGCACTGGGTGTTATATATAAGTGATGATTAATCACTAGGCTCTATTCCTGAAGCCAATTCTACACTGTATATTAACTAACTTGAATTTAAATAAATTAATTTAAAAAAAGAAACCTGAGAAATTTAGATATGGGTTTTAAATGATAATGAGGAATTAATAACTTCATCAAGTGTAAAAGTAGTTATGTTAAAAAAAAAAAAAGTCCTTCTGTCCTTCTCAGATGCATGCTGAAGTATTTAATGGTGAGGTGACAAGATTTCTACAATTTGCTTTTAAATATTCCAGCAAGAAAATGGGGTAGATAGGTGGGTAGAGGGTAGAGGATTTTAGTTCAGTGAAACACAGACACTTGGTGAAGCCAGGCAGCAAGCAATTTCCATAACAAAAAAATTTAATCAATTTGTTGAAATGTAAGAGCTTTCTCTTTAATACTGGACATTTTCACTGTTGGGCTCATGCTAGAAAACCCTGGGCTTGAGTCTTATACATCCTATGTCTGGATAAAGAAGGATGAGAAACCCAAAGTGATTAATTTTTTTAAACCCCTTAAAATAAGTCCTCCTTGGGGCGCCTGGGTGGCTCAGTCAGTTAAGCGTCCGACTTCAGCTCAGGTCACCATCTCGCGATCTCGCGGTCCGTGAGTCCCAGCCCCGCGTCGGGCTCTGGGCTGATGGCTCAGAGCCTGGAGCCTGCTTCCGATTCTGTGTCTCCCTCTCTCTCTGCTCCTCCCCCGTTCATGCTCTGTCTCTCTCTCTGTCTCAAAAATAAATAAGCGTTAAAAAAATTTTTTTTAAAATAAATAAATAAAAAATAAAATAAGTCCTCCTCACAAAGAGACAAATAGCACAAGAAGAAACACTTTTAGTAGTAATATATTCAACATTAGTAAGCCATGAAATTCAGAAGAAAAAAGTAAAGTTCTAATTTTTTCTAATTAGTAGTTTAGTTTCTAATTTTAGCTAAGTAGTAAAAACAGTGTTAAGTAAGTCTACCCAATACTGGAAAATACATGGAGTGAGTCACATATTTATATATTCCTGGTGAGAAAGTTAAATGTTAGTATTCTTTTGGGAAAATATTTGGTAATGCGTATCAAGAATTAAAAAAAAAAAGATATAGATATCTTTCTCCTGGGAATTAATCCATACAAATATTCAGAAGAAGAAAATGTTATGTTTAAAGAAATTCATAGCAGCCTTACTAATACACAAGAGGTAATCTACTATTACGAACATAGTTGTTTACAATATTTGGTACTACAAATAAAGCTTCAATAAACATCTTTAAGCACATAATCTTTTATAATTTGTTTACATAAAGCCTGAATGGAATAATTGATATTATTAAAATTTATTATTATAAAAGTATGAAACCATGTGAGGAAACGCTTAAGTGAAAAAGAAGGAATTTTAGGTACACTTAACTTATGTATGCATAAATATTAACAAATGAAGAAAAATATTAGTTTTTATGTTGCATGAGGTTAACAAGGTAATCGGTTATAAGTGAAGATTTCTGCACTGTCTTTTTACTGTCTTTACATTAAAAAAAGAAAAATATAACAAACTAATTCATCTTCAAGCACCTATTTAAGTAATATGTTCCCTCTGCTTGGAAAATCACCTCCCCAAGATTCCCAGAGGGCTTGGGCCTTCACTTAACTGAGGGGGGGGGGGGGGCACCTGCTTAAAAGAGCAACTGACCCAAGTACCCTATCTCAAACAGCACCCTATCACTGTCTGTCCTAACGTGTAAAGTTATAAGTGACTTATAAGTAGAGTTAGTTAGTTAATTAGTTGGCTAGTTTGATTATTGTCTGTCTCTCTCGCTAGAGCACCTGCACCGTGAGGGCAGGAACCGTGTTTTTTGTCACTGTATCCCTAGGACCTAGAACAGTGCCTGACACACACAGGGCAGTGGCTTAATAAATGTTTATTGAATGAGCAGACATGTGAACGATATTACCCTATTGACACCATCAGCTCCAGAATATGTGTCATTTAGAGCCTCTCCAGGACTAACTAGATTATGTATAAATAGGTGGACTTTTCTGAAAGGAGCTCTCCTTACCATTTATCAGGAGAGTCTGCCTAAAACGAAGGTGACTGTTGGCAACCCTGTTTATGCAGCACCTGCTTTGTCCTGGTTCCAACCGAAGGCTCTGCCTACGTTACTAATTGAAATTAAAGTCTTTGCAGCAACCCTCCCATCTTACAAGTGAGAAAAGGGAAGCTCAGAGAAATCACATATAACGAACTAGCCAGTAGAGGACCTAAGGTCCAAATCTAGGCCTAACTTCAAAGCCTAACTTCAGTGTCGCACCCCTAGCTGCACCCTAGTCTTGACCTCTGTGTGGGGACTGATAGTATCAGCTGAGCCCAAATATCATAACCCAATAGCTTTGTAAATATGAGGGCTCTACCTGTACTCCTGCCAAAAGAACAGGTAAGCAAAGTACGCAAGGGCATTGAAAAGCAGCCCACCCATGAAACACGGTTGCTAGGAACCCATTTTGATTACTAGCAGCCAGATCCAAAAAGGCAGTAGGAGGAGCCAGGGGTTGGGACCCAAATCATGCAACTTCAGTCTTCCTATTATCTCTGGTCACTTTTTGACATCCCTTGCTTTGTTCAGCTATGCTATCTTTGAAGTACAGACAATTGAATGGACTTCTGAGGCCTACAGATCTAAAAATCTAAACTAATAATTTTATAAGCTGTTCTGTGTTCTTCTAAGGCCCTGAGACAAAGAAGAGCTTACTCCCCCCCCCACCCCCCACTTTGTCAAAGAATGTCTAGGTCTGATCAAGGACAATAGCATGCAGGAAGGCCTACCATTTAAGGAAAACAAACCAGCACCCGCAATTCTTGCTTTTGTGTGGCATGGTATTTGTCAAACTTCAGCATGCATCCAACACCTGGAGAGCTTGTCAATATGCAGATTTGCTTGGCCCTACCCCCCCCACCCCCCCCCACCCCCCGCCAAAGTTTCTGGTTCAGCAGATCTGGGGTGGGGGCCCAAGAATTTGCAGTGATGCTCCATAAAGCAAGCGACATAAAACTGAACTTGCCTGTAAATGGGTGTTACTTGAGAAAATCGTTAAGACATGCCAACTGACCTAGGAATGACCCTCATCTAGGCATTTGCAGGGTAGCTGGTCTCCAGAATGACACAGCAGGGAAGGAACCGCCTCTGGTGAGTCTCAGGAGAGGAATCAAAAGCAATCAGCCAAAGTTGCTGTGATGCCCCCGCATTTAGTGATCCAATAAACTGAGAAAGTTTCAGCAGTCACTTTCCTGGAGGCTCTCTCTGGGGCCAATTACCTCTGGAGGACGGATGAGAAACACTAACAATTAAAAGTGTCACAGAGAGAGAGAGAGGTGTCTATACTCTGGTGAGGCTCTTAACCACAGGGGAAATTAGGGAGCACCTGCATGGCCTGGATAATGAACAATTAAAAAAGAAAGACACAGGCACTGAGGACCTGGTCCCCACGGGAGGATGCTAAGGCCTGATAGCTTAGAAAGTTGAGCCTTAAAGAGGAACTTTCTGAACTGAAACAAAAATGCAGATGAATTTAATTTCCCGGAAGGCTCAGTGGTTAAGCTGTCATTATAGAAACTCTGTATGACTATGTGACTCGAGGTGAGGCGGATGCCACCTAATTAACGGACCAACCATATGGCAGGAGACCCATTTGCAGAAAGCAAAAGATAAAAACAAAAATATAAGCTAGGAGGAGCATCTGATTAATAAATGGCCTTCTTTTGTCAGGTGTATCAATAAATGTTGTAAGTGTGATCTGGTGAGTATATAAGGTCATAAATGGCCCAATCTACCTCGTCTGTTAAGAGGGGGCGGGAGTCAAGAACAGTGATTATTAGCTACCCTCATGGTGCTTTCTGGTCATCCTATGGATAGGATAATTTTCTCTTGGATCTAACTTCTGTCTCTTCTTGAAATATGCCTGTGTTCTATCGTTCTGCTCTCAGGCAACCTCCATATCATAATCTTAAGTTTTTTTAATATTTATTTTTGAGACAGAGCGAGATAGACCATGAACAGGGGAGGGGCAGAGAGAGAGAGAGAGGGAGACACAGAATCCAAAGCAGGCTCCAGGCTCCAAGCTGTCAGCACGGAACCCAATGTGGGGTTCAAATCCACAAACTGTGGGATCATGACCTGAGCCAAAGTCAGATGCTCAACCGACTGAGCCACCCAGGTGTCCCTTCCATATCATAATCATCCGTGGGCAGCACTCACTTGCTAACTGTTCTACTCAACTAACTCTAATACCTCTATGGCTACCAGTACAATACAAATTTACCACGACACACTTTCACATGATTCAGATTAAATCTCAATAAAAAAAAAAAATCCTGCTTAACTAAAGTGCAATCTGGAAACGAAATACCTAATGATTTGTGAAGAGCATTTGAACAAGCTTCAGTGAACAAGCAAATTACTACAAAGCACTTTGCTAGTGCATTATGTCAGTGCTACTGTATCTGGGTCTATTGTCAAACAAAGTGAACCTTGTGGGTGCCAAGAAAGTGAAGATATCCAACAGCAGAAGAAGAATCGAGTCTATGTCACGCGGCAGTTGTGATGATGTAGAAAAAGCATGGAACCTGCAGAAATGGGACCTGAGTTTCAATTCCATCTCTTTGGCTCTAGCTGTATAACTTTAAGAAAATTACTTTCCCTCCCGGGGCTCAGTGTTTCCATTTATAATTAGATTACGTGTAGGATAAAAATATTCTTACAAGACTGCAGTGGGGGTTAAATGATTCACAGTTAGGAATATACATAATAACATGCCTGACATTTACGTGAGTCTCTATGTCAGTGAAGGGCAGGATACATGGGACTATTTTCAGTCTCTCTTGGAACACCACCAACATGATAAAGAATGATTTACATTAGAAACACCCATAAGGAATAAGAGAAAAGGAGAGGAGATGCCACAGAGGAGATATCAATACAATTTTGCAAAACTTTAAGTAGGTATAAGAGTGGCAACTAGCTTGGCAGGAAACAAGAAAATGAAGCCTGCGTTTCTGCAAAGGGGAGGTACCAAGGCAATGCAAGCTGGGGTTCCACAGCATCAGAGGGGCTCAGAAAGCGAATGTACAAGATAGTTTTCAAGTCTGGAAACAAGATTGGCTGGAAGTCTGAAGAGCTGTTAGATCAGATTCCCCCACCCTGCCACAAAATGTAGTGATTAATTCTGGAAATATCAAACCAGAGAGTGTCAAGCCCTAAAAGACCTAAAATAATAATATACAGGGGTTTCCCAGCAAAATGCCTACAGCATGCTACCTGAGTATCACACAGCTGAGTCCACCAGTCAACAAGTTCTGCTTGTACCACAGAGCTCCCAGTTAACCTTTTAGTGTCTCATTCTTAAACAGGAAATGGACAACCAAAGATCAGCAGCATTTGACAAAGACCAGTGTAACAAGATGTAAGGCACAAGCGATGTAATAGATGTCAAATTTCTTTTTCTTTTTAACAGACAGAGCACAAGTGGGGGAGGGGCAGAGAGAGAGAGACAGACACACAGACAGACAGAATCTGAAGCAGGCTCCAGGCTCTGAGCCTTCAGTACAGAGCCCGACCCTGGCTCGAACCCACAAACTGTGAGATTACGACCTGAGCCAAAGTCGGATGCTTAACCGACTGAGCCACCCCCACCCAGGCGCCCCAGTAATAGATGTCAGATTTCAAAGTGACATTTAGGACATCCCTCAAAATAGAGAGCCATGGGCTGTTTACACAATTCTTGAACTCCTCACTCACACTGAGGACTAAAACAGGTCAAAAGAAAGGAAAACTGAGAGAGGGACTTCTTTGGAAAAAAACTGCTATGGGTGCTTCATCGCCACCACCACCAAGAGGGATGAGGTATGCTTCCAGGTAACCTCAAGTCAAGAGAGAGACTTCGATAGGGCCAGTCAGAGAGCCGGATATGTGTCCCCAGCCATCAATGCGATACAGTTGATAGTATTTAACTCACCCCTAGGAAATGTCCACGAGTGAATCTGGCTGAATACAGAGACACAGCTGATAACTAATTGCAAACCCACTGACTGTAAGAAAAACATGCCTGTCCCCCATGGTCTGTGTACAAAAGTGTGAGTGACAGAGACACGTGCAACCACTGTAATCACTTCTAAGAGATCACCAGGAGGGAACAATGAAAACCCTACAGAAATAATCTGTGCGGAATGAGTCCTTCAAGAAATGTACCAAGCAGAAAACAGCTAGCTAAGATAAGCGAAGGGTAATCAAGAGTTTGAAATTGAACCTGTACTGAATCCACAAGAGCATCCAAAGGAAAAAAAAAAAAAAAAAAGAAAGTTACTTAAACATATGCCAGATCCAGAGAGCATGATGCAAATTTATGGCAGTACTAGGAAAGTTAGTACTTTCCTCCAGGCTTATCTTCCTCCTCCACTGTTTAAACCGTGGAGGGGTCAGATATCAGCAACAGGGGTGAGGGGGTGGATGCTAAAGGTAGGAAAGGACAGAGGAAGGGCTAGAACCCCCTTCCCTGGTCTCCCACAGCTTAAAGAGCCAACCAGGGGACAGTAGTCATCACTTAAAGTTGGATGCTTTAGCTATTACACAGATGGAATTACCCGAGGACTTAGTTGTATGTTTTATGGGTTTTTTTTTCTAATTTTTTAAAAGTTTGTTTATTTTTGAGAAAGAGAGAGAGAGAGAGAGCATGCAAGTGGGGGAGGAGCAGAGAGGGGGACAGAGGATCCCAAAGCAGGCTCTGTGCTAACAGCAGAGAGCCCGACATGGGGCTCAAACCTAAGAACCATGAAATTATGACCTGAGCCAAAGTCCCACACTTGACTGACCGAGCCACCCAGGCACCCCATGTGTTTTGTGTTTTAAACTGATTTTCTATTTATAACTGTTTATTAAGGGAGTGCCTGGGTGGCTTAGTAGGTTAAGCCTCCAATTCTTGATTTGAGCTCACAGTTCAGGAGTTTGAGCCCCACATTAGGCTCCACTCTGACAGTGCAGAGCCTGCTTAGGATTCTCTCCCTCCCCTGCTTATGCACACATGTGCTCTCTAAATAAATAAATATAAATAAATAAATAAATAAATAAATAAATAAATGTTATTTTTCTAATGTTTACCTATTTTTGAAAGAGAGAGAGAATGACTGGGGAAGGGGCAGAGAGAGAGGGAGACAGAGGATCCAAAGCAAGCTTTGCGCTGACAACAGAGAACTTGATGTGGGGCTCAAACTCACGAACTGTGAGACCATGACCTGAGCCGAAGTTGGATGCTTAACCGACTGAGCCACCAAGGTGCCCCAATAAATAAACTTAAAAAAAAAAATAACTGTTCATTAAGAGTCATTGGAAATGACATGGGACTGCCCAAATTTTTATTTAGGAGACAGTTGCATTGTTTTCCCACTGAGGTAATTCTAAAAAGACAGGAAAAAAAACACAAACAAAAGAAAGAAACCTTCTGATTCCATGTGTGAGTCATACTAGTTCAAAACAAACATAAAAAGAAGAAGTCAGGGAAAAAAAATCAAGATAATTCAGAAGAAAGGAGAAAAAGAAAACTTGCAAAGAGAGAAAAACAGATCACACAGTAAGTATCAGGAATAAGAACAGAAGCTTAATAAAGACATCTCAACCATGGAAGCTGGAAGACAGGGAAGCAGTGTGTTGAGAATTCGAGGGGGAAATCCTTTCACCTAGAATTCTATGTCCAGGCAACTCAAGGTAGACCACAGAATAACAGTATTTTCAGATATTCAAGATCTCAAGAGTTTTACCTCTTACTCCTCCTTTCCTAGGAGCTGTTCCACCAACGTAAAGGCAGTAAAAGACCGGGGATCCAGGAAACAGAGGATCCCACAAAAAAGGTAGTAAAGGAGTAAAAGAAATTCCCAGGATAATGACCCAGAATAAGTGCTTCACAGCAGGCCTGAAGAGGAAGCATTTCAGGCTGCAGTGGGAGGGCAGACGTCCCCAAAGCAAAATGAGTGGAACTGACTGACTACCAGATGTGGCTGACCATTTTGAGAATGATTCCACGACTCTGTCAGATAAATTAGAGCTAGGTACAATGAAAATTGAGCCAGTGAAAAAGAACTCTAAATATTAACTTCAGGGAGAAAACTAATTTATATGAAAAGGATACCGTGATAGTAAAACTAATTTTTACTGTGTCTCCAAGTGGTGGGCACTGTTCTAAACACAAAACTGCCACTGCATCTCAAAGTCCTCATAATTACCCTGTGAGGTAATTAGTACTGGGCCCATGATGAAGAAAACGAGATACAGAGTGTTAAATGACTTGAATGATATCATATAGCTAATAAATACCGCAGCCCAGATTCGAACTTGGGCAGTCTGACACTAAAATCTGTGCTCTGCTCCGTGGCACCTGGGTGGCTCAGTGGGTTAAGCAGCTGACTTCAGCTCAGGTCATGATCTCAGTTTGTGAGTTCGAGCCGCACATCTAGCTCACACCGACAGCTCAGAGGCTGGAGCCTTTTTTGGATTCTGTCTCCTCTCTCCGCCCCTCCCCCGCCTGCGCGCGTGCTCGCTCTCTCTCAAAAATAAACACTAAAATATAAAAACAGCAGTTTTAAAATCTGTGCTCTGCTCTGACCATAGTTTGCTACAAGGCTTAACAATGAACAATATTTCCATGGTTGTCAATATGTGCACACTGAATACTGGTCTGACCTGTAATTATGACCTGATTTTACATTGAGAGAATGGGGGAGGGGAAGTGTGTTGAGGGTAAGGTGGGATAGTAAATTCTCATCTTCCCCGGTAGAAACTTAATACGTAATGGTTAAAATTAAGGAAAAAAAAAAATCAATGTATGGTAATAGAAGTATATTCCTTAAAATACACAAGTACAAAACAGAAGAAAAAAAGCTGAAAACATTTGGAGACGATAGCTGGATCTGGGGGTGGAGAAAGGAAAAGCAAGGGATTGATCTTTTTCAGTATTATCCTTAATGTAATATTTGAGCCTTTTTTTTTTTTTCGAGGGGGGTGTGGGGCGCAGGTGAGCAAGGGGCAGAGAAAATCCCAGGATGGGCAGAGTCAGGGGGTGGAGAGAGAGCTAGAGAGAAAGAGAGAGAGAGAAGCGGGGCTCACCCAAAGGGGCGCTCGAGCTCACCTGATGTGTGGGACTGGAACTCACCAACCATGAGATCATGACCTAAGCTGAAGTCAGATACTTAACTAAGCCACGCAGGCGCTCCGATATTTGAGGTTTTGCATTAGTATTTCTTTGATTTAAAAAACCAATTTAGTGGCGCCTGGGTGGCTCAGTCTGTTAAGCGCCCCACTTCAGCTCATGTCAGGATCTCAGGCTGAGTTCGAGCCCCGCCTGGGGCTCTGTGCTGACAGCTCGGAACCTGGAGCCTGCTTCCGATTCAGTGTCTCTCTCTCTCTGCCCCTCCCCCGCTCACACTCTGTGTCTCTCTCCAAAATAAACAAACATTAAAAAAAATTTTTTAAACCAATTCAAACAGAATTTATAAATGCTGGGGAAAGGCGGGGAAGGACGGCATAGAGTACTGAAACAGGCGCTTGCTGCCAGCGGCCGGAACCACGACGACCACAACCGACCAAGGAAGAGCAATACCTTCCGCCCCGAACACCTCTCCGCAGTGCGAGCAGAAGAAGTGCTCCGGATGCCAGGTCTGGTTCATTGCCGTCAGCACTTTCTGGAAAAGGAGCACACACAGACGTCAGAGGGCTGCAACTCTATCACCCACGAGCCCCGGCAGGAGAAGGAGGATGACTCACGTCCAGGATGGGAGCAGCGCAGTAAGCACAGCGCGGGGAGAAAAGGTGGTGGTAGTCCTTGGGGCAGTAGGCCAAGCCACTGCGCTCGAAGAAGGGACTGCAGCCAATCTCCTCTTTGCAGTGAGCGCAGACGAAGTGCTCCGGGTGCCACGCTTGCCCCAGAGCATGGATCGCCTGGGGAGGAAATGAAGTTGGGCCACCGTGAGACTGCAGCCAGGTGCCCTAGGGTGCCCTAGGTTGCACAGCTCTGAACAGCACTTGGCGCACGGTATTTCCTGTAAACGGTGCCCCCCTGGGGTTACGCAACACAGAGGCCTAGACCCAGGTCCCACCTACGGGGTCTGTTGCCCCTGCATTATGGAGAGCCAGAGGGTGCCCAGTTTCCTGACCAATCTTGCTGATAAAAGTCTGTTAGCTGTTGGTTGCCGCTACACAGCTCCGGAGGGTGGGGGAACCAAAATCGAGCACAGCAGTGACAGACAGGGATGACTACCGTGGCCTGGAAGGGATCCCTGGAAGAGGAAAAGGCCAGATGAGGGTTTTTGTTCCTCTGGTCTGAACACCTCATCTCACGCCCCACACCAAAGCCCTTTGCTGTGGGTTTTGGTGAAGGATGACACAGCAGGAGGCTGCGGCCACGATTTGGAGCTGAGTCAGCGGAAATCATAATCAATCAACTTGAGCAGGAAGTTGGCACAGAGGGAGCAGGGGGAGACTCCCTCCCAGGACAGGCAGGACAGAAAAGTGGTTCCGAGTCACACGCGGCAGGGAGGCTCTCCTGGGCTTCAAATCTTACCTCCTCCTCTTTCTAGACCTTGGACATACATGCCAGTTAACATCCCAGAGCCCTTGTTTCCCTCATCTTTCCAAAGGAACAATAATAGAGTGTCCCTTGAAGGGCTGATGTGACCGGTAAATGAGGAAATACTTGCAAAGTGCTTAACTCAGTGCCCGGAGCACTGTAAGGGATGGGTAGTTATTAACTGTTACTAAAATGTCGTAGAATAGAAGGCCATAGAGCAATCTTTGGTGAGGCAGACACAGACACACACAGACAGATGGCTGTAGGACCAACTTCTTGGCCCATCCCACCTTGCCAGCAATCGGCTTCTGACAGGAAGCACAGTGGCCCTTGGGCACTGTGGCAATTCCAAGGTCCTGCAGGTCCTGCTCCAAACCCCCCAGCATTGAGTCCAGGGAGGCTTTCTGATCCTGCTTGTTTGCTAAGTGCTTCTTGCTGGCATCTGCTTTCGCTGCAACCTGGCACCCAGGAGAGAACCACGAAAAGAATCAGTGTCATGTACATTTCCCTTCCTTGGCATCTTCTGCATGACCTGTAAGCTCACCTCTGCTGACGGATCCTTTCTTCCGTACCTAACCTCCCTCCAAGGCACTGGAAGAGTCAACATTGTAACAGCAATAAAAATGCTTTCATCTCCCTTTTATCCTAAACTCCTCAGGCCAGATGAAATAGGAGTAATCATCCTTCATTTGTAAATCTTTTCTGACCGTGGGAAATCGAGTGTACGAAGATGACACTTTTCCTCACTCCTACAATGACCATAGGTCAACAATTAATCATATCTTCTTTTTACCCATTTATTCTGCAATGTTTTTTGAGCACCTAGTTTGTGCTGGTCACAGCCCCAGGCTCTTGGCATAGAGCAATGCCCAAGGCGACCTAGACTCTGCCCACATGGAGTTTATATGCTCTAGGTGATAGACGATAAACAACGAAATAAGTATATGATGTAACATCAGGTAGGGATAAGACCTAAGTTCTACACCCACACAGAAGTAACAGAGGGTGGGACGGTGAGAGAGAATTGATGTAGATGAAGGTGATCAGAGAAGACTGTCTAAGGAAGGTAACATTTGCACAGGTATTTCATGATGTACGGAAGGGCCCAGAAATATTGCTATTCATGGGAAAAGCATTCCAGAAGGAAGGAAGGCCCAGAGGAGGAAAAAAGTTAGGGGAAAAGTCAGAAGGTCAGGGGAGCTGGAGTAGAGGGAGTAAGAGTAAGTGTGGCAGCAGAAGACAATGGACAGAGAGGCGAAGATCACGTTGGGCCCTCATGGTAAACTCAGGTTTTATCCCAAGGGTGATGGAGCCTCTGGAGGAGTTCAAGCATGAGAGTGAAAGAATCTGATCTACAGGATCCCCATGGTAGCTGAGGGAGGGATTAAGTGTAGACAAGCAAGAGTGGAGAGGCACCAGCTAGGAAGGAGATTATCGTTAACAGTTCAAACCAGAAAGAATGACTTGGTCCCGTGTTAGGGGAGAAGGTGGTGAGAAGCTGTCATATGAGACTTGCTGATGGATTGGATTTATTTAAGCAAAACCCCAAGGTAGTTATTATAATCCATTCAAAGGAAAAGCCTCAAATTACAAAAAAAGATGCCCAGCTCGTCCTTCATCACTCCATGTCCTGATTCTGTCTCTCTCTACTCCTTTCCGACCGAGCTACTACCACCATCACCTAATACTTCCTGATCAGGAAACAGGTGCTCTTCCTACGGCCTCCATGGCATCAGATTTGCATGCACTAGACAGACCTTCAAAGCCTCCCATCCGCTGCCCTCACTTTACCTTTCCAATCTCATCTTTCATTAGTCACTAAAAGCCTCCATTGTCTAAGGCCAGCCAGGCTCCCTGCAGTCTCCTGAATATATACGATCTGTTACTGTCTGCCTTCGTATCCTATTTTTACTGCCAGGAATAACTTCACATTATCTCACTAATCCAAAATGCTCATTTCCCTTCAAGAAACTTATCATCTGACAGATTTCCTCCCTCCTCTATTATAGAATGTTACTTAATGTTGAAGAGATTAGTGTTCAAAAGGTTAATGTCTAGAAGGCCCAAAGGGCCATCCCTATTAAGTAGGTAAAAAAACCACAATTGTATATGTATATACATATCCATGCATATATGTCTATCCACACCCACGTCTACTTGCTTATATATTCCAGAACACTTCCGAATGAGGATGTAAGAAACGGGCAGAACTGGATGGCTGGGGACATGGCTGAGAGGGAAATAGCTCACTGCAAACTTTTCCACCTTTGACTTTTGTACAACGTGAATGTATGGCCCATTCAAGAAATGAGCAGATCTCTTTTATTTTTTAATTTTTTTAATATTAAATTTATTGTCAAATTGGTTTCCATACAACACCCAGTTGAGCAGATATTTTTTAAATGTAAATAAACCATGACACATGCTAAATCAATTAGAAAACACAACATAATTAAAACTCCTAGTGTAGATTTTTTTTTTTTTTGTCCTAGTACTTACAGTGGTACAATGAACTGAGGAATGTACCCAGTTTTGAATGTACCCAGGCATGGAAGAAAATTTGTTTCTGATGTTCATTCATCTGTTCCTGTAATGTGTCAGGAACTGTGCAGGCATTGGGAGTCCAAAGGTGAGCCACAAAGATAAGGTTCCTGACCTCCCCAGTCACACACCTTTTTATATACTGCCTTGTCTTAGTCACTTCATGTGGGCATATCGAAGCTTCCAACCAATTTAGAGTGGCTGGATTCTCTACCTTAAGAATTCTAGATGAGGGGTGTCTGGATGGCTCAGTTGGTTAAGCGTCCAACTCCTTGATTTTGGCTCAGGTCATGATCTCTCGGTTCAGGAGTTCGAGCTCCACGTTGGGCTCTATGCTGACAGCATGGAGCCTTCTTGGGATTCTGTCTCCTCTCTCTCTGCCCCTCCCTCCCGCTCATGCTCGCTCACTCTCTCTCTCTTTCAAAAATAAATAAGAATAAAAAGAAAGAAAGAAAGAATTCTAGATATTTCCTTAAATAAATTCTTAATTTTTTTTTAATGTTCATTTACTTTTGAGAAAGAGAGACAGAGTATGAACAGGGGAGGGGCAGAGAGAGAGAGGGAGACAGAATCCGAAGCAGGCTCTGGGCTCTGAGCTGTCAGCACAGAGCCCGACTGCAGGCCTCAGAGTCACAAACTGCAAGATCATGACCTGAGCTGAAGTCTGACACTTAACCAAATGAGCCACCCGGGTGCCCCTTCCCTTAGTAAATTCTTAAAGTCCACTTCTCTGATTCCCATCCCCTGCCAGGCCACATGAGCTCACCACTCACTCTCTACAGGCCAGAAGGAGGTGGCAGATTTTATCAGAATATGGGGCTCAGGACTCCTCCTCCTCTCTACTTTCAAAGCCACACTCTGATCTCCCTGGCTCTGCTGCAGCTTGCCCTCCGTGGTCCCACTCAGGCGGGTCTCTGAAGGTCCTGTCACATTCCATCCAGCCTCAGATGCCTGCACCCTCATAGGCTCATGCCCAACTGGAAGGGCCTCCTCTCTCATCTGTGTCCAAACTGTTTCCATTCTTCAGAGTCCATGCCACACCCCATCCCCACCTCTGATAAAATCTCCTTGACCTCTCTACCTTCCTAACGTTTGCTGTGTATATTTTGATAACCCATCTGTGTTTTATTCTATAAATGTTGCACAGGCTTATGCTTCCCTTTACCAAGCACATTCCACACTCCTTGAGATCAGAGCCCGTATCATATTATCTTTTGTGCCCAGATAATACATCCCACAAAGTTAAATTCACGGTTGAATTAAATTTAGTCTGGGAAAATGAATGACAACTGAGAGTTCCGAAGGGGGATGCGGAGCTGAGGGCCACAGAGATGCACCCAGGAACTATGCTCACCTGGGTTTGCATGTCACACAGATGGGCCATAAGCTCATCCAGCTGGGCAGCTGCTGAGGTTTTAGGAGGCAGCCGTGCTTTGTTTGGCTCTTGGGCCTCACTGTAGAGAGAGAGAAAAAAAAAAACAAATCCTAACACATCAACACTCAGATAAATGTTAAGCCACACATAAAATACCAGAAAATGCAATTTTAATTACTAAACCCTTCAGTGTGAGTAAAACTAGAGAGAGTATTTAAAAAGTAGGTAGTGGGCTAAAAATCTCAACACGGTCTCCCTGCATTTTTGTCTCCGTGTCCTCCTCTGGTCATCTCAAAAGCTGACCATTGTTCTCAAGTCCATGAAGAAATGCTCTGGACATGTAGCTGGCAGGACGTTCTCCCCCAACAGTCAGGTGCAAAGCAGCTTCTAAAAACGGCTTGAAGATACTGGCCCAATATATATTTTTTATTACCATAGCATTCTTTTTTAAATTATAAATTATTACACCTTCTCTCACTTACTGTCAGGCGAAAGACAAACACTAAATAAGAATAAAGAGCAAGCAACAGCAAACTAAGGTCCAAGGGCCAAATTTGGCCATGACTGTTCATTTGCACACTGTTGACTACTGCTTTCTTACACAGTTGGATAGTTCCAACAGAGACCTTGTGGTCTACAAAGCCTAAAATGTTTACTGTCCGCCTTTTACAGAAAAAAGATCACTGATCGAGTTTAGACAATGTACATAATACTGGTTTCACATCCATATAATTGGGAGTAAATTATTGATGAATACAATTTGGACCCAAGAAACTGAATACAGTCTATTCAAATACTTGCCGAGTTGTTAGTAAAATTAACTGTGTACAAGAACACAGAATAAGGCTCAATAAATTCTAAGAAGTAAGTAATACAGACCATATTCTTCTATTGCTTTAATAAAAGTACAGATTAATCATAAGAAATCTACCCACCTAAGAAAAAAATAAAACACCTCCAACAATTCTTGTGATGAAGAAAGAAAATAAACTGAATTTTCAACCTATCTAGAAATCGCAACGGAAGCACGTACACACACACACAAACACCCTTCAGAGTCAAAAGCAGTATGTTATCAAAAGGAAAAAATATAGGGGCACCTGGGTGCCTCGGTTGGCTGAGCTTCCAACTTTTGATTTCCGTTCAGGTCACGATCCCAGGGTTGTGGGATTGCACCCCATGTGTGCTCTGTGCTGAGTGTGAAGCCTGCTTGGGATTCTATCTCCCTCTCTCTGCCCCTCTCCCTCAATCGTGCACTCTCTCTCTCTCTCTCTCTCTCTAAAATAAAATTTAAAATAATTAAAAATAAAAAATAAAAGGAGGGGTGCCTGGGTGGCTCAGTCGGTTGGGCGTCTGACTTCAGCTCAGGTCATGATCTCACGGTTCGTGGGTTCGAGCCCGGTTGTCGGGCTCTGTGCTGACAGCTTGGAGCCTGGAGCCCGCTTCAGATTCTGCGTCTCTCTCTCTCTCTCTCTCTCTCTTTTGTGCTCTGTCTCTATCTGTCTCTCAAAAATAAATAAATGTAAAAAAAAATTTTTAAAGAAATAAAAAGAAAAAGATATAATGGACTGAAGTGCGATATTGAAAAATAAGAAAGACCAGAAACCAATAAACAGAACACCCAACTCAAGAATCTCAAAAAAAAAAAAAAAAAAAAGAAACCCACCAAAACTAAAATAACTAAACAGAAGGAGTAAAAGCATGAATTACTGAAAAAAGAAAACAAACAAAAACTGGGTTTTTTGGAGCACTGTGTAAATTTCCAAGTTCATAGAAAAATATGGAAAATCACCAAATAAGGTCTATAAATATCACAGAAATGCAATACTAGAACCAGACAAAGAGAGAACAGTGTGTGTGTGTAATGTGTGTATGTGGGATGGGGTGGTGGGGGCAGCTTAATAAAGACAGCAGAAATATGTTTTAAAAACATCCTGGCTAGATAGTGTTATGCCAGTCTTTTAAGCATGCTTCAACATTAGAAAAAGGATTAATGTAATTCATTATACTAAAAAATAGAAAAAGCTTTATAAACATATTGATAGGTGCTGAACCACACAATCCACCACCATTCCTGTTGTTGAAGATGGAGGAAAAGAAGTTTTATAACCTGATAAAATACAAGAAATCTATAGTGAACCTTATATTTAATGGTCAAATACTAAACACATTTCTAATTAAGAGAAGAGGAGGACAAGGATCCTACTATCACTGCTGGTCTGCAATATTATTCCAGATTGCATTACCAAATGCATTCAAAAGTAAAAATAAGAGGGGCGCCTGGGTGGCGCAGTCGGTTAAGCGTCCGACTTCAGCCAGGTCACGATCTCGCGGTCCGTGAGTTCGAGCCCCGTGTCGGGCTCTGGGCTGATGGCTCAGAGCCTGGAGCCTGTTTCCGATTCTGTGTCTCCCTCTCTCTCTGCCCCTCCCCCGTTCATGCTCTGTCTCTCTCTGTCCCAAAAATAAATAAACGTTGAAAAAAAAAAATTTTTTTTTTTAAAAAATTCAAAAGTAAAAATAAGAGACATATATTGGAAAGAAAAAGGCAAAGCCTTCTCATTCCTATTTTATTTTTTATTTAAATTTTTTTTAATGTTTATTTATTTTTGAGAGAGAAAGAGAAAGAACACGAGCAGGGGAGGGACAGAGAGAGAGAGACTCAGAATCCGAAGCAGGCTCCAGGCTCTAAGCTGTCAGCACAGAGCCTTACGTGGGGCTCAAACCCATGAATAGTGAGATCATGACCTGAGCTGAAGTTGGATGCTTAACCAACTGAGCCACCCAGGCACCCATTTATTTTCTTTTTTAAATAGGTGATATAATCACTTACCTGGAAAATGTAAGATAAATGATTGGACAACTATTAGTATTGAAAATATCAGGATGGTTACTGGGTACAGGAATACGGTGAAATAATTAGTCTCTTTCCTATAGACAGCAGTAGCCAATTTGAGAGTCCGTTGGGGAAAAAGCACATGTTCACAACACCACCAAAAAAACATATAAAATATTAAAGAATAACTCTAACAAGAACTGTGCAAGGCTTCTGTGAAGAAAAAACACTGGCAGACATACAAGACATGCATAAGTAATGATGCATAATATGATGTCAGTTTCTCCCATTAAACTACAAATTCAATGTAATTCATAAAGAAATCTTAAGAGAATTATTCAAGTTCATTAATAAGCTGATGCTGAGATTCATGGGCCAGAACACTCAAGATAATTTTGTAAAAAGAGGTGAGGAGGGAAGATGTCTCAATAGATGTGCTGTCCGATAAAGTGACAATAAAATGTGTGTGATGTTGGAAAAGAAACAGATCAGCCAACAAATCAGAGGACTGGAGCAGACACAGCCCAGAAACAGACTCCTGAACCATGAGAACTTTGCATATGGTAATTGTGGCCTTTCAAATCCTCAAAAACAAAGTAGTAGACACAAAATGCACGACAGCCTATTGGAACAATAAATTTAGATCTTTAACAAACTTTGCACGTGAGTAAGTTTTAAATGAGTTAAAGACATAAAAACATTTAAACATAAAAGGAGTAAAGGAAAATGGAAGATTTTTTTTATAATTTGGGGTAATGAAGGCTTTCCTAAGAAAGGCATGAAACTGTAAAGTGAAAGCAAAAAAGAAAACAAAACATCAACAGAGCTAATTTCAAAAAAAAATTCAACATACATAAATACTTAAAACATAAATAATATTCAAATATTAAAGTCTGCAAATCAGTAAGACAAGCTAATAGAAAAATGAGCTAAGGATTTTTTAAAAAAGCAAGTTTCAGAAAAGGAAATTTGAATGCTTATTACTGTATAAAGATATGCTGATCTAGATCTTTACCATGCAAATTCAACAGTGAGATTCCAGTTTTTATCCCTTAGCCAAAAATTTGAAAGATTAATAATGTGATTGATAACATTCCTCTCTTAAGGAAAAAAGACTGTCTTTTGGGTACAACATGTCCCACTACTGACCTACTTCCGTTTGA
Organism: Herpailurus yagouaroundi; assembly: GCF_014898765.1. Taxonomy (NCBI): domain Eukaryota; kingdom Metazoa; phylum Chordata; class Mammalia; order Carnivora; family Felidae; genus Herpailurus; species Herpailurus yagouaroundi. The sequence goes on along the minus strand of NW_024412418.1, from coordinate 2,735,659 downwards.
GTATTTAACAATAAGAAAAATGGAGGAGGAAGTGGATGTCTCCCCCTCTGAAGAGAAAAGATTTTGTCTTTTAGGTACAACAGGGCCTCCTGCCAGGCATAATTTTGTTTTTTGTTTTTTGTTTTTTTAACTGAGGAACAAAAATGGTCAAGTAGACAAGTGCTTGATTCAATCCTTAGAGGCTTCCACGGAAGCACAGAGAGGCTCAGCCTCAGGTCACTTTGGGGTCATGACCCCTTCGTCATTGCTGCCACAGGCGTGTGTCTTGTGGGCAAAGGCAGCCAGGCTGTCCGCACATTCTCGGCCCTGTTTCCCAGTGTAGAAGAAATGTAGTTTCTTATGTGGGTCTGTATAATCCTAAAAACCTGTCCACCTCACAGTCGGCGCACACTGGTGCTTATCCAAAACACTTCTTACTGATTTTTACCAAGACTTCTGGTGCCGTATGGAAAGAGAAACCCTTGTTGTGATACCTTAAGAGTAACTGGATCAACAACATAATGTTCTAAATAAGAATGGAAAGGTCAAAAGAGTTGGTGATTCCATCAGTACAGGAAGTGTGCCTAAAAAGAGAGGAAGCTCAAAATGAGAGCTCCTTTGATGGGTCCCCTCACTTCCTGAAGGTGGTAAAAGGGCTTTGCTGTGTCATGGGCAACAGTTTAATTCGTGAGTTAGAGGTTTTAATAATATACAAATACAAGAGGTGTGGTGTTTGTTTTAAAATGTTTGTTTGTTTGTTTGTTTGTTTGTTTGAAGAGAGAGAGAGAGCAGGGGAGGGGCAGAAAGAGAGAGGGGATCCCAAGCAGGCTCTGTGCTGTCAAAAGAATACAGATTCCTCACGTGAGGGGCTTCGTTCGCTGGAATCTTCCCCTACTCATTCCTCTGCGATGTTTTTATGATTGGTGTTTCTCCTTCTTCTTACCAAAATTATTTTTGTTCGTGTATATGTTTCTAAATTATCCTTCATATTGCTTTGATATATAACTACAGTAGAAATACTACTACATGGCTACACATGCCACTAGTATTGAATACAGTCTCAAGGTTGAAAGCAGCGTTTGGTTCATTTAAGCAAGCCAGAGGAAATGGTGGAAGCAGAATGCAGGCATCTAGTTTCTGAGTCTCACGCTCTGTTCACACCTGCGAGCCTTATCAGCTCCGAGTTATACCAGCCTTAGGGATGTGTACCAGGCTATTGCTTATTTACTAGGCCACCTGGATTTCATATCAGTCTCCCATACCGATCGACACAGCAAGTGTCATTCGGTACTGGGGAAAATGTATCAGTCAAGGCCCACTCGGGAAAATACAAGCACTCTGGGAGTAAGCCAAAGGAATTTAATCCAGAAATTTGATTACACAGGTGATGGGATAACTAAAGAGGCAAACAGAAGATACTGAGGTAACACAAAAGATTAGCCACAGCAGAAAGCCATTAAGCAAGGGGGTGGGGAGTTACTAAGAGCCAGAGGCCAAGGTACAAGCTGGAATGGAACCACCGTAGACCTGTCTTGCTCCAGCTGAAGCCAGAAAGGACATGTAACTGCTGACCCCAACACTGTGGAGAGAGATTAGGGGAGGAAATACCCTGAATTTCCCTGCCTTTCACCCTCCAGCGAAAGCCAACTGATCCTGGAGCCTGGAAAACCCAGCCTACAGGGGTCAGCGCCCCCGGAATACAGAGCAGAGCAAGAGAAGAGAAATAGGTCTGAGGGGAAAATGATGTGAGTCTTCTCCATTGGCATGCCATCAATAATTGATCGAAATGCCAGGTACACAGGAAACTGGCTGTTGGTTGTGCTGGTTTTTCTGTTCTATGTTCCTGTTTTCATTAATATTTCTATCAAAGTCTTGGTTTCCTAGATTTTTAAAAAGCAAACATTTACTGAAAGCCTATGTGTGCCAGGCATGGTTTCATTGTTGTTTTGCTTCTTTTTTTTTTTTTTTTTTTTTTTTTTTTTTTATATACAAGAAGGAGGGATAGGGTGGTCTAGGGGGCAACCCACCAGGCAGTCTCCTGGAACTGGAACCAATTGGCAATTACATTAATATAAATTGGCCTTACTCCCATCCAAGTAGAAAGTGTTCTCAGGTGGGAAGTTACAAAAAGACTTCATAGTAACACAGGTCCTTCCCTTATTTGGCATCATGGGTGTGCACTATTGACCGGCTGCGATTCTAGAACCAAATAAGGTATGGTGTGGTACTCTACCAAGCATGAGCCTTTGCTATCTCGTTTCCCTTTTAATTTGTGAAGTCCTTCAATTTGTTTCCCGGAAAGCTGTCTGATTTTTCAAACTGTGAAGCACTACCTGAAGAGAGAATGAGAAAAACAGCCTTTTTCATTTTCTCAGACTGTTGATTCTGCTTTGGTCAGTCGAAATGGTTTAGTAAGTGGATCTGTTTGAATATGTAATGTTTTTAAAAGGAAATCCACCCCCCCTCCACCCCCCGCCCGCCAGCTAAATAAATCTTGAACAACTATAGAAAGAAGAAGTACAGATTCATTAGAAGTATATATTCGTCAGTCTGCTGCGGAGACCCTCTTGTCTCACGTCGACCCTGATCTTAGCTCTGGTTTTGTTGGCGTCTTGCTGAAATTTCTTTAGGTGTTTCCTCTTCCGCGAACTGGAGCGTGATATTTGGAGTAGCCCAGCCGAAACGTGTGGTGACTCGAACGATTTACACCTTTCCAGGTGGTGAAGGAAATAGTGGCTCCCCCTAGCCTGGACGGCCCGTCTAGAAGGCAGGCACCCTAAGAAACTGCCAAGTGAGCTTGGCAGAACTCCACCTCTGCTGAAACACTATGGAAAGGGGAGGAGGGAAGTCGCCGGAGTTCTAATAATGAACGCATGCAAAGCAACTTGTTGTCCAGACCCAGATTGATAACAATCATCTAATATCTTTAATATTTTAAAGTACTGAATAAAAAACATACCTGTAGATATTGGGCTCCTGGATATGGGTCGTATACACGAGCTGTACCTAAGACATATAAGTGACAGAGAAGAAAGCAAACAATGAGTTTCTGCTGGGAGAATGTTGTCACTCATCTGTGCCCAGAATTAGAGGATGTTGTTAGTTTCTAAATAGGACTGATAACTAGCGTATCTCTGAGATTTTCTTTCCCAAGGCAGAGCAAAACCAGCCATCCCACAACAGAAGGCCAAATTCGAAGCAGCCAGCATGTGAACAAGTAACAGCGTCCCCCGCCCTGCCCTAAAAAGCACTGAAATAGAGAAGTTGATCGTACTCAGATAGGAACGATAAAACCGACGAAAAGAATCAGAGCAATTCCTTTACCTAGACAGGATGTTGTCTAGGGGAAGACTATATCATGGCTAATTCTGACATACAAAAAAATAAAATATGTGTGTCTCTAAAGGGTAGTTGACCAGCAACTCGTTTATTTATTGAACAAATACTTATTGGGTGCCTGTCATGTGCCGGGGCCAGGGATGCAGCAATGAAAACAGAAAATGAAATGAACGAACAAAAATTGTCTCCTCTGCCTCTGACATTATGGTGGTGAGAGCAGATAATGAACAAATTAATAAGAAAATAGAATAAATTCAGTAACGTGTGAAACTAATTAGGGGGGAGGGCATGAGAAATGGGAGAAAGATGGCAATGGAAAATATATCTGTCGATCAGGGAAGGACTCACTGAGGAGGCGCCACTTGAGTGAGGACTCACAGAAGGTGAGAGAAGTAAGGAGATTGGGGGGAACCCTGGAGCAGCCATGTAACAGAAAGGCGTCCAGGGCAGCACAGTGAACTGGCAAGACAGGGACAGGGAGTAAAAGGGGCCAGATCAAGCAAGTAGGGTGACCATATAGTGGTTCAAACTGGGATGTTCTTAAAAGCGAAAGAGGGGTAGGTACCAAAAATAACTAATACTATATAACTTTAAAAATATGTATTTCTTGACTAAAAATTGGGTTTTATTATATTGATGGACCTACAAAATAATTCTTTTTTATTAATGTTTATTCTCGAGAGAGAGAGACAGAGATGGAGTGTGAGTGGGGGAGGGGCAGAGAGAGAGGGAGACATAGAATCTGAAGCAGGCTCTGGGCTCCGAGCTGTCATCTCAGAGCCCAACGCGGGGCTTGAACTCACGAACTGTGAGGTCATGACCCGAGCCAAAGTCCGACGCTTAACCAACTGAGCCACCCAGGCGCCCCTACAAAATAATTCTCTTGAAAACTTATTTTCGAAATAAAATTGTCTAGGGGTGCCTGGGTGGCTCAGTCAGTTAAGTGTCCAACTTTTGATTTTGGCTCAGCTCCTGATCTCATGGTTCGTGAGGCTCTGCGTCACAGCAAGGAACCTGCTCGGTATTCTCTCTCTCCTTTTTCTCTGCCTCTCTCTCAAAATAGATAAACTTAAAAAAATAAAATTCTCTAGAATGTTTTTAGATGACATAGCTATAAACATTATTTTTTTTATGTTTATTTATTTTGAGAGAGAGCACAAATGGGGGAGGGGCAGAGAGAGAGGGAGAGAGAGAATCCCAAGCAGGCTCAGCCCTGTCAGCACAGAGACTGATGTGGGGCTCAACCTCACACACCGTGAGATCATGACTTGAGCTCAAATCAAGAGTCAGTCACTCACCTGACTGAGCCACCCAGGCATCTCTAAACATTAAGTTAAAAAAAAAAAAAAAAAAAGCTTGTATATTGATTATTTGAACATTTTTAAACAGCACAGCAAATAATTTTTCTTGATATAGATTCATATACCTTAATTGGTTACCTAGCCATTGTTATCTCTAACACTGTGATGTGGAAATTTTTCTGAAAGATGTCTTTTTTTAAAATATGATCTTATTAGGGCACCCAGGTGACTCAATTAAGTGTCCAACTTTTGATTTTGGTTCAGGAGGTCATGATCTCAAGGTTTGTGAGTTCAAGCCCTGCATTGGGCTCTGTGCTGACAGCATGGAGCCTGCTTCAGATTCTCCCTTCCTCTCTCTCTGCTCCTCCTCTGCTCTCTCTCTCTCTCTCAAAATAAACTAATACATTTTTTTAATAAAATATGATCTTATTATTTTCATATCTTTTAGTATTGCAAACTAGTTAAGGAGCTGCATTTTATATATATGCATTTTATATATAATATATAAATATATTTTGAAGTTATTGATACTTTTAACTGATGCTTCTCTGTAGACCATAATATTGAGAATTAATTGAGAAAATATTCCCACTCTGGATGTTGATGAGCCTATAAGTTCAGGGCAAATTCTGCTAAATGGAGGATATTCTCAAATGTTTCTCATATTAAAATGTATAAATATTTCTGCCCCAGTATTTTCACAGGTGCTGTATTTCTACCTCCATCCAGAGCACCTTTCTTCAATAATATTTTTACAAGACAGAGCTCCTAAGTCGTCTCTTTGTGATTCTTTTCAACATTTTGCCAAATGTAGATACTGCAAAATCATAGGCCTTCACAATTTCATCCCATTCTGGTGGAGAATATAAATTTATCCAATTAAAATTAGAAACTCCATCAAAGACAAGATTTTTTCCAAAGCACAATTTTCAAATTAGGTAATTAAACCATTTGAGCTCTCATCTGTTAAGTTGTTCAATTCCTCCCCGGCTTTTGTAGAGAGAAATTTGAGCTCCTTCCTTTTTGCAAGCTTTGTTTTACATAATTGCAACTTGCTGAAAGCTTCAAAAGCTGAATTTTCATGCTACATTCACTGAATAATTCGATTAAATATTTCTGACTGATTTTCCACATAATGCAACCTATATTTAAGTTGCTTTACAAAATGTTATTTTCAGAGGCTCAGGCATTTCTAAAATCCGATTGATGACAGGCAATACAGAGAGAAAATGCATGCAGCCATGCTGAAATGTTGCTTCCGTATTCAACATCAGCTTCTGTCACAGAAGTTTTGTAGATGAGTTAGATACATATATACTCTGATGGTGGAAATATATATCTGTAAATTTTGACATTTGCAGTTTCTATTTTGATTGGTAGAATCCTGGAGCTTGGATGCAGTCGGGAATTTTGTGCACATCACAACCAATTCAAGCACATTTCTGCTGCATAGGTTTTTTAATATGGAACTTTTTTTTTTTAGCGGCAATTCTGTTCTCCATCAAAATTTGTATTCATATGATCACACACTCACAATAACCCACTTTGTCTTCAATGTTGAACTTCCCAACTAAATTTACAATGGCATTAACAATGTCAGATGTTCTGCTTTTGAGGGAAGAATGAATTTCCAAATACTGAATTTTGATCCTTTCAATTAGAGGGGAAAAAAATCAAAGCATTTTGGAATTAACAAATTTTCTAACTGAGGTCTCTGGTGGCACAGATATAAAATTGACATTATTTGACGGTTTGCAAAGGGAGTCAACTCAATCGTCACATTTACTTCAGTTAGAAGCACAAGAAAACTTGAAGCTGATACCAAACAAAACCAGTTTAGAAGCGACACTTGATGCAGATGTAAAGGTGTGCTTCACTGTGACATGTTAGACACGCCTCCTGCAGCTGCACATGCTAAACCATCAGGCACGTTCTTTTTACATGAGCAACTTATGAAGTAGATGCTGATGTTTCTTCCCTATGGCTGTGTCTTCCTGTCTTCTAAGGGGCACTAACATCTCTACTTGCCACCGGGGGTGGACAGGAAATGTTGGCAAATATTTTGCGCAGATTACACAGTCGTCATCAATTCCTTGAGAAAATTAAACATGTAATTCTGGGTTTGGTTTTGTTGTGAGCCAAATGCTGCTAAAAGCATCTGCTGCAAAAATAAAAGCATTGCCAAATAATAAAACAAATAGCTATGGCTGTACATACACAATTAAGGACAAAGCTGCTTTAATGAGAACATTTAGAATACACTACACTCAGCGGTGAGAATGCTTGGCCTCTATTTCCTGCACGTAATTTGTATGATATTAAGCCACAGTTTCCCATATTTTTTCTGACCCTGAGGAGGTCCATGCTTCTCATGAGCATGAGTGGTGCTATACAGGGTGACCGGCTGGGGAAAAAGCTTCCAAAGTTCCCCTGCCATCACCTGCAACCAGAGGTGTTAGCTGTCCCTGACGGTGCCTAAGCGTTTAGCTTTAAGGGCCCGCACCCTGCATGTTATCCCTGAAAAGGAGCTTGCCAGTTAGGATGTGTCTGAACAGGATCAGGGAAAGAGAGATGAGTTGTCATTAGCCGTCTTTAGGATTCAGCCATAATACAGTTCGAATTCTGTTCACTGAACGTATTTCACATGCTACTAGATGAGGCGTTAGAAGAAGCCAGAAAACACTAATAAGAAAACTTCCTAAAATATGTAAGACTTAGGGTAAATGCCACAGCCAATAACAGGATGTCAAGAAAACAAGCATAAACTCGGGGCTCGTCCGAATGAACCGAGCATATAGTCACCCCACTAAGGTCGGCGTAAAGATGGTGGCTTTTGCTTCAAATGGAGATAGAAATTCACTGTGGGGTTCTGAGTAAAGGAATGACATCATCTGATTGAAGTTTTACGGAATCACTCTGGCTGCTACTCTGAAAGTAAAATGCTGGGGGCAAGGGTAGCAGACCAGTTAGGAGCCTATGGCTATGATTTCGCATTGAGGAAAAGAGACAGTAGCTCCCTAGGAGAGAAATAAACGTTCATCCTTAAAACTGTATGTATATAGCTGCAGGGAGGAACAATGAAAGGGGGAAGGAACCACAGGCTCAGATTTCATGTCTGTGCAACCTGTGATTTCATACCAAGTGTACAAGGACGAATCAGAATATCATAGTTCAAAACACCACATGTGAAAACTACTTAATTCCTCTTCTACACTAATTCTATTCTCATCAAGCAACCTCCTAAGTACAACATAGATTCGTGTAGACTTACATATAGGAAGGAAATATATATATACATATATATGTATATAGCAAATACTAGTATCTATTATTCTATTTGATGATTAGACTGTCTCTAACCAGACAATGATAAATTGGATTTCTGGATTTTTTTTTTAAATATCATCTGAGTTTAATTTGTTTCTGTTGGTCCCCTAGAGTGTCATCATCTCTAGGTATACTAATAATTGAATTTCCTAATACATTTAACAGAAAATAAGACATGGAAAGTTGTGGCCTTAGAGGTCACCCTGAAAAGACTTGTCTGAGCTCCCACCTGGCCTTGCCCAGGTAATCCCTGGTCTTCTGGAGTGTTAATTCCAGACATACTGCAACATGCATCTCTGATGCCCAGACAGCAATATCAGAATTCTCCAAGTAAATTAGGGAAGACTCTGTTACCATGCCCTCACTAGAAAAAAATTTAATTCTCAAAGATTTATTCTTCCATGATGATTTTCTCAATTCTCCTCCTTTCCAAAAACAACCACCTTTAAGTTATCATTGAGGGATTTTTCTTGGATATATGATTCTCTCACATCACTCTACATAAGATACAATTAATTTTCAGAAATGCACTCAAACACTTATATTCAAGGTACTCCAATAAATGAAAGTTACCAGCAAGGGACTTGTATCATTCTGAACAGAAGGGACACCTGAAGTCTCAGCAAGGTCAGTCTCCTTTCTGGAATGCTGATCCAGGGAAAGAGGAGCTGAGCTGGAGGATTCATCACTGTCCTGGAGAGTGGAGCGTTCCAGTTCCTCCAATAAGGCATCTATATTATAAGATACAAGAGAAGCATAATACAGAATATGGAAGTCTTCTGGGATAATTTTCCTCCTTAATTATCCCCACTGTGCCTCCATTCATCTTCTTCTTTTGGGTTAGGGTTATTTTCAAATATCTTCTCTTATTCCATATTTTACTTCAAGACTGTGGTCTATTCTACCAGAAGATGTTTAATGCCTCCACATACTGTGACCTATTTCCTATGGTTGCATTCAATTTCACAGCATCACTCAAGAATTTGACTTCCAAGGGGCGCCTGGGTGGCGCAGTCGGTTAAGCGTCCGACTTCAGCCAGGTCACGATCACGATCTCGCGGTCGTGAGTTCGAGCCCCTTGTCAGGCTCTGGGCTGATGGCTCAGAGCCTGGAGCCTGTTTCCGATTCTGTGTCTCCCTCTCTCTCTGCCCCTCCCCCGTTCATGCTCTGTCTCTCTCTGTCCCAAAAATAAATAAAAACGTTGAAAAAAAATTAAAAAAAAAAAAAGAATTTGACTTCTTATAATGCAGCGTATTAATACTTATCATTCATTTTGGGTGGATTGACTACAAAGATCCCCAATAAGAAAAAAGTAAATCCCTGTATATTTTTCCTATCAGAAAAACAGAAGTAATTATATTACATTTTTTCTAAATATACCAAGACAGTGGGGCACCTGGGTGATGCAGTTGGTTAAGCGTCCAACTCTTAGTCTTGGCTCAGGTCATGATCTCACAGTTGGTGAGTTCGAGCCCCACATAGGGCTCTGTGCTGATGGCGAGGAGCCTGCTTGGAATTCTGTCTCTCCTTCTCTCTGCTCCTCCCCCATTTATGCTCTCTCTCTCTCTCTCTCTCTCTCTCTCTCTCTCTCTCAAAAAATAAATAAACTTAAAAAAAATAAATATACCAAGACAGTAACACTTATTCTTAACTCTGATTATTTTTTTCTCTTACATACCAAGCACATGATAAAACTGTCAAAACCAAGTAGAAGTATTCTTTTAGACTATAGGGGGAAAAAAGGGATCATGGAGAAAACAGCTATTGCAAAATCAAGCAAGATGTTGCAATCCAAATACTTGAGACTTGTTTCCCTTGTAGTTTTTTTCAGAAAAACCAATGCACTTTACAAGTAGCACACTACCACGTTTCTGTTATGATGAAATTAATAATAATTAATAAAAATCAACACATTACAGGCACTATGCTCAGGAACTTATATATTTCATTTAGTCATCCTAATGCTTTAAGGCAGGTGATATTATCATCCTTACTTTGTAAATCAGCTACTCCTGATGCAGCCTTGTCTGACTGATCCTGGACTATCTGATCCCAGACCCTGCACTAACTTCAAGTCAAAAATTCCAGTCCCCATCCTCACGCAGATTCTCCGGGCCATCTTGGCATGACTTCTCCGAAGTCACTTCCTCATCCCCATAATGAAATCATTTTATTACAAGTTTTCTCAAATTGTGGGTTGAGATCCATTAGTGGATCTGTGGTGGATTTCTTACCACAGGTCATGTTTTCTTTAAGTTAGCAAAACAGTGGATTATATTATTTCTAAGGATCTGCCTAGGTCTGAAGTCCTCAGATGAGGAAAATGAACTTTACACAGGTCATTAAAAAAACAGATTTTCATTTATTTTAGATATCAGGGGGGATGGGTATTTATTAACGGCATAAGAAAAGACTTAGTCATTTCTGCCCAAAAGTCCATCCACTGATGAACAGATAAAGAAGATGTGGTGTATGTATATACAATGCAATATTATTCAGCCATAAAAAAAGAATGAAATCTTGCCATTTTCAAAGATGTGGATGGAGCTAGAGAGTATCACGCTAAGTGAAATAAGTCAGAGAAAGACAAATACCATATGATTTCACTCATATGTGGAATTTAAGAAACAAAATAGATGATCGTGGCGGGGGTGGGGGAGGGGAGGGAAAGAGAGAGGAAAACCAAGAACCAGACTCTTAACTATACAGAACAAACTGATGGTTATCAGAGAGGAGGTGGGTGGGGGTATGAGTGAAATAGGTGAAGGGGAGTAAGGAGCACACTTGTTGTGATGAGCCCCAGGTGATATATGTAAGTGTCAAATCACTATATGGGACACCTGAAACTAGTATTACACTGCATATTAACTGGCTGGAATTTTTTTTAAAATCTAGTAATGTCTTGCAAGTGAAATTTTCTACAGATCTTTCTTAGTCACCCATCTCATAAAAATATTGAAGTTTATGCATCATTTTAGAGATGAGCAAACTGAGCTAAACTCTTCAAGGCAAACTACCCTTCAAAAACTAACGGCAGTGGAAAAAAAGAGATGAAGGGGAAACTGAGGTTAAAAGAGATTTAAGAAACACAACTAATTTCGATGTGTAAACTTCAATAAAAAGAAAACAAGGAGGAATATTGAACACTGAATATTCAATACTTTAAATAAGCACTGTTAACTTATATTAGATGTAAAAAGACATTTGATAATATTAAGTAATGTCTGTTAACATTTTCCGTGTTTCATGATATTAAAGAACGATTATGAATTTTGTTCGTGATAATGCTATTATGGTTATTTGTATATGTACATATTTATTTTAGAGATTAATACTGAATTATTTACCAATGACATGAATGTAATATCCGATTATCACTTTAACATAATCCAAGAGTGGGGCGCCTGGGTGGCTCAGTCGGACAAGTGTTGGACTTTGGCTCAGGTCATGATCTCACCATTCACGTCGGGCACATGGGGCTTTGAGCTCACAGCTGCCAGCAAGGATCCTGCTTCAGATTCTCTGCCTCCCTTTCCCTCTGCCCCTCCCCACCACGTGCATGCTTTCTCTCTCTCTCTCTCTCTCTCTCAAAAATAAATAAACATTAGGGGCACCTGGGTAGCTCAGTTGGTTGGGCGTCTGACTTCAGCTCAGGTCATGATCTCATAGCTTGTGAGTTCAAGCCCCGCATCGGGCTCTGTGCTGACAGCCCAGAGCCTGGAGCCTACTTCAGATTCTGTGTCTCCCTCTCTCTCTCTGCCCCTCCCCCACTCACACTCTGTCTCTCTCTCTCCTTCAAAAATAAACATTAAAAAAAAAAAAAAATAATCCAGGAGTGAAAGGAATGGATGGGTGTATTAATGAAATAAGATTGGCCAAGAGCTGATGATTGTTTACGCTGGTTGATAGGTATACTAGATTTCATTAAACTATTTTCTTTACTTCGTATATTTTAAAATTGCTGATAATAAAAGATTTTTTTAAATGAACAAAAAAGAAAAGGAAAACTAAAGTAGAAAGAGAAAGCAAAACTTTTTTCTAATAACCTTACTAGCCAGAATGAATGCCAAACTGAGTTCCAAAGTTTTATTCGGTGCCCCTCCATTAAGACGTAGCCCCCCCCCCTTTTGTTTTCTATTTTCTAAGCTTCACTCCAACCAGAAGTCATACATCTCCTTGGATTCAAAATAAAAGAGCATTTACAATAAAGATTAGGGGAGAGAGGAGACCCTCCATGAGGCACACACAACATCTCTAGGAGTAGGTTACACACCAAAGTTAGTGAAACTCTCCCCGCTGGGTCATGAGTTAACAGGCCTCCCTCTTCCCGTTTCCTATGAATGCACATACACCAACACCCGAGATTATCTTGCTTTCTGCCAGATTCCGTAATTTGAAGATGACTAACTTCAGTATGACAAATGCAGGGTTACAAGGGGTGGGGGGTGGTAGTACGCTGAAAACTCCACAGTCCTTCTCTGTGGTGCTTCATCTGTGGAAATCCAATCATGTCAACATTAACATGAAAGGAGTAAGGTGAGGTCTCTTGGGGGATCTCACTGGATTGTAAAGCTTTCATTCAGAGCCAGAGGCTGCTCCTGGTTCCCCATTAGCTGGCCTCCCTGAGTAATGAAGCTTCAGGTAAAAGCTGGTGGCTGCAAACTACCGACCTTGGAGGAGATACTGCAAAAAGAAAATATCTGCCTGCCTTTGCTGACCTGTCACCTGTTAGGAGGTTTGGTACTTTCCCCCTTTCTCCATTTCTGGACCAGGTTTCTCTACCATTTCATCCTGCTCAACTAGGGCAAAACTGTACAAATCTAATTTGTAATTTTTTTAAGTATCTGGGTTGTTCTACTGGCTGGAACACACTTCTAAAACAGGAGAGGGATGCCTGGGTGGCTCAGTTGTTTGAGTCTCTGATTCTTGATTTTGGCTCAGGTCATGATCTCACAGTTGGTTGAGTTTGAGCCCTGCATCAGGCTCTGTGCCGACAGCGTGGAGTCTGCTTGGGATTCTCTCTCCCTCACTCTCTGCCCTTCCCTGGCTCATTCTCTCTCTCTCTCTCTCCATCTCAATAAATAAACAAATAAACATTAAAAAAAAAAACAATAGGAGAACACCTTGTAGATTAATCAGTTTTGGTGTTAGGGGTTCCTGAGAGCGATACTGAACAAGTTTATTATTTTTCTTAGTTTTCTCATTGGAAATAAAAAGTGGATAATACCTATTTCAGAGAGTTGCTTCAGACACTAACATGATTAATATCTGTAAAAACGTTAGGTTTTAGCTTAACTCGCTGAATACTTATTAGTTCCCTTTTGAATTACCTGCGTGAAAGCCATTAGGTGTTGCTAAAATACGAAAGAAGGGCTAGATTCTAGTGAGCTGGACTTTGAACTTAGAAACGTGAACTTCCCCAATTCTCACACAGAATAAGAATGTGGATTCTAATCCAAGTCCAAAACATGTTCTACCCCAAGCAGCAAAAGAGAGACTTCACCTTCAAAACAGTTTTGTGTCTATTAAATACCACCTTTCCCTCTTCATTAACATCTCTTTCCTCCTATAATTTGCCTTTCTTCCTTTCTCTGCTCCTCGCGCTCTCAAATTACACTCCCAATAACTAACACTCCCAATAATTAACAACAGCAACAAAAGACAATATGCGAGATACGTTTTGTTGTTGTTGTTGTTGTTGTTGTTCACACTTTTGACATACCCCAGACATACAAAAACCCGTAACACTATGGAATTAATACAGCTTGGAAAGCGAGTAAAGGTTAGTGACTCAGTGTTAGGAAGGATGCCAGCAACAAAGGTCAGCCGAGGATAAAGAATGAATCCCAAGAATGACAAAGCTTCCATTACTCCAAAGATTTGAAGTCAGCGATCTCTCTGAGCCATGTGGCCAATTGTTTCACTGCTGGTTTTAATTGTTTGAAGTGGAAAGAGTATCATATTTGCAGTCCGTAGTAATCTGTTCCTTGAGAATTCCTCCAAATAAAGAGCTTAGCAACAGAATTGCTGGAGTTATTGTGCTAATTCTCCTTGGTTTAATACTAAACCATGGAACAAATGAAACCACCCTGGCCTTTCTCCAACCTTTACAGATGTCTCATTCTTGCTCTTCCATTTCTTCTCCTCACCAACACCATCTATCCCTCCCCCCTTTTTTTTCTTCCTAAATCATATCTCTGCAGGTGCCAACTGTGTGACCACCCTGTGACCTCCAATAGTCGCCAAGGGGCAAATACTCATAATAAACAATTCAGTCCAAAAGTATTTGTGCATGGTTTACTCCGCTAAGCACCAAACTCTGCCTGTTTGTGCCACTAAAAGAGTGCACCCGGAGTTCCCCAAGAACAATCCTAGTTCCTCACGCTTCACTCTTGGTTGGGCTGAGGTCAAGAGAGAAGTGGAAACAAAATCTTCCAGCAGCACCCTCCCCCTGGCTAGAAGTACATCCCACCACACAGAGATGGTAGCCAAGTCTTCATTCCTTCAGTTTCCCCTCCAGGAAGGTCCTCACTCACCTAACTCTTCCATTGTCACGCACCCCAAGATGCGCTGGTCCCACAGGTTGTGAGGAACTGTTTTAGCATGTGCTGAAGAGGACTGCAAAGGAACTGAACGAAACAGCATGAAGCAGCCTCTATAACCCTTTTTGGTTCCTGTATTTGCGTAGCACTTCCTCTCTTTTGATTTGGTGAGTTTTTTTTTTTTCTTTTCTTTTTGAAAAGTTAGGGTTCTAAAAATGGGACATAGAAAGATGGGTAGTAGGATTTGAGTTCTGTTAGTGCATTGGACAGGGTGATAAAGATTCAAAATTAACTTTGAAAAAATTGAACTCCTACTATGTGCCAGGATTCATCTTGAATTCATGGGAGTGGCAGATTTGTACTTGTTTCCTCCAGTGTGGCTGGAGCATCAGAAAACCTGCTGTGTGTGAGTGTATGTGAGTATGTGTATGCGTGTGTGTGCACATAAAGCTGGGGACCACAAAAGCAGTTTCCTTCATAAAATTTCCATCAGTTAACCAGCACCCAATTCGTTTTGCTGTCTTCATTCACTTAATTATCCTGAAACTATGCTTCCCTGCTTTCCTGAATAGACTGTAAATCCATTAAAAGCAGGGCAGAGTAGTAGTCACATTTAGATTTTCAGGGCCTGGCTACGTCTGTGGTCCAAAACACAACCAACTACAGCAGTCATGAAGAATGAAATGGGAAGACAAGACACAAGGCGTTAAGCTGCAGATGTCTCAGTGAAGCACAATTTCTGCTTAGCTATGTTGCTTTCTAGCAATTTCTCTGAAAAAGGACACTGAGATTAACTTTCATCTTTTACCACTCTGATTTTACTCACCTTGAATGAAATAAAACATTTACAAAAGGCCTCCTATGAGAAGGCAGTGTGTGAAGAACTATAATTATGGCCCTGTGAAACAGATATTATCTCCATCTCTACCAGTAGTGAAATAAATTCAAGGAATGGTAACTTGAGGAAATTAACAGAATTATAGGTAGCTTTACTATTTACTATAATCCAGAGAGAGAGAATCTAAAGCAGGCTTCTCACTGTCAGTGCAAAACCCGAGGTAGGGCTCAAACCCACCAACCCACGAACTGTGAGATTGCAACCCATGAATTGTGAGATCGTGACCTGAGCTGAAGTCAGATGCTCAACCAACCGAGTCACCCAGGTGCCCCAATCCAGATTTAGTTTCAATGCCTGTGATCTTTCCTCTGCAATCCAGTGGTCTTTTTTTTTTTTTTTTTTTTTTGGTTGATCTAAAGGAATTATTGATTCTTTCATTCCCTCCTGACACAAAGATTTTTTTTTTTTAATCAAAAGATTCCCACTCTGCATTACTTTGAGCAGCCATTGGATGTCAGTGCTGTTCCAAAAGTCCAGATGGGTTTGAAAAAATTCCCATCCACACTAATCTGTAGTTTTTACAACTGAAATGTCACTAGTCCTATGAAAGTGCAGAACACTCGACAGCAAATATGCCATTTGCCTCATCTGAACTGGTAACTAAGCCAAGACACCAAGGAAAAATGCACTTCAGCACTTGGCTTGCAAATATTAGACTCCATCTGCAGTTTAACTTAATGATTTATGTGAAATTTAGAATTGGATCCCCAGATCTTGTTTCCAACTGCTTTCTCTGGGGGGTTTTAACCCTGGATGTTTTATTTTCTAGGGGTAAGAACCATTCTCTCACATCGCTTCCTGGGTATAGTTCATGAAAAGCAGTAAGGAAGGAATGCAGGAGTCACTGACTGCAACTTGGAAAACAAATGGAAACTCCCATTTGACGCATTAGGATAATATAGTTGCATACGCTAGTGAACAGACAGGTAATTTCTGACAAAGCTGCTATTCTGACCGTGCTTCCTGTGCAGCAGAAACATTCAAAACCACAGAAGCCAAGTGGCTTTGAGGGAGGGAGCATGAAAGAGGCCTTGGGTTTCTCTGAGTAGGTCACAGAATCATGATAACAACCCTTCACCCTACCCCCTTCCCTGCAGCCCAGGGACCACAGCCAAGTTAGGCAGCTGACACCAGCTCCTTGGCACCAACATCTGGTAAAACGGCAACTCTAGAATCCTTTCTGCAAACTTTTATTTAAAAAAAAAAATTTTTTTTTTACCGTTTATTTTTAATAGACACAGAGAGACAGAGTGCGAGTGGGGTAGAGACAGAGAGAGACGAAGACACAGAATCCAAAGCAGGGTCCAGGTTCTGAGCTGTCAGCACAGAGCCCCACGTGGGGCTGGAACCCACCAGCTGTGAGATCATAACCCGAGCTGAAGTCCCAGGCTTAATGGACTGAGCCACCCAGGCGCCCCTCCACAGACTTTCATTAAGAACCAAATGAGTGGTGGGTTTGTGCTATGCGCCAAGCACCCGACGGATCCAGATTCAGTGCCTGACCTCTAGGAGCTCACGGGTCACACGTAAGATGACGAGGCGTATACTGCAAATATGAACGCTAGGAGGTGCAAAGTAACCAACCCAGGCCACTGTGAACGTGGCCACCCAAGAAATGTGTCGCCAACACCGATTCCAAAGTCGGGAAAACAGTCCTAAGCTATCCCAACCAGCAACTGCCCCGACAACCCAGCTGGGATCTGTGCAAGTTTCGCGGCCTAACCCGGAAATACTACCTCCTTGAAAGAACAGACGCCCACTGCAGAACGAGTAAACTACCTTTCCCATCGTGCATCACTCAAAACCTCCCAGCATCCTCTACGCCTCCGGTTGCCTGTCATCTTTTCCTAAAGCTCAGGATATTCAGGACTTCATCTCCCAGGATGCCTTTTGACAAGTTGACCCTGCGCATGCGCCAAGAGGCGGGCCCTCCTTGCCCTCACGACCCCGCCTCTGTTCTACCGCCGCCATTTTTTCAGAGACTTTCATCCGGCAGCCGACGGCGTTTTTTTTCTTAAAGGAGAAGCGACAACTCAAAAAATTTTCCCCTTCTTTCCGCAAGACCTGGCGGCGCTGGGGACAGAAAGGCCACAGACAGGAAAGTGGGGTCGGGGTGGAGGCAGAAGAACGCCAAGGCTACTTCCACGGCTTAAGGAAGAAGGATAGAAAGAGCCCTGTGGCATTAGCGGCTCCTTAGGGAGGCAGGTGCGCGCGCAGCCAGTCCAGGGTGCGCGCGAGGCGGGGAAAAAGGTGCGTTTTCCTCCCACCAATCTCCTCGCGGGACCTGCTCCTCCCACTGCCCCTAGCGCGCGTTGAGCTCGTGGGGCGGGGGAGGGGGGGAGGAAGGTCACTTTAGGATTGTCGCGAGACGCAGCCGTTTAACGGTGAGAACGGGTGCGCGGGGAAGGAAACCTCGCGCGCTCCCTTAGAGCCGTTTCCTGATTGGTTGAAGGAAGGGGTGGGGGAGGGAACCTGGTACGTCGCTGCGTGAGAGGCCGCGAGGGGCAGGGCGAAGAAGCCGTCCCTCCTCTCCGATTGGTCCGCTGCACGTCTGTGGCGGGCGCGCGCGCCGCCAGCGGTAGCGGGCCTTGAGTGGCAGGGGGTGGGGGGGGCGCCCTCGGAGCCGGGCGGAGGGGAGGGGGGAAAGAGGAGCGCTGAGTGAGATTGAGCCGGACGCTCCGGGAGGCGAAGGGGGCGGGGGGAGCAGCGCCGCGGCCGCCGCCGCCTCCGCCTCCGCCGCCTGGGACGAGGGGGTGGGGGACGGACGAGCCCCGATGCCGGGGGAGACGGAAGAGCCGAGACCCCCGGAGCAGCAGGACCAGGAAGGGGGAGAGGCGGCGGCGGCCAAGGCGGCTCCGGAGGAGCCCCAACAACAGCCCCCTGAGGCGGCGGCGGCGGCGGCGCCTGCAGGGACCACTAGCAGCCGCGTGCTGAGGGGAGGTCGGGACCGGGGCCGGGCCGCTGCGGCCGCCGCCGCCGCCGCTGTGTCTCGCCGGAGGAAGGCCGAGTATCCCCGCCGGCGGAGGAGCAGCCCCAGCGCCAGGCCTCCCGACGCCCCAGGGCAGCAGTCCCAGGCCGCGAAGCCCCCGTCTCCAGCTCAGGGCAAGAAGAGTCCGCGACTCCTGTGAGTAACGCAGTCTTTCAGGCGGTGGGAAAGACCCCCCTCTGTCCGCACGCAACCTTCTCGGCTCCCGTAGCGCCCACTCCACGTGACATCCTGCCTGCTCTGCCCCCTGCCGGCTCGCGCGCCAGATGTCACGCCGCCTCCCTGCTAGCTGTCCCGTCGCTCCTCTCTGGCCCTCCCCCGTGCCCTCCGTCCGCGGGGCCACTTCCCCTCTCCCCGAGGTCGTCCTTTGTGGGATACACCTTTCCTGCGCCTTTAGCGGCTCTCCTCTTCCCCGCCGCCGCAGGCTTCGCCCGCGCTCTGGCATCTGCACTCCCTTTGTCAGCCTGTCCCTTCCCCTCGTAAGGCGGCCCTCCAGTATTACATCACATCCCCATTAGGAAATCAACAGCACGGTCTTGGCTTCTAAAGTGTGTGGCCCCCACCCCCCCTTCCCATTAATTAGCTCGAGAGCCAGTTGTATGAGCAGCTTTATGTAGTTTGTTCCACTCTGCTGAATTTTCACATCACGTTTCACTTGTTTGAGGAATCTGGTGCTTAGGAGGGTGAAACGTGGCTCTGCCAATTTTAAGTGTAGTCTTTCACATAGCAGAATCAGATGGGTATCTTTTAGTGGTTTTCCTTTTATTTTATTTTATTTATTTATTTATTTAGTTTTAGTTTTTGCTTCTCTGCTTGTGCTTATGCTCCAACGTAGGAACTTCATCCTTAAAAGACAATTCTTCAAGGAATTCTGTTATCACCTAGGGATAATGGAGGGACCAGGAACAAATAGTTAAAGATGTTTCTATGTCGGAAATACTGAGTACGTGTGTTTGTAAATTGTAGAAATTAATCATATTAGCCATTGAATTCGTCGCTGAAAACATTTTTATCTTTCGACTTTCAAGTGAAAAAAATGGGTAAAAGGGAAAATTGGAGTGGGGGAATTACAGTTTTAAGTGCCCCCTCCCAAAGATAGTGTGGCAAGATTTGGCTTATCCCAAATTTAAAACTTGAAAACACCTCTTCCAAAATTAAAACTTAAGTCTCTGACTTGCATTCTTGTCTTAGAAGCCCCTCAGAAAGAGATAAAATTCAGAGGTGTTAGATGTACTTCAAATTTTTGAATGTTATTTAACATAATCCGTAATCCATAATCCAATCTGTACATACAAATCATTTGGCTGCGATTGGGATTCTAATTCCTGTAGATTAATTACAGTCACAAAAACTTTTAAGATTGTGTATTTAATCTCACCAGTTTGAAAAGAGCTATCATTACCCTTACTTGGATTAAGTTCCTTGGACAAATTTCTTCAACTGCGTGTGCTT
This sequence comes from Herpailurus yagouaroundi, assembly GCF_014898765.1. Taxonomy (NCBI): domain Eukaryota; kingdom Metazoa; phylum Chordata; class Mammalia; order Carnivora; family Felidae; genus Herpailurus; species Herpailurus yagouaroundi. The sequence goes on along the minus strand of NW_024412418.1, from coordinate 2,715,835 downwards.
TAGTTTCATTGTTTATAGGAGCTAATGTTAATCCTTATGAGATGAATTAGAATTAAGTACAGCACGTGAAGCACTTAACACAAAGCCTAGTACGTACTACATGCAGTCTTTGCTAAAAGTTAGTTTTGAGTGGTGGTAGCATACCAGAGACGTAAGCGGTGCGTGGTGGTTTTATGTGAGCTCTGCAAAGTTGGGATTTTTTTTTCCATTTCCTTCTTTTGCCACACCTGGGAAAGTTAATAACCTCATAATACATTTTTAAATGCCCTTCCATTCTCACCTACCCATCTGAGTAAAATATACCTAAACTTCCTTGCTCATTTCCCTCCCACTTTCCTACCAGTTTTACTTACAGAAATGATGTCTCAACCTGATGACACCTAGTGCAATAGTTTTTTTTCCATTTCTTTGGTTTTTTTCCCCTAACTCTTGGCAAAAAAAGTACTTACGAGTCTTTTTACTTTAAAACAGTTGAACTTGGATGAAGATGACTTAATTAAATCCCTTCAGTTTTTTTCCTCCATATTATTCCCTGGGGGGAGAAAGATAGAGCCTTAATTCTTAGTGTCCTTCCCTTTTATCCAGTATTGCAAAAGATAGTAGTGTTCTCTTACCTTCTCTTAGCCTCAGAACTGTCTCTTAAAGTTACGCAATTTTGATCAGATTGTTAAAATAAATTTTCCTAGTAATAATTTACTGCATGCCCTAGAAATCAAAGGAGTTCTAAAGCATTTCAGTTAACTAAACCATGATTGAGCAGTAACTGGGCCCGGTACCCTGTTGGGCGAGGCTTTATAAAGGTAAATGAGACATTGTCCTGGTCTTGAAGGACTTTGCAGTCTGAAGGAAAGATGCAGTGATTAGTGCAGGTTTGTGAAACATGTATGCATGGTTTATGGATTTTCAGAGTGATAAAGTAAACTTTAAAACTAATCAGTTAAAATTATTTAACCGTTCAAGATATTTCAGAAGGTTTTTTTCTTTTTTTTTTCATGTTTGTTTATTTTGAGAGAGAGGTGGGGTCAGGAGGGAGGGACAGAGAGAGAGGGGGAGAGATAATCTCGTGCAGGCTCAATGGTGTCAGTGCAGAGCCTGACACAGGGCTCAGTCTTGGGGCTCAGTCTCGCAAAGCATGGGATCATGACCTGAGCTTAAATCAAGAGTTGGATGCTTAACCACATTACCCACTGAGCCACCCAGGCACCTCTCGTGAGGTTTTGAGTATCAGTTTACTGAACCCTGGTCAAGTATTCTCTGACCTTCTTCTCTATTTTCCTAACAACATATGGCAATTTTTTAAAAAGAAGGAAGAGATTTAATCTCTGTCTTAATTACTTGTTCTTTTCAGGTTCTTTTACATATTCCAACGTTTCCTCCTATAAATTCTCAGTAATAGCTGTTTCACCTACATTTGTTTCTCTTGATTGAAGAGACAGCAAAGTGTACAGTAGTTTAAAAGGTTAATAGCTACAGGGATTTGGATTGTTTGAAACCTCTTTTTTTGTTAGAAGGCAAAGTAATGAAGTAGAAAAAGATTGGACTAGATAGTTTCTGCTCCCAGCTTTCTACTACTCACTAAGTGACCTTGGACAAGTTACTTAAGCTCTTTAAATTAGTGTCTTCATCAATAACTGACAATTTATGATTTGTGAAGTTAGCTTTATAATTAAGTGATAACTAGGTTACAGTTTTTAATATACATTTATGCTTGTAACAATGTTTTCGTTTACATTGAAACATTCAAAAGTTAATGAACAGGAAATCCTTATGGAAGGAAATGATTTTTCAGTGAATTTGCTCAAAAGAAAGGCATAAAGTTAAATGCTAGAAACATTTTAAAATAAAACTTTAAGGCTAATTATAAGAAAAGATAAACCAAATATGAAGAAAGGTTTTTATATCAGTACTATTGAAGAATTTGGTTCATCATTTGCTGTATTTTGGCCAATAAGCTTAAGAGTTCAGATTCTTATATTTTAATTGCAGATGTTTATATACATGTCTAATTTTTATTTTATTAATAACATTTTTTAAATGTTTATTTTTGAGAGAGATAGACACAGTGTGAGCAAGGGATGGGGCAGAGAGAGAGAGAGAGGGAGACCCAGAATCTGAAGCAGGCTCCAGGCTCTAAGCTGTCAGCACAGAGCCTGATGTGGGGCTCAGACCCACAAACCGTGAGATCATGACCTGAGCCAAAGTTGGACGCTTAATGGACCGAGTCACCCAGGCACTCCTAATCCACGTCTCATTTTAAAGTATATGTACATTTCTCGGGGTGCCTGGGTGGTTCAGTTGGTTAAGTGTCTGACTTCTGCTCAGGTTATGATCTCATGGTTTGTGAGTTCTAGCCATGCATGGGGCTCACTGCTGTCAGTGCAGATCCCACTTCAGATCCTCTGTTCCCTTCTCTCTCTGCCTCTCCCCGCCACTCTCCCATGCTCTCGCTCGCTCTCTCTCTCTCTCTCTCTCAAAAATATTTTTTAAAAAAACTATATGTACATTTCTACCATTTTTTTTTCTGAATTCATCAAGTTAAAACATCTGCTTTTTACTAATACGGAAACTAATTCTTAAACTAAAAGTAGGTTAGATTGCAAAAAAGGCTTCTTTTTGTTCTACCATGATCATAAGGCCTGTGTTTAGCCAATGCACTTCGTGTAAAACTTCAGTAAATACTTTTTTAAACTTATAGCTATTGAGTAACCCTATTGGCTAAAATGGAGTATTCTTAGAGGGACTACTACAGGTTTCGGGGGAGGTTATAAATGAAGGAAACAAATATTGCTCTATTTTCTGGTACATGGCATTCCATTTTTGGTGTATTTTCTTGCTTAAAGTAAAATGGTAGTAAACCTTTGGGTGACACTTTCTTGCTATTTCCTTTTGTAAGGTGTCATGATAATGGGAATGAAAAGGCAGTAATATTCTGAATTGAAACAGCTTTTGAGACTCTTTGGAGAAAGCTCCAGTTGTAGAAGTTTAAAATTCTGAGCCTTCCTCTTATGGTGATCAATATGGTAATAGAAACATGTTAGCATTCCAAACGGTTTTTGGAAAGTTTATTGCATAGTTTCAAAATTTAGCAATTAAATCTGTACTTCTCCTTTAGAGTTCGGATGATTAGCAGTTATCTTATGTTAATTATTAACTGGGATGTTGATAATATAATTTAAAGTAAAGTTATAATACCAAGCTTTAAAAAAAAAAGTGGGATGAGAAAATGATAGCTGTTCTTTCTAAGGAGAACAGATTTTTGTATTATGCTATGGCTTCTGTATTTGGACATTCTTTTATTACATAAGATTTTCATTTATATCAGGGTTACTTTCAAAAAATAAAAAAAAAACCAAACCAACTTTGTACTGCTTCAGAAATACTGTGTGACATCTTTACAATACAGACCCAAGACCTGAGGACTTTTGAATTTGGGTAATGACTCCAGGGGCAGGGGTTCATTTTACCACACTCAACAGTTATGAATGATAGAAATGTTAACAAATTTAAGACAAGATAGTAACATTTTTAAAAATCCATTTATAACACATAAAACTCTTTGCTGTTGCTATCTAATTTGTAAAGTACAAATTATATTTATTTCTAAGGTCCAGTCTTTTGCTTTGTAGAAATAGATTTTGACTTGGGTATAACAAATGAATAATTTGGGGTTTTCTGTTAGGTTCATTAAATTTTTCTTATGAAAATTGTCAAGTATACACAAAGTAGAGAAAACAGTACAGTGAAATCTCCATAGTTGTCAAGATTTTGCTCGTTACCTCTATCTCCCTTCTCCTCCCCGCTTTTTTTGACAGACATACCTTAGAGAAAATCTCAAACGTTTTATTTCACCCCTAGTTACTGCATTTAGTAAAATAAGGACATTTTCTTACATAACCACTTAATATAATCAGCAATATTTCCTTTGTATTAATCTTTTTATAGTTAGAAACTGTCTTGAAGAATACTGTAGCTGTGTGCTGTCAGATATGATAGCTATTTAAATTTACATTAATCAAAATTAAAAATTCACTTCCTCAATTACATAAGCTATTCCAAGCACTCAGCCACATGTGACTATCATATTGGAAAGTGCAGATATATAGTATTTTCATCATTGCAGAAAGTTCTATTGACCACACTACTCTAGGTGCTTTCTGCATCACTCTGGAGATGAACCTGAAAGAGATAAATATCTGTGTTTTAAGAAAGTGTGCAAGATTGTTCTTTTAATAGTTGATTCTCATTTCTTTCAGATGCGTGGACAAAGTAACAACTGACAAAGGTAAGACTTGATCATTCTTATCTGTCGTGTACATTACACTGGTTGTTTTATAATCTGATAGAAAATAGAATAAACTGCAGCCTAATGATTCAGATTGTTCTCATTTAAAAGTGACTTTTATTTAGTAAAAAATTATTGGTGTGATTAGAACCTATTTAGATACTAGGTTTGGGCAAGTGGAACATTTTGGCATTATTTGGAAACCTAATCAGTGTGAAATCAGATTATCTCATTTCAGTTTATTGCAATTTGTTTTTAGCTATATGGTTTTTTAGTAAAGTAACAGAAATGATACACAATATACAGAGTATAGACAAAATCTTGGTGCCTGTAGAGACTCAAATTATAAATGCAGTTTGAAGAATGTGAGAAGAAAAGTGTTCTAAGATTTCATTCAGCCTGATGAATCATTAAATGGGATCATTAGACTGTTTCTCTTTAAAAGAGTTTTACCAAACCAAATATAGGTATTAAATGTAGTCTTCTGCTTATCTGGATTATGAAAGAAAGCTAATGTCCACCTTTTTAAAAACAAAAAACAACTTTTTTTTTTAAAAGACTTTATTCTGGCTTTGCAGATTGGATTATTAAAATAGCCCCTAACATGCTGGGCCAGTTGCTCAGTCATTATATGTATATATTTTTTCTAGTTATTGCCTGCATTTCTTGATGCTAAATCAAATATGCAGCATCCGTTTTAAGACTGGAACAAGTATACTTTTAAGTGCATTTCATTTATTGTGTCTGACAAATCTAACTGAGGCTTGGCCAATTATGTATGTACATGTGTTTATGTATGTATGTGTGTGTTTATATACATACATATGTTCGTATGTATTAAGATTTTTCTCATCATAAAGAATGCTTTGAGAAAATGTAACATGTATAAGGCAAGTTTAAACCCTGGATTTTAATGCCATGTAGAAGAATGACAGTGTGATTAGGAACCAGTGACTTAAATTGGTGGCTGCTTTGTAAATAATTAGATACCAGTTACCAGGTTTTTTTTTTCCTCTGAATTTTAGAACCTGAGGCTAGTATTTCATATCAGGCAGAAATATTTATTCTAGGCAAATTTTTTTGTGTAGAAAACTTTGCATGACCAGTTTGCTGCTCTTACTTGGAAAATAGAGTCTGCCAAGAATGGAAGGTCTAACGTTCCTTATTCAGAGATCATTTTGAAATGTTATATTGTGAAGAAAACATAGACAGGTGGCAATCAAGTACCAGAGCAGTTTTTATTAAAACAAAAGACAAAATCCTCAGTTTGCCTTTATTAGAGCTAAAGTTGTTTGATGTGTCTAAAGAGTATGTATAAAGAAATTATTTTGGGTTGCCTTGAGGAGAACTTGGAGGATGTGGTGGTAATTTTGAATCTCTGTTGGAGATAAATTAATTGCTCTTTGCATAGATGTCTTAAACCAGAAATTGGCTTGTTACATAGCCGTGCAGCTGTGGAGAGATTAAACTGCATTCTGGGTAGCTCAGTCTCCATCAGTTCACTCAATTCATTAGTTAAATGCTCCGAATCTCTAGTTAGAGCTCAGCACTTGAATTCAAGTTCTGCCTTTTATTGCAAATAATATCAATACCTGAAAATCCAGTGAACACTCAGTAAAAGGTAACTGTAAAATTTTGAAGAAATAGATACTCTCCAGCCCTCATTTTCATCTCTTCATCGTGGCTGTTCAACTCTGAACAGTATATAGGAACATAAGAAAACTGTATCTTACGTACGTTTAAACAATAGACCAGGGAATACAGAAGTGGAGGCTATGGTGGTCACTTTTCCCTATGCTTTTAAATTCACCTCGATTCTTACCCTTTTTCTTGTCATTTAACTTCTCAGAAAGTTGTTCTGTTACTCTGGAGTGGTTTTCATGTTCAGTTGGCTGCATTTTAACTGAAGTAACTCAACTCATTCCAAAGTTCTTCAAAATTTTGAGCAGGTTTTTGATATTTTCTAGAGGTACTACTAATTCTGTTTCCTTAATATTGACAAGATGTTTTCAGGATTGTGTTTAACTCTTATTTACTCCAAACAGCGTGAAACTATATCCTTTCCTTCAGTCAAAGATAAGAACCTTGGACATGTTTGAACAAATAATGTTGCATACACACAAAAAACAACTTGTTTTAAAATTATGAAGTTGCAAAGTGCCATGTTGATTGTTTTACGCTTGAAATAGTAAAGAAACATATTTGTATTGGTTCCTGTTCTTGTATTTATTTAACCCAGATAGGTATATGTAAAACAAATGGAAAATGAAAATATATAAAAACAAATGGAGATTTGCAAAGATAGTGTTTATTAATTCATTGAACAAGTAGTTGTTGAGCATCGCATTATGTGTCCAGCAGCATTCTAGGTACTAGGTTGTGCTGGTAATCAAATCAGTGCAATGAAACATTTGATTAAAATAATGTGGTTCAGAGTTTGATGAAGTTACGATGTCATGGGAAGACCCCTTTTGAGGTGACTTTGTAACTGAGACCTGAGTGTGCATGTAGATAGCTGAAGAGCGTTCCACACAGAAGAAGCAAAAAGGGAAAAACTTGAAACATGAAAGTTAGTTTACCATTGCCAGCTTCCAAGAGTGTTAGCAGAAATTTTGTGGGATGGAGCCTAGCAGGTTCCTTTTTAACTTTGCTCTCTGTTTTCATTCTGTTCTCTGTTTTCAACTAATGTTATTCTTATGGTAATAAGTATAGTGATAGTTTGCCGCAATGCAATGTAGTTTATTAGTAATTCCAGTGTTACTTTATCCACTAATTTTAATTTCTTTACTTTCAAACCTCCAACTAAAACTGCCCAAGATGAAACCTTATAAAAAAAAAAAAAGGAGACTATAATATCTTAATGTTTACTAAAGTGAGTTTCAAGTGTTTCGTGGAATAATAAGTATTTACAGAGTCAAATGTGCTAGGTGTTTGAGTCATCAGTGTGTTAGTTTTTTGTTTTTTTTTTTTTTATTGCAGGGCCTCTCAGATTTTGTTTGTTGAGTAGTGAGCAATAAAAATACCAAAATGTGCAGTAACTCCCTAACTTAATTGACTATAATACACCCCCCCCCCCCGGTGTTTTTAAGGGGTAGCTCATAAAATTAGAATTTGTGGAAAACACTTCGGAGCACTGAGTGCTTAAAATTTTGATTGTATTAAACTCTGGGTCTCACCTTTTATTCAGAATTCTTTTACTGTTTTCAGTTACTCTTCTTGTTACAGGGTAGTAACGTTTAGAAAACATTACCTAGACAGAGTCATCGAATAAGTTCATTACAGATCTGGGAATTTACTTAAATTGTTAAGAGCTTTGATTATTTGTCTTATCTAATTTATAATCAACATAATATCTGGAATTATTACTAAAATATTAGCTTGTTTTGTTATTTCTTTCCTGGATCACATCCTCCATTTTTGTGTTCATTGATCTAATTTATATGTTATAGCTCTGTATTCCTTTCTTTTAAAAATTGGAATTTATTTTTAGCAATTTTTATAGTTTTAATTTCATCAGACTATTTCATTTTTCCTATGTTGGAATACCTTGGATTATTTCTTATCCTGTCATTTCCAGTACCCTTAAACAATGTTTGTGTTATTCTTAACTATATAGAACAGGCTTCCCACCTGTTTTACCTACTCCCATTGAGAAAAATCTAACTTTAATTTTTCCATTTGAGTTTTTGTACAAAGGATGATGTGAGAAGTTACTTAGGACATTGTCTTCACAATTCTTTGAAATATTTTGAGTCTCCTGGCTGATAACCTGGTGTCCCTAGTTAAAATCTTACTGGTTTTGAATAGGAAAGAGCTCTGAAAGGAGAATCACTAGGCAAAAAAAAAACGGGGGGGGGGCATATAGTTTCAGTCTTAACTCTCAAATATATGATCACTTTTAACGGAAGCATTCTTCACAAATTCAATAATACTCTTCTAAAGTTGGCTTAAATATAAGTTTAAAAAAGAGCCTTGCTTTCCTTGATTTCTCTAAATACTGCTGACGCTGGAATATTTCAAAATGGACTTTACTAATTATTTATGAGAAACAAAGAGCTAATTATAGAAATATACAGAGTAGTCTGATCAGGTTTCAGAAACTCAAGTTTCTGACTGTTACGATAATGTTCATGTCTCAAATGGCTGACAGTACATAGCATTTTATCTGTCCTATTTTGTTCCTGGCTCTTTATCTTAAGGTAACAGGAGCTATATTATTTCTCTCAGTAGGAGAATGATCTACTCAGACATCCAGTTCCTCATTGGGAATGCCCCATATCCTTTAAACTATTTTTCTTGTTCAAATACCTAGACCTCCTGTGGTTCTTGCTCTCTGTTTTAGTTTTCTAGAAGTGCAGACATACCTCGTGTGGGGATTGTGACATGGGCTCAGAAAGCCCATGGGCTTATCAACTCATTTCAGTTGTGGGATGTTTTATCAGATAAATGAGTCTTTCCCTTACATACAAAGAAATAACTTTGTAACAGTTTGCCCATTATGATTCAACTTACATAGAAACCATCTCTGACAACACTTATAAGTTAATTTTGTAATGTAGAGTAGTTATTTTGTGTTGAGATCCAATTCGTGCCACAACCACTTGAGAGATGCAGCAGAATGCCCTGGTGGAAGCAAACTGAAGCATGAGTGGACAAGAACCTCTGACAAAAAGGAGTTAGCTATGATTTCATGCCCCCTGACCTTTTAAGTCCAAGAAGGATCAAGCTCCTCTGAATTAAAACTAGCCAGATTGATCTAACTACATCAAGGCAAAGCCCCCTTTAGCTTCAGTGCAAGTAATTCTTAGAGGTAACTGTGGTTCTGTCCTCTGCCTGCCTACCTCATTGCTGTTTTGATCCCAGTTAATCTCCCAACTTGTATCCTAGCTTCTTTGTAATTTTGCCTCTTTTGAGAATTTCTAAACCCTATTTTCTTTACTGTGACTCTCCCTAAACTCTTGTATCACTTATCTATTGCCATGTAACCTTCCAAAAGTTCAATAGTTTAAAATACAGAAACTTGTTGTTTCTCAGTTGGGCTGTTCCCTCTTTGGTCTTTCAGTCTAGACATTTTCGGGTCGTGGTGGCCTCAGAGCAGTTTGCAAAAACATTGAAGGCAAAATCTGCAAGGCATCTTGATGCTGCCTCACATAATACAAGATCAACATACAAAAATCAGTTGTATTCCTGTATGTTAGTAACAAAAATGTTGAAATTATAAAATTATACCATTTACAGGAGCATCAAAAAATAGGTGTTAGGGATAAATCTTACAAGACATGAAAGACTTAAACATTGGAAAGTGCAAAACACTTGAATGAAATTAATGACTTAAATAAATGGAATGAATGATGTTCATGGGTTTGAAAGCTCAATATTGTTAAGATGTCATTTCTCTCCATACTGATCTACAAATGAAATGTAATCCAAATTCCAATACAGGTTGTTTTGGAGAGTTTCAACCCTGTAAACCTCTTGAGAAGGTCTTGGTAACCTTTAGGAATTCACAGACTATACTTTGAAAGCCTTTAGCTTACACTGATCAGGAATCCCACCATGTGTCTAAGAGTGGGATCGAGTCTTTCAGGAAAGAGGAGGCAAATAGATGCTTGGTGGGCATCCAACCATGGCTACTACACATGTATATTCTGTAATTTATTCACAGAATAAATAAATTACCTGATTATAAATATACAGATATGTATAAATATACAGAATGTATATTCTGTAATTTATTTACAGAATAAATAAATTACCTGATTGAAGAACACTTGATATTTCTGTTCTTTTTTCCTAGGATTACAGGTGATCTTTTTGAAAGTCGGTTAAGATATGCCATACATATGCACAGGCTCACTTACCATAAATGTATGGCTTTGTGAATATTCACAAGGCAAGCCCAGTCATGTAGTCATTACCCAGGTCAAGTAATAGAATCTGATCCCTACCCCCAAGTGTAACCACCATTCTGACTTTGAACAGCGCAAATTTGTTTTGCCATTTTTTGGATTCTGTATAAGTGGAGTAATACAGCATGTACTCTTGTGTAGGGCTTCTTTGCTTTCCATTATGTAAGGTTTCTCTAGGTTGTGTGTGTTATATAGATTGTTCATTTTCATTGTCGTACAGTGTTCCCCTGTGAGATTGTATCATGGTTTATTCATTTTACTGTTGATTGGCATTTGGGTAGCTTTTAGTTATTGGCCTTTATGTCTAGTGCTGTGATGCATATTATTAATAAGATTTTACTGAGACACAACTTATATATCATAAAATACACCTATTTCAAGTGTATAATTCTGTCTACATAGGTTTTCCTTTTCTGGGCACTTTATAAACAGACTTGTGTATAGAATATGTGTTTTTGCGTTTGGCTTCTTTCATTTTGCATAATTTTGAGGTTAATCCATATTATAGCATGTATCGATATTTTCATTCCTTTGTGTAGTACTTCTTTGTATGGAAATATTGTATTTGATTTATCCATTTATCAGTTGATCCACTTTTTTGCTACCATGGGTAATGATACTCTGAATATTGATGGGCAAGTTTTTGAATGGATGAATGTTTTTATTTTAGGTCGATATCTAGGAGTAGAATTTTTACATTGTAACTGATAAATGTTATGTTTAAGAGCCTGGCAAAGAGTTTTCCATAGTGGCTATGACATTTATGTCCTCTAGTGATAGATGAGGATTTCTTTTGCTCCACAACCTCACCGGTGTTTGTTACTTTCATTCCACTCTTCTGTTAAGTCAGCTGCTTTAGGATTGTGGGGCACGTGGTAAGGGCAGTGAATTCCATGAGCCATAGGTCCATTGCTGCATTTCATTTGCTGAAAAGTGAGTTCCTTGTTCAGAAGAAATGCTGTGTGGAAAACCATGACTGGGATAAGACATTATGTAAGTCCACAAATGGTATTTTTCACAGAAGCACTATATGCAGGGAAGGCAAATCCTTAACCAGATGTCGATTCCACAAAGAACAAAACATTGCCACTTCCATGGTGTGGGTGGTCCATTATAATGAACCTGCCATTAAGTAGCTGGATGATAACCCTAGGGAATGGTGCCATATCAGGGACTCAGTGTTGGTCTCTACTGCTAGCAGTGGTACTCAGAAGTATCTATACCCATTTGGCCTTGGTGAGACTCTGGGTTTGGTTTCCAGCAATCTCAGCTCTGTAGCTGTAGGAGATCGGGATTTCTTTCAGCACAGGCATAGAAACTTTCAGGTCATTTATATGGTACTTGAGCTAGGAATTTAAATCCCTAAGCACATCCCTATCTTTCCCAACTTCGTCTAGTGTCATTAGAAACAACTAGCCAATTTTCTGCTCATTTAACTTGAAATATTCTAAAGTATTGACTACATAAATGGCCAGAACTTTGTTATTAAAGAAATATTTGATCAGGAGTATCCATTGGTGATTTTTTGCCATAGACTTTCAGTGTTCTCTTTACTACCAAAAATAGAGTCATTAGGGCCTTTAAATCAATTAAAGAAACGATTCCAGAAACCACAGAACTAATTCAGAAAGCTCATCCTTAAGATTCTGTTCTTCTAGGAAGTTTATAGCAATATAGGCCTTCCTCAAGAAGCAAGAAAAATCTCAAACAACCTAACGTTACACCTAAAGGAGATAGAAAAATAAGAACAAACAAAACCCAAACCCAGTAGTAGGAAGGAAATAATAAAGATTAGAACAGAAATAAGCAAAATAGAAACTTAAAAAAAAAAAAGATCAATAAAACCAGGAGCTATTTCTTTGAGAAATCAACAAAATTGATAAACCTTTAGCCAGACTCATTAAAGAGAGAGAACTCAAGCAAAATCAGAAATGAAAGAGGAGAAATAAAAACCAACACCACAAAATACAAAGGATTATAAGAGAATATTATGATAAGTTATATGTCAAAAAATTGGACAACCTATAAGAAATAGATAAATTCCTAGAAACATATAACCTCCTAAAACTGAATCAGAAGAAATAGAAAATGTTTATGGACTGATGATGAGTAATGAAATTGAATCAGTAATCAAAAAACTCCCAACAAACAGAAGTCTAGGACCAAATGGCCTCACAAGTGAATTCTACCAAACATTTAAAGAAGAGTTAATACCTATTCTTAAACTATTCCAAAAACTAAAAAAGGAGGGAAAGCTTCTAAATTCATTCTGTGAAGCCAGCATTACCTTGATACCAACACCAGATAAAGACATCACAAAAAAAGAACTACAGGCTGGTTTATCTGGTGAACATGGATGCAAAAATCCTCAACAAAATGTTAGCAAACTAAATCCAGCAATACATTTGAAAAATCGTTCGTGATCAAGTGGAATTTTTTTCCTGGGACAGAAGGGTGGTTCAGGATTCACAAATCAATCAGCATGATAGGTCATATCAATAAGAGAAAGGATAAAAACCATATGATCATTTCAGTAGATGCAGGAAAAGCATGTGACTAAGTACAGCATCTATTCATGAGGAAAACCCTCAACAAAGTAAGTTTAGAGGGAACACACTTCAACAGAATAAAGGCCATACGTGAAAAATGCACAGCTAACATCATACTCAATTGTGAAAAACCAAGCACTTTTCCCCCCTAAGATCAGGAAAAAGATAAGGGTGCCTACTCTCACCACTTTTATTCAACATAGTCCTGGAAATCCTAGCCACAACACTCAGACATGGAAAAGAAAAGGCATCTAAACTGGTAAGGAAGAATTGAAACTTGGACTGTTTGCCAGTGACGTAATACTATGTGCAGAAAACCCTAGGGGCACCTGGGTGGCTCAGTCAGTTAAGTGGCCGGCTTTGGCTCAGGTCATGATCTCCTGGTTCATGAGTTTGAGCCCTGCATTCAAGTTCAGGCTCCATGCTGACAGCCTGGAGCCTGCTTCAGATTCTGTGCCTCCCTCCTTCTCTCTGCCCCTTCCCCATTTGCACACTGTATCTCTCTCTCAAAAATAAAAAAATAAAAAAAGTAAATAATAAAATGAATCTTTAAAAAATACATAAGAAAGAAAAACCTGATGGTTAACAGAGGGGAGGTGGGTGCAGGGATGAGTAAAATAGGTGAAAAGATTGAGAGTATACTTACTGTGGTGAGCACTGAATAATGTATAGAATTGTTGAATCACTATATTAAAAAAACATTCTCTTCCTCTAGAACCCCTTTCCGTACCAGAGTCTGTATTATGGCTCCTCAAGTGAAGCAGAACCAATAGAATATATATATATATATAGAGAGAGAGATTTATTTTAAGGAATTAGCTTAAATTCCTTAAGCTTAAGTGATTGTGGCTATCAAGTTAAAAATCCACAGGGCAAACCAGCAGACTAGAAATTCAGATAAGAGGTGGTGTTGTAATCTTGAAGCCAAACTCCATGAAATCAGTCTTTGCTCTGAGGCCTTCAACTGATTGGATGAGGCCCACCCACATTATGGAGGGTAGTTTACTCAGAATCTACTGATTTACATGTTAATCATATCGCAGAAGGACCTTCACAGTGACATTTAGGCTGTTTGACCAAACAACTAGGCACTATAGTGGGGGTGGGGAGAAGAGGGTTTCCCACACAGCAACCAAGCAATTCTCAGATACCAGCAGGATATTCCAAGGATTCAACTCAATTCTGTTACTGTCTATAAGGAAATAGCATCAAATTCGGTAGGTTAAGGGCTCAGTCCTACAAGACTATTCCCTCACACTTCCATTCACATGCCAGTAGTAGGTCCAGGTTGTTACCTGTTCTGAACTATAAATCACAAGTTCCCATGACCCCCTCCTTGTATTCAGTTAATTTGTTAGAGCAGCTCACAGAACTCAGAAACATTTTACTTACTAGATCACTGGTGTATTATAACTCAGAAACAGCTAGGTGAAAGTGATCTATAGGGCAAGATGTGAAGGAAGGGGTGAGAAGCTTCTGCAACCAAATCAACATGAGTTTATTCCTTGGTGAGTCACAGATAGAAACTACACCACATAAGTTGTTGTGCAAAGGAAACTTTATTTGCAACAAATAAGGTGATCACAGGGAATAACTTCCAAAGCCGTGACTCTCCAAGATGCGTTCCTTTTATTTAGGGTTAGGATGAATATTTAGATAGAGAAGCCTTGTCATATATAGAGACGGGTATAAGGTCACATATATGCCTTAAGGGAACATGTCTGTACATACATTGTATGTTATGTAAATGAGGCTTGGCTTCTCCTTGGGTGGAGATTTTAGTTTTATAATTAGGTAACAATAGTTGTTGGTCATTCTTGAGGTTACTCCATGGTCCATGTGCACAGGTGCTAGTCTGTTACAAGAGGGAGTTACACTCAAATGGCTTGGGTGGTCTGGGCTGGCTGGAGGTCTGTCAGGGCACTTACTATTGCTTGAGGGGTGGTTTCAGTTTCCATTTGAGTTAGGAGATAAGCTAGAAAGGAGAGCTTAAGGAAAAAATGCTAGACAGAGGTCAAGGAGTAGGAGCCAGTGGGCAGGTCTTAGGGTCTATCTGGTGACACTTCCCTTCCCTCCCCTCTCAGAGCATGCCATTCTCCCCAGATCCCCACGTGTTCACCAACCCAGAAGCTCTTTGGACCCTGCCTTGGGTTTTTATAGAGCCTTCATAATTCCTGCGATTGATTAAATCATTGTCCATTGGTGTTCCATTCGGCTTCCAGAAGTGGGGAGGGAGACTAAAAGTTCAACCTTCTGGCAGCCAGCCCCCTTCCTTAGGTAGTATCCAAAAGTAACGTTATTAACATAACCAGAAACACTTTTAACACTTAGGAATTTTGAAGGGTTTGGGCAACTCTGAGTTAGGAGCTTGTGGATGAAGACCATACATACTTTTCTTATAGATCACAGCATCACACTAGCCTAGTTGATAAATGAAATTAACACATAAATGATGTTAAATTAAGTTACAATGCATGTCTTCAATTTATAGCAGATTTTATGTTCTTATTTCTTTAACTGTTGCTTTTGCTTTCTCTGTTTAATTTGTTCTTTTTTCCCTCTTCTTAACCCTTTCTACTTTTATTTTCTCAGCTTAATACCTTTTCTTAAAGGTTTTAATTCTTGCTATCATAGTTTTAATTTTCCAAGAGCTTTTTTCTTCATGTATTACTATTCTTTAATGACATACTCGCTTCCTGTCAATATACAAGTATGTTTCTGTGTATATGTATTTTTTTTCTGTTCCCTGAATTGCCATTTCTTTCAAGTTGTTTTTCCCATTTGTTTATTTAGCCTCTCAAGAGATTTTTGTCAAGTTTTTGGTGTTCCCTAACTTTCTTTTGATTTTTAGAGTAAAGTCTGTGATCGGGAAGTCTGTGCACGGATTAGACTTCCTGTCCCCTGTAAAGAGATGATGTGGGCATAGTCTTTCTATGGGCCATTTCATTTTCATCAGAGAGAAGTTCTGTATCTCTGGTTATAGTGTTGGGTGGGAGGTCAGTGAGGAGGGTCCTCAACATTTATTATTTTTGGTTCCATTTAATTACCACTGTTCTCTAATAATACTTCAACTCTGCCCTTACCTGAAACTGTTGATGCCAGGGCCAGTCTAGTTCACCTTTTCCTAAATAGTAAACCTATGCTCAGAGGGGTGGTTGATGGCAGCAAAGGATAAAAGGGACCGCGTGTTGAAACTAACTTTTAAAACCTTCCAACTGCTCTCTTTTCAGTCTTACTCAGCATCCCCTCTTTCAGAGGCACCTTGTGACTCTGATTCCTATTTCTTTCTGAAGTGGCTAAGTGTGTGTGTGTTAACTTATGATTTGTTTCCCAGCCTCCTAGTGTAAGTTTAAACTCTATTTGATGTGAAAGTCTTTATCACTATCCTGGTTCAGGTCTTCTAAAATTTTGTTGAAATGAAATCATAGGGCTGTTGTCTCCTTTTGTGTTCCTTTAACTTTGTGATTCTTAGTCATTTTTAGTTCTTCTCTGTCATTTTAGTGACATTTTAGAAGGAAGCAGACCAAAAAAATGTATTCAATCTGCTGTTTAACTAGAAGTCCCCTGCACACTATTTAAAACTTAAAACCGTAGTTAATTCTAATATTCCTTTTATTCCCTCTCTATGTTAATTACATTCATCCCACTAAATTTGTTTCTGTTGTTTTGTTTCTTGCATCCTCGAATGTGAAGAGTGAAAGAGTGAACTCTTACGTTTATGTTGGAGACGATCTTAGGGATCATCTCTAATCCTTCATTTTATAGATGAGAAAATGGAGACTCATAGTTACGTCTTTTGCTTTAGAACACATTGCCCCGAATTGGTGTCTTAAAGAATAGTTTATTACCCCATGTTGTTTTCCAGTTGGCTGGATGCTTCTGCTGTTCTCCTGGGCTAGTCGGGCAGCTGCGGTCAGAGAACAGCTGAAAGGGCCTGACGAGGCAAGATGGCCACACTGGCGTGTGAAGCAGTCGGTGCTGGCTGTGGGCCAGCAGCATGGTTTTCCTCCTCATGGTCTCTCATCCTCCACTGGGCAAGTTCTTAATAATATGGCAGCCTCTGGGCAGCTTTACAGAAGGGCAGACCTCACTTGCAAAAGTGCCTGTCAGACCTCTGCTTGTGTCAAATTTGCATCTTCTATATCATCACCAAAACTCTCTTTATATTCAGTTGTTTTGGACCTTTCTGTGTCACTAAAAATCTTGCACTGTGCCATAAGACCAAGTGATTACAGAGTTGCTTGGTGGACATAGTATTAAAAAAGAGATTCTGTGAGAAGGAGAATTATATGATGCCAGCATTTCCTAGCATCAGGTTACTTGATAGCTCATGCATCCTTTCCTATAGGTGTAGGCAGAACCATGGTGTTTGACCACTGTATTTGTTTTCAAACACATTATGACAAGTTGAGAGCAACACCCATTTATCATCTCTTAGTTTCCCTCTGTCAGGAGTCTGGACACAGCTTAGCTATGTCCTCTACTGAGGGTCTCACAAGTCTTGAAATTAAAGAGGAGGTGACCAATAGGTAGTTGGTTATAAAAGTCTTAACTTTTAGATACTAATTGAACTCTGGGAATGGATGAGATTGTGTAGGTGTTTTCAGTGAGAAGAGAAGCAGGCCAGTAAACACCATTTCAAGTAAGGTATGGAGAGCCCAGATGAGACTGAGAAGGATGAAAAGTCCAAGAAGGAAAAAAAGTGGTGAAAGTGAAGGAAAGGCAAAGAGTTTTAACTTTTAGAAGGGGGTAGGGGCGCCTGGGTAGCTCAGGCAGTTAAGGGTCTGACTCTTTGACTTCGATCTCAGGGTCTTGAGATCGAGCCCTTCTTTCGGCTCTGCACTGAGCATGGAGCCTACTTGAGATTCTCTCGCTCTCCCTCTCTCTCTGCCCCTCCCCAACTTGTGTGGTCTCCTTCTCTCTCTCTCTCTCTCTCTCTCTCTCTCTCTTCCTCTCTCTCTCTCTCTCTCTCAAAATAAAAAGCATTAAAAAACTCATTTAGAAGAAGGTAGCTGGAAGGGTAGTGGCAAGTGCTACTGAAAGGTTGCCCATGATTAAAAACAAAGTATCCATTAGCTTTAGCTCGAGGGGTCCGTGGATTAGCTATATTCCATTACAGTTTTCTTTGTAAGCCGTCTTTTAAAATCCTATTTTATTTTATACACTTAAAACCAGTAATCCTGAGGCATATATGTTTTACCACATCCCCAGAGGAGTCCATGGCACACAAAGGTAAGAGCCCCTCTCAGCATTGTTGACCTTGGCAAAAGCAATTTTAAAGGAACGGTAACATCACAACCAAAGTGATATTATATAGAGGTGTATATTACTTATTATACAAAGACGATGATGCATAGTGTGATGATTAAGTGCGTGCAAAGGACAGAAGTGAGTTCAGGGTTTCTTTAGTGTAAGAGCATCATGGCTGAAGAGCACAGTCTTCAAAATCAGACAACCTGAACTTGAACTCTGCTTTGTTGGGAATTTACCATGTGACTTTGGGGAGTTTTCTTAACTTTTCCATGTCTCCGTTTCCTTGTCTGTAAAATTAAGAAAGTATGTAAGAAGTACTTAATGGAGTATTTTGAGAATTCATTGTGAGATGATATACATGAACTACTTAGAACAGTGGCAGCCACATGATAATATTCCTTATTATTGGTCATTAATTAGATTGGCCCAAGTGCTAGATCCATTTTTAGGAGACTTTGTGTAGTGCTGCATTTTCATTGTGTATTGATTTGTAGTTTAATTATTAAAAGGCAACCCTTTTATTGTGCGTGGACAGTGCCTCCCTGTTAAAGCACCACCATCAGCTCTCATTCACTATACTGAGTACATATTAAAACCCCGAGGAGGGTGCCTGGGTGGCTCAGTCCGTTGAGCGCCTGACTTTGGCTCAGGTCATGATCTCGTGGTCTGTGAGTTTGCACTCCATATCGGGCTCGGTGCTGACAGCTCGGAGCCTGGAGCCTGCTTCTGATTCTGTCTTCCTCTCTCTCTGCCCCTCCCCCACTCATGCCCTGTCTCTCTCTCTCTCACTCTCAAAAATGAATAAATGTTTAAAAAAAAATTTTTTTTTAAACCCAGGGAAGGTGACTACTTATGATGGATACAGGCAAGAGTAGATTACAGAGAATGAATGTAGAATAAGGTGAGATGCTAGGATTAAGCTGTGGCATTTAAATCTAGAGGACAGTTGGAGGAGGAGGAGAAGCTACCAGGAAAGACTGGGGACAAGAAACTAGGAAAGTAGGAAAAAGACCAAGAAAGTGTGATACCGTGAAAACCAACTGTCAGAAGATAAGATGGGAACTGAAAAATGTCAATTAGACTTAACTACATGGAAGACATTGGAAACCTTAACAATAGCAGTTTCAGTAGAATAACAGGGGCAGATGCCAAGTAATCCATGATGCCTTTCTTCCTTACCTCTACATCTTACCCTGCTCAAGGTCTGCTCATTTTGTGCCTCCCCCTACCCCATTCCCACTTCAACCTATCAACCTTTTTCCATTAGCATTTTTAATTAAAGTCCTTATTAAAATTAAATATACAATTGCATCCCAGCTGATCTCCTTAAATTGCGACTCTCAAACCACGTCTCTTTATGAATCCATTGTGTGCCAGATTGGTCTCCATTCAGGTC
The DNA here is from genome assembly GCF_014898765.1 of Herpailurus yagouaroundi. Taxonomy (NCBI): domain Eukaryota; kingdom Metazoa; phylum Chordata; class Mammalia; order Carnivora; family Felidae; genus Herpailurus; species Herpailurus yagouaroundi. The sequence continues at coordinate 2,696,446 of NW_024412418.1, read as the reverse complement.
ATGTAGCTCTTAACTCTGTAACCTTCAGAGATTCTCTATTACCTGTCTAACTACAGATTTCTTAGGCTTGGATCCAGAGCCTCTACAATGTAGATGAATTATACTTTCTCAGCTTTATTGCTCACAGTGTTCCTTAGGTGGACCAAATTTCTCCCTGTAATATTTCTGTGCCCCCATAACTCTGAGCTTTTCTGTTTCTGCAGCACTGTTGTGCTTTTTTCCTTTTCTTATCCTCAGTGTCCATGTTACACCCATACTTTAGTATAACTTTCTTTACATGCCCAGATACTCTGCTGCACTACATTTTACCGTCAAAATATGAAAGAGTACTTAGGAGAGAATGGATTGAAAGACTGAACAAAGCAAAATCATTCTATGGTTAATTTTTTTTAAATAGATTTTACCATATGAAACTACTTCTGGAACAGAGAAACCAGTGAATAAGCCAAATGTTGGGAATAGCTAAAAATAACATTTTCTAAAAGTTGAAAATGATCATTTTATGTGGACCTTGCTAAATCTGGATCATAGCACTGTAATCAACCATGGTAATGGCAATTCCCAGTTGTAGGTAAGTAGCCCAGACTCCTTCCTCTGAACTTTGGGCTCACTGATTTTTTTCACTCTGCGGACATTTCAAATTTAATTTATCCAAAATGGAACATATATTCTCCCTACTGTCTCCTCAAAACAGTAAAAGACACCTGATCTTTTTCTGTGAATACTTTCACCATCTATTCAGTTGTCCAGGTCATAAATCTAGAAACTTAAATCCATGATACCTCTCTCTATCCCCGTCTGTCCTTAGAGGCCTGTCTCCTCTAAGTGTTTTTGCAGATCTCCAATTCTTTCCATCTCCAGTGCTATTACTCTTTTTCAAGCTATTATTTGTTGCCTAGTGTATTGCAGTAGACTTTTAGCTAGGTCTCCTGGAATTCACTCTTAGCCCAACATAAGTCGTTCTCTAGCTTGCAACCAGAATGAACACAAAAACTACAAATCTCATCATGCCACATTCCAACTTAAAATCTTCCACTGCCTTTCTGTGGCTATTAGGATAAAATCCAAAATCCTCCAAGGACCTTTTTTTTTATTACTATTATTTTTTATTTTACAGAGAGAGCATGTGAATAGGGGAGAGGGGCAGAGGGAGAGAGAGAGAATCCCAAGCAGCCTCCACACTGAGCATGGACATCTCATGACATATCACTGAGCATCTCATGACATTTGCACGTGCTCCTCCTTCCCACTTCCCCTCTATCACGTAGCTAGCACTTACTCATCCTTTAGAGTCCAGGCAGATCTATTCAGACTTAAATGTTAAATTTTGAGCTGTGGAGACTGTCCAGTTAATGAACACTAGTTTTCAGAGCTACAGTTTCAAGGAGAATGTATCCTTTCACTTTCTCAAACCTCTGTCTAAGCAAAGCTTCTTAATATTTTTAAGAGACAGAACTAACTCACCTGATGACTGTACTTTGAAAATTAATAGCTTAGTTTGGGATTCTAGCATTTTTGACCCAATTTTTGTTTGTTTGTTTGTTTGTTTTTTTAAGAGATAGCACAAGCTAGGGAGAGGGCCAGGGGAAGAGAGAGGAGAATCTTAAGCAGGTTCCACTCTCAGCACAAAGCCTGACATGGGGCTCCATCCCACGACCTGGGGATCATCACCTAAGCAGAAATAAAGAGTCGGATGCTCAAGTGACTGAGCCATCCAGGCGCCCCCTAAAATTTTAATATCTGTATAAATTTTATGAATGCTCATTAGTATTTTTTATCCTTTATTTTCTTTCTCTCAGTGCTCCATGGGCTGATAACTGCCCTGGAATAGGTAAAAAAATAAAACCATAGATGTAATAAGCAGTGAAGAACATGACTAGAACAAGAAAGGAAAATCTAATTCAAGGGGCACCTGGGTGGCTCAGTTGGTTGAGCATCCAACTCTTGATTTCAGCTCAGGTCATGATCTCGTGGTTTGTGGGATCGAGCCCTGCATGGGGCTATGCGCTGACAGCACAGAGCCTGCTTGGGATTTTCTCTTTTTCTCTCTGCCCTTCCCCCACTCAAAATAAATAAACGTTTGCGTTTTTTGTTTGGTTGGTTGGTTGTTTGTTTTAAAGAAAAATCTAACTATTAACACATATATACACACAAACATTTGCATTGATTTAAATGAGTGAACCAGGGGTGCCTGGGTGACTCAGTCGGTTAAGTGTCTGACTTCAGCTCAGGTCATGATCTCATAGTTCATGAATTCAAGCCCCACATTAGGCTCTGTGCTGACAGCTCAGAACCTGGTAGCCTGCTTCGGATTCTGAGTCTCCCTCTCTCTCTGTCCCTCCCCCATTTGCGCTCGCTCGCTCGCTCTCAAAAATAAGTAAACATTAAAAGAAATATACTAATCATTTAATTTCTTAATTGAAGCTTGAAAATCTTTCAGCTTTGTTCTGGTATATAATCAAACAATTCCCTCTATTCCTCTATTTTGAAACAAATGCCATGTACAGTTTTAGATTAAAAATTCACTTTCATGGAATAATTCAGTAGAAAGAGTATAGACTTTGGACTTAGATGTACCTGAGTCCAAATTCCAGCTCCACAGCTTAATTTTTGAGTCTGGGAAAGTTAGTTACTTGCTTTCCCCATCTATAAAAACAAGAATAAAAATTACTTGGCAGAGTATAAGGTTAAATTTGAAAAAATTATACTGTCAGGTACTTAATGCTTGTCAAATATTTAACTTTGTTAGTTTTCCAGAAAACAAAAAAAGTAAATATTTAAAAAGAAATGAGAAGACCTTGACTGTGCTTTCTTCCCAGCTTACCAACTAACCATTCCCTGTTTCACCCCCCAATCAATATTAGCTTTGTAATCTTGAACAAGTCAAGATTTAATTCTCTAAGCTTCAGTTCGAAAAATAGGGCAACCTGAAGGAGAACCAGATCATATTGGGATAGCCTTTCTGACTAGAAGTGTTTTATCATGATGAAGTGGCTATCATCTTTTGGAATTTGATGAGTTAGTTTACTTGAAAGAATTATCTGTTGCTATAGGACTGAGATAAATCACTGTTACATTTCATCTTTTGCTACCTAGAAGAATTAGAAGAAACATTCCTGCCAGTAGTATGATTTCGTCTCAGTTCATAGTATCAACCATTTTTCTTTTGTCCTTTCTTCCTCTTTCAAGAATGTGGTTGTGTCTTAGGCTACTGTGGGTTTTTTTTCCTTCTTTCTTATTATATGTCAAGAAGCCTCTTCAAAGTCAACTGCTACTATAAGAAACAGCTAGAAATTATCTTTGAAGTACTACACAAGAGAAACCTGGTTCTTTTCTATCTGGTCATGATTGTTCATCCATATGTGTGGGTTATCCTTTGGTTGTCAGTTTCTACTCTGGAAACCTGACAATGCCTTTTGTTTAGGGGTTTTTTGAGGTTAAATTCACCCAACAAAATTAACCATTTTAAAGCACACAGTTTAGTGACATTTAGTACATTATAATGTTGTGCAACGTCATCTCTATCAAATTCCAGGTATTTTCATCCCTACCAAACAAGACCCCGTACCCATTAAAAATAGTCATTCCCCAGGGAGCCTGGGCGGCTCAGTGGGTTAATCATCGACTTCAGCTCAGGTCATGATTTCAGAGTTAGTGAGTTTGAGCCCCACGTTGGGCTCTGTGCTGACAGCTCAGAGTCTGGAGCCTGCTTCGGATTCTTTGTTTCCCTCTCTCTCTGCCCCTCCTATGCTCACACTCTGTCTCTCCCTTTCTCTCAAAAATAAATAAACGTTAAAAAATTTTTAAAAATAATAGTCATTCCCCAACACCCCTCTCCCTAGCCTCTTACAAAGATTAATCTGCTTTTACCTCACTACCTTAAAACATTAATCTGAATTTACCTACTCTGAATATTTCGTGTAAGTGGAATCATACAATATTCGACTTTCATGTCTCCTGTTGTACAGCATAATATTTTCATTGTTCATCCGTGTTGTAGCAGGTGTTAGTATGTATTAGTATTTCAAGAGTAATATGCTGTTGTATGGATATACTTCCTTTTCTTTATCCATTCAGTCAGTGTTTGATGGTCATTTCAATTGCTTCCGCATTTTGGCTGTTTTGAATTGTACGGCAATGAACATTCATGTACAAGTATTTGTTTGGTTTTCAATTTGGGGGGACTGTACCTAGGAGTGGCATTGCTGAGTCATATGGTAGTTTTGTTTGTTTTTGAGGAACTGCCACCTGCTTTCCACAGTGGCTGCACCATTTTGCATTCCCCCCAACAATGTACAAGAGTTGCAGTCTCTCCACATCCCTCCAACATCTGTTTTTTCTGGGAGCTTTTTGTTGTTGTTTTGTTTTTAATTTTTTTTAATGTTTGTTTTTTGAGAGGGAGAGAGTGCGAGCAGGGGAAGGGCAGAGAGAGAGGGAGACACAGAATCCAAAGCAGGCTTCAGGCTCTGAGCTGTCAGTACAGAGCCCAGCTTGGGGCTCGGACCCACAAACCGTGAGATCATGACTTGAGCTGAAGTCGGACGCTTAACTGACTGAGCCACCCAGGTGCCCCTGGCTTGTTTTCTTTTTAAGTTATTATTAAAGCTATCCTAGTGGTATGTGAAGTGGTAATATAATATCACTGTGGTTTTTATTTGCATCTCATAAATGACTTATATTGAACGTGTGTGTGTGTGTGTGTGTGGCCATTTGTATATTTTCTTTGGAGAAATGTCTATTAAAGTCCTTTGCCCATTTTTTTAGTTGGTGGTTTGTCTTTTTGATCAAGTGAGAGATCTTTCTATATTCTGAATACTAGGCTCTTATCAGAATTAATACCTGTACATACTTTTCTCCCATTCTGTAGGTTTTCTTCTAAGATTTTTTAGTGTTAGCTCTTATATTTAGGTCTTTGATCCATTTTGAGTTCATTTTTATATATGGTATAAGGTAAGGGTTCAACTTCATTCTTTGCATGTGGATATCTAGTTGTCTCAGCTCTCTTTGTTGATGAGACTGCTCTTTCCCCATTACTGGTCTCAGCAAACTTGAAAATCAGTTGACTATAGATGTATGGGTTTATATTGAGACTCTCAAGTTAGTTTCATTGGTCATTCCGCCTGTCCTTTTGCCAGTGCCACACAGTGACACTGATGGATTACTGCAGCTTTGTAATAAGTTATAAGACTGGGAAGAACAAAGTGAGTCCTGTAACTGTGTTCTTTTTCAAGATTGTTTTGGATAATCTAGATCCCCTACATTTTCATATGAATTTTAGGATCAAGTTGTCAATTTCTACAAAAAAGGAAGCTGGGATTTTGATAGGGATTATATTTAATCCATAGATCAATTTGGGGACTATTAACATCTTAGCTATATTTATGTTCAAGTATTTTATTGTTTTTAATTGGATTGTAAGTGGAATTGTTTCCTTATTCCCCTTTTTGGATTACTCATTGCTGGTATATTTAAAACAACTAATTGTTGTGTGTTGATGTGTATTCTACAACTTGGCTAAGTTTGTTACCTGTAGTAGTTGTTTTGCAGAATCTATAGAATTTTCTTCAGAAATAAGGTCATTTCATCCACAAATAGAGATAGTTTTGCTTCTTTCTTTGCAGTTTGGTGCCTTTTTCCCCCACCTTGGCTAACCTCTCTGGCTAGAACTGTCCGTACAACTTTGAAAATAAATGGAGAAAGAGGGCATCCTTATCTTGTTGTGATCTTAGGGAGAGTTTTTAGTCTTTTGCATTGAGTATGTTAGCTCTGGGGTTTTGATAAATGCCCTCTATCAGGTTGAAGTTTCATTCTGTTTCTAGTTTTCTGTGTGTTCTTACCATGAAAGTGCTGAATTTTGTCAAATGCTTTTCTACATCATTTGAGATGATTGTGTGGGTTTTTTTTCCCCTTCATTCTCTTTAATGTGGTATAGTACACTAATTGATTTTCATATATTGAACCACCCTCATAATCCTGGGATACGTACCATTTGATCTCAGTGTTAACATGCTTCATAGTCTTAATGTGCTGCTGCTGCTGACTTTGGTTTGCAAGGGATATTGGTCTATAATTTTCCTATGGTGTCTTTGTCTTTGGTGTCAGTAATGATGGCCTTACAGAATGAATTGAGAAGTGTTCCCTCCTCTTTTACTTTTTTGGAATAGTTTGAGAAGGATAGTGTTAATTCTTTAAATGATTAGTAGAAGAATCCATCAGTGAAACCATCTGCTCCTGGCCTTTTTTTTTTTTTTTCCATTGTGAGTTTTTGATTACTTTTTGTCTTCACTTGTGCGTTAAGATTTTCTGTTTCTTCTTGAGTTAGTTTTAGTATATGTGTATCTAGATGTTTGTTTATTTCATGTAGTTTATCTAATTTGTTTATATGTAGTTGTTAATTGTGTTCTCATAATCCTTTTTATTTCTGTAAGGTCAGAAATAATGTCCACTTTAATTTCCAATTTTAGTAATATGAGTCTTTTTTTCTTAGTCTAACTAAAGGTTGTCAATTTCTTTGATCTTTTCAAAGAGCCAACTTCTAGTTCCATTGGTTCCATTCTCTATCGGTTTCTATTTTCTTATTTATCTCTGCTCTAATCTTTATTTCCTTCCTTCTGCTAGCTTTGGCTTCTTTTTTCCCCTTTTCCTTTAAGGTGTAGTTAGATTATTGATTAGACATGTGGGGTTTTTTTTTCTATTTTAATGTAGACATTTATATCTAAATTTCCCTCCATGCACTGCTTTTGCTACAGCCCATAAGTTACACTATGTTGTGTTTTCATTTTCACTCATCTTTAAGTATTTTCTAATTTCCTTTGTGGTTTCTTCTTTAACCTTTTTGTTGTTTGAAGAGTGTGTTGTTTCCACATATGTCTGAGTTTTCTAGGTTTTTTTTCTGATACTGATTTCTAGTTTCATTCCATTGTGATCAGAAAACATTCTTTCTATGATGTCAGTCTTTTAAAATTTCTTGAGGCGGGGCGCCTGGGTGGCGCAGCCGGTTAAGCGTCCGACTTCAGCCAGGTCACGATCTCGCGGTCCGTGAGTTCGAGCCCCGCGTCGGGCTCTGGGCTGATGGCTCGGAGCCTGGAGCCTGTTTCCGATTCTGTGTCTCCCTCTCTCTCTGCCCCTCCCCCGTTCATGCTCTGTCTCTCTATGTCCCAAAAATAAATAAATGAAAAAAAATAAAATAAAATAAAATAAAATTTCTTGAGGCTTGTTTTTGGACTAACATATGGTCTACCCTGGAGAATCTTCTGTGTGTACTTGAGAAGACTGTATATTCTGTTTTTGTGTGAAGGATTTTTTATATGTCTGTTAGGTCTAATTATTTTTTTTATAGTGTTGCTTAAGTCCTCTGTTTCCTAATTGAACTTCGGACTACTCTATCTGTTACTGAAAGTAAGGTATTGAAGTCTCTATCTTATTTTAGTACTGGCTAGTTCTCCCTTTAATTCTGTCATTTTTTACTTCATATATTGGGTGTGTATAGGTTTATAATCATTATATCTTCTTGTTTGACCCTTTTATTAATACACAGTGGGTATTCTTTGTCTCGTAACGGTTTTTGACTTGAAGTCTAGTTTGTCTCCTATTAGTGGAGCCACTTGCTATGGGTTGAATTGTTTCCTCCCAAAAGATGTTGAATACCTGTGAATGTAATATATTTGGAAATAGGATCTTTGCAGATAAATAGGTCTTTTGTGGTAATTTGTTATGGAAGCCCTAGAAAACAAATAACAGAGTTTGATACTGGAAGTGTGGGGTGTTGCTGTAGCAAAATATCTTAAAATGTACATGTGGTTTTGGTTAATGGGTAGTAGCTGGGGAAATTCTGAGGCAGTTAATCAAAAAAGCAGCCTGTATTGCCTTAAAGAAGTTGGGAGAAATAGAGAAGTTAAAGGCAATCTGAGGAAGCCTTAGAAAAAAATGATGAACATATTAATGGGCAGTGGGAGAGAAGTGATCCTTGTTATAAAGTGGCAGATAATTTAGCTGAATTATGTTCTGTTGGGTAGAATGTAGAACTTCTAAGTGAGGAACTTGTATATTTAGCTGAGAAGATTTCCAAGCAAAGCGTGGAAAGTGCAGTCTGGTTTCTTCTTACTGCTCCATACTAAAAAGTGAGAGAAAAGAGATAAATTAAGGAATGAACTATTAAGCAAAAAGAAATCAGTACTTGGAATCTTTCTATATTGTGTGCCTATTAACACAGGTTTTTAATTATTGTTTTATACACTTTTAAGTAGGGGGAAAATGAGGAGTTATAAACCAAAAATATAATAATACTGTTTTATATTTATTTATGTAATTACGGTGTTTTTATTTCCTCATATGGCTGTGAATTATTTCCTGGTGTCCTTTCGTTTCAGCCTGGAAGACACCCTATGTAGCATTTCTTGCAGGGCACGTCTATTAGCTACAAACTTCGCTTTTGTTTATTTGAGAACATCTCCATTTTGAAAGGATAGTTTGCCACATATAGAATTCTTGCTTGACATTATCACTTTAAATATGATATCTCTGCCTTCTGGTCTCCATGGTTTCTGGTGAGAAATAGGCTATTAATGTTATTGAGCATTTCTTATACCTGATGAGTCACTCCTCTTAACACTGTTTTGTTTTCGGGAGTCTCTCTTTGTCTTTTGGCTTTTGACAGTTTGATTGTAATGTGTCTTGGCTTGGATCTCTTGAGTTGTTGACCTTAAAAGTAAAACAGCCAAGGGGTGCCTGGGTGGCCCAGTTAGTTAAGGGTCTGACTCTTGGTGTTTGGCTCAGGTCATGATCTCACAGTTCATGAGTTCAAGCCCCGCATCAGGCTCCATGCTGATAGTGCAGAGCCTGTCAGAGAGATTCTCTCTCTCCCCCTCTAAATAAATAAATAAACTTAAAACAAAACAAAACAAAACAAAACAAAAAACTATAACACCCAACTGTTTTACCAGGAAAATGGGTTTACTCAGGAATAGCAGAGGATTTACAATTCTGGACAAGCAAGCAATAACAAGTGATAGGCAAGTCCTTCAAACAAAGGAGAGGAACTTCTGGGCAGGGGTGGAGGTGGGGGCTGGGGGGCCAGAGTCCAATGGAGTAAACTGGGAGTTTGAAATATAATAGCTTTTCATTGGCTGAGTTGTGACTGTGTCTCCTTGCCTGGCAAGGAAAAATCTTCCTCCTGCTAGGTAGTAGACTAGGCTTCTTTCTGTTGGGAATGCTTGGTACATCTCTTTCTCTTGGGTCTGCAAAGGGTTGCAACAGAGTGGTATGGCTTGGGTCAGCCAGCTCCCCTGTAAATGTTTCCTTTATTCAGTTCCACAGAATTTGTCCTACTTGGAGTTCATGGAATGTCTGTTTTGTGTACATTCATGTTTTACTAATTTTGAGAAACTGATGGCTTTTATTTCCTCAAATATTCTTTCTGCTCCACTCTCTCCTCTCTTTCTAGGACTCTCGTGTGTATGCTTAAGTCAGTATGCTTAATGGTCCCATGGGTATCTTAGGAGGCTCTGTTTACTTTTCTTTCTGTTCTTTGAATTGGATACTCTTATTTGACCTTACAGTTTGCTGATTCATCTTTCCTCAGATCCGTTTAATGAAATCCCCTAGTGAGTTTTTCATTTCAGTTGTTACACTTTCAGCTACAGAATTTGATTTTTTTTTTTAGAATTACTACTTCTTTACCGGCATTCTTTATTTGTTGACATATTATTCTCCTGATTGTTGTTAGTTATTTGTCAGTGGTTTAAACCCTTTAGCTTTTTGACCATATTTTTAAACACTGTATTCTTTGTCTTGTCATCTTTAAAGGCTGTTTCCTTTAGCTTATGTTCAATAAGTAATTTGATCAAGATTTCCCTAAATGGCTTGTATAACTCATCTGTTTCTGTTTTTGTTTTTTTTTTTAATTTAGTGTTCACGTGTTTGCTGTAACATGTTTGAGTATTTTCCAGAGTTTGTACAAAATTGATTCTGGCAGTGTGTGTGTGTGTGTGTTTCTGATGAGGTACATTTTTGCTAACAGTACTCTGATAATGTTTCTTTTCTTTCTTATAGAGTTTAGGGGGAATGGGGTGGTATTCCACAAACCAGGCTATTATGCTTTATTTATAAGAATAAGCAATTCTCTCGTGCATAAGAGGAATAGCATGAGAAGATGTGGCCATACAATCCTTCATACTGAAGGAAAAAAGCTTTACAGGAAGTGGAATGGGTTTAAAGTCCAAGTTAGTGTCATTGGGTTGAGTAAATACATATATATTTATTTACTTTTTTTTTTTTTTTTTTGAGAACGGGTGCATGAGCAAGTAGGGGAGGGTCAGAGAGAAAGGGAAAGAGAGAATCCCAAGCAGGCTTTACACTCAGCACAGAGCCCAACACAGCACTCAAACTGTGAGATCATGACCTGAGCCAACATCGAGAGTCAGACATTTAACCAAATGAGCCACCCAGGCACCCCTCCATTATTCTTATAATACTTTATGGAGGATGTTGAATTGCTTTCTTTGAAGAAATTGATGTATCTTATCTTTTTTTTTTTTTTTAATTTTTTTTTCAACGTTTATTTATTTTTGGGACAGAGAGAGACAGAGCATGAATGGGGGAGGGGCAGAGAGAGAGGGAGACACAGAATCGGAAACAGGCTCCAGGCTCTGAGCCATCAGCCCAGAGCCTGACGCGGGGCTCGAACTCACGGACCACGAGATCGTGACCTGGCTGAAGTCGGACGCTTAACCGACTGTGCCACCCAGGCGCCCCTGTATCTTATCTTAAAAGCACTCATGACCTAGATGGAGAAGTCTCAAGACATGATTTTTATATCTGGGTCTGCTTATCTAGCTTTGTGATTTTAAACAAGTTGTCTTTGACCTTCCAGTTACTTATGGATAAAACCCATTGGATTGTAGATAGTTGAAGATATTTTAAAATGTAACCTTTTTTATTATTATTTCATATTTTGATACTTAAAATAGTTCAGATATGAGAAGAGTGAGAAAGGCAATAATGAGTGGGAAAGAAAACTGAAAGGAAATGCATTTCTGATATAAAAATTATGTCAGGTTTTTAGGAGTTCCCACTGCTATTCTCTATAATTCAAACTAATTTTACTCCATTTCCTTAATATATTCTCATAAAATTTTCAGAGTATGCTAAAGCTGAAATAGCCTCCAGTCACCACCTTGTTCCACAGTAGAGGAAACTATATTTTTCATATCTTAAAAAACATGTTAGATATAGTTTTGTGTCTTACATTTTGCTTAATTTCTATTTAACAGTATTTTTACCAATAATTCCATGTCATTCTTTACAGATACCTCTATATAATATCCCATCTTAGTAATAAACCATAGTTTATTTGAATATTCTCTTACTCAGTATGGGTCATCATCTTGAAGGGATGGGTCGTTTCCATTCTTTAGCTGTTATAAATATGCTACAGTGAATGTCCGCTGCCAGTTTATTTTCCCAGGTAGATACTTAGAATTACTGGACATATTTTTGTACCTTCTCTGGAAGTGACCAGTATTTATCAATTTCTTGTATGTCCTTCCAGAAGTGTTATTATCATATATAAGATACATATCTTGCATGTATATTTATTTCTATATAAAAAAAAAATGTATACCTATATAATACTTGGATATTACATGGATGTGGGGTTTTTTTGCATAATGAAGTGTCATGGAAGTATTTCCATGCAGTTGCCTACCGACTAGATGTATCATAATTCATATAACCAAGCCCCTCCTGCTGTTTTCTACTCTTTTACTACTAAAAACAGTGCTTTGATGACTATACACAAGTCATTTCATAAATGTGATTGCAATTCTGTAGGATAAATTCCTAGTTGAAGTTAATGTGAAAGGATGTGCATTTATAATTTCAGTAGATCCTGCCAAAGTGTCCTTCATAGAGATTTGCCAGTGCACATGCTGTCATCTGTGTTACTGTCTCCAGCCTTGCCAATACTCTGTTGTCAAACATTTGGATCGTTGCCAGTATGACGGGAACAATGGTACCACACTAATTGTTTTCATTTGAGTTTCTCCTGAGAGGATTGACCTGTTTGTGTGAAAGCCACATGTTTTTGTTGGCTTTTTTCTGTTGGGCTGTTAGACTTTGCTTTTAGTGGAATTTGCCATGCAGAAAATTTTTATGTTTACATAGTCCTAGGTACAACTGTTACTAAAATTTTGTGTTGTTCTTAGAAAGGGCTTTTCTATTATAAAGCATAGTCAAAATGTGCTCACTTTTAATATGCTAACATAGTAATAAGCTACTCTAGGGATGAAAGCCAGTTTCTAATACTAAGCTTTTTATTTGTTTTTTTTTTATTGCTCAGGAGGGAATGGTCCTACATCACCTCATTCACCTTTAAAACATGAAGAAAATCTAGGGTAACAGTAACATTGTGTGTATACCTGTACACAGCATCTCAGGAAAACCGAAGGAGAGCAACACTGGAGCTGGACTTTGTCATGATAGGCCCTGTAGATTTTTTTTTTTTTTATATTTGTTTATTTTTGTGAGAGAGAGCGAGTGCACATGGAGGACAGGGGCAGAGAGAGGGGGAGACAGAGAATCCCAAGCAGGCTCTGCACTGTCAATGCAGATCCCGATGGAGGGCTCGAACTCATGAACTATGAGATCATGACCTGAGCTGAAATCAAGAGTCAGACACTTAACCGACTGAGCCACACAGGTGCCCCATTGATGCTATAGATTAATTGAAATTCATGGTTTGGTTCTAAGTTATTGAAAAGAGTCAAGGGACGGCATTTTTCTTATGGAATTTCTCTTCAGCAATTTCTTCCAGCGTTGTTTGGTTGTTAGCACATCTAGACCTGTGATTCTTTCTTGTGCTTCTGTAAGAAGTTCCAGCCATCTTTCTGGGACCACTCACTTAATTTAGTTTCTTTTATCTTGGATGTAAAGGCTAGAATTCTAGTTGAATTACTTTGGTATATTTTGCATACTTGTCTTAGTGTTCCATTTTTTTCTAGATATGATATAAGACTACTACTTTATGACATGAATTTTTTTTTCTTTTTAGAGTGATGACAGTAAGGAGAAGTTTCATCTAATTTTCCTCTCATGTTTCTCTTATTTCAGCAAAAATCTGAGGGGCTTTTCTCCTGAAAAAAAAATTTACTTTCTTTTTTATTAACTGTATTTACAATAGTAGATATACTGAGATGGTTATTAGTTAACCATAAGTAATGGTATATATTCTCATCTAGATCCTAAGGAAGAGAAAGAGGAAGAAGGAAATTCTGCTCTCCCTCAAGAAGTTTCCGTTGCTGCAACTAGGCCTAGCCGGGGCTGGCGCAGTAGTAGCAGGACATCAGTTTCTCGGCATCATGACACAGAGAACACCCGAAGCTCTAGGTCGAAGACTGGTTCATTGCAGCTCATCTGCAAGTCAGAACCAAATACAGATCAACTTGACTATGGTACAGTACAAGTAGAGTGTGCTGATCTAATAACCAGTTGCCTATTGATTTTAAATGTAATGTTGAACAACTGTCAAGGGTAGGTCTGATGATATAGGGCTCCTTTTAGACAATTTGCAGATACTCTTCTTGTGTATAGTTCTTCCAGGCAGTAATTTGGTTTGAGTCTCTTGGCTGCAGAGACAAAATATCAATATCCATAAAGTTTTGTTTTGCTTGCTTTCTCCAGATGGTGCAGAAGAACACCAGTCTCCAGGTGGCATTAGGTAAGAAATTTCATCTGTCATATTTAAACCCTTGGGGACATATAGCACATACAGAAGTTGTTTTCTTCTTGAAAGAATGTGGAACTGTTACAAAAAATTAACTTCAGTTTTGGTATTTAGATGCCACTTTGTTCTTAATTAAAGCTTTAACCATGTAACCTTTACTTATCCAGTTTGGAAAGCATGTCTTGAGTACCTTCTGTATTCTGGCTTATTTTGTGCTAGCTACTAATGGGAAATGTAGATGTTTTGACTAACTAGGGTTTTTGAAATTTATATTCCATGATAAAGTCATGTGAATTATTTTTTTTTTGGTTGATCTCCTTTGATAGAGCAGATCGTCAGATGACTACACACAGTATGATAAAGTCAGTTGTTCTTTAACTCTTAGTGCCGTTGAGCAGTCATCACTTTACCTTGATTTAATGAAGTAATGTATTTTTAGTTCTAATTATTATTGTGAGGATAAAGTAGCTAGATTGCATCCAGTTAGACCGTAAGGATGAAAATTCTAAATAACTTACTGTGACTTTCTGGTACCTCTAAATAAATTAGCAAATAAAATCCAGTCAGATATAATCCTTACAACTAGAATTTCTAATCTCTTTTTGCTTCTTTTTAGTAGTGATGAGGAAGAGGAGGAAGAAGAAGAGATGCTAATCAGTGAAGAGGAAATACCATTCAAAGACGACCCAAGAGACGAGACCTACAAACCCCACTTAGAAAGGCACGTCTCAGATTTTACTCCAGACATGTCAATGAAAAATAAGTTAGGAAAGCACTATTGTGTGCTTTTATTTTGCCTTGTTACTAAACTAATGGGTATGGACTTCATTTTAAATGAGCAATTATGTACTTGTTTTGCAAATTGAACATGATCTTCTAACTCCTTCACACAGCCCTCTCTTCTATTTATATAGAACTTTATATTGATCATATCCAAATTATTGGATGTCTGCATGTTTATCTTTTTTTTTTTTTTTTTTTAATTTTTTTTTTTTTTCAACGTTTATTTATTTTTGGGACAGAGAGAGACAGAGTATGAACGGGGGAGGGGCAGAGAGAGAGGGAGACACAGAATCAGAAACAGGCTCCAGGCTCTGAGCCATCAGCCCAGAGCCCGACGCGGGGCTCGAACTCACGGACCGCGAGATCGTGACCTGGCTGAAGTCGGACGCTTAACCGACTGCGCCACCCAGGCGCCCCTGTCTGCATGTTTATCTTAACAAGATACAATAATTGTCTGAATACTTAAAATTTTTTACTTTTGTCTTTCTGTGTATAACTATAGTGAATTTTGATTCTAGGGTATTGTTAGCCTAAGCGACTTTAAGTATGTATCATTACCATGCATGTGAGGAACAATTGACTGTAAATCATATTTCATGAGCTGAGGATCATAATTTTATAGTAAACCAATGATAATCACAGATTTTACCCCGTTGTCACAGGTCCCCTTGAAAAGATCATTTGCTGGATACCAGTGTTGAAATGCATTTGTGTTTTCAGGGAAACCCCAAAACCACGGAGAAAATCGGGGAAGGTGAAAGAAGAAAAAGAGAAGAAAGAAATTAAAGTGGAAGTGGAGGTAGAGGTGAAAGAAGAAGAGAATGAAATTAGAGAGGATGAGGAACCTCCTAGGAAGTGAGTAGGCAATTACTACTAAAAATGGAAACCTAACAGATTTTGAAGCCACTAGTGGGAAAAAAAGGGTGGGAGTGTGAGGAGGGTTATTGACAGGTACATATTGCTGCCTCAAGCAGCTGTCAGTTTCATTCGAGAGACTCAAAAGCTTGCAAAGTTTAAATTTAATTCAAATCAGTACTTAAAGAGATCTAAATGAGTGGGTAAGACGGGAGCTATTGGGAGGCAGGGTAAGAGCAAAACAAGTATGGCAAATGTGGAGCCTCAAAAGAAGGGCAAATTAAGTAACGCAAGTGATTTAAGAATCTTGACTTCCTGTCCAGCCATCATTGCCTGTTGCAGAAATAAGATTTTGTTTTTTTAAGTGTTTAGGCTTTTGGTTCTGTATAAGGAGAGTAGAGTTTATATTCTCAGGGTTTTAGATAATGGACTCTTTCGATTCTACTTTTTAAATTGATTAAATTTAGGTGATAGACTTTTTATTGAAACAACTCTTCAAGTAGTAACCTTGAGGTTTATCCAAATCTTCCATGGTAATGTATAGTTAATGAAAAGTATGTATTGAACTTGTGCAGATTTATTTAAGTGAAATTATTTTAGAATGAGCTATTTGTTTGGCTTGTCAGATATGTCTTTGGTTCTGTCTATTATGGGGTATCCTTTGTTTCTGCCACCTTCTCTGTGGTCTTGAGTACATGTCTTCAGCCATCCTTCACTCCAAGCTTCAATCTGGAATATGTGGGTAGTTACTCTGTTCTTTAATTACAGGAGAGGAAGAAGGCGAAAAGATGACAAAAGTCCACGATTACCCAAACGGAGGTAAGTAATTTATACCCTTACTGTGTTCCTTATTCCTGATGGTAAGCACTTTACTCAACATAATTACTCACAATTACCTTGCAGGAATGGCTATTTAAAAATTTCTCAAATGCAACTTTATTAATGTCCTTGATGCAAAGTTACTGTGTTTTTATTTCCATTGCAGGGTCTTAAAAAATCTTAATGCTTCTTTACCTTTTGGGGAGTTCTAATTTATTTTGTCCAATTTTTTTTAAACTCTTTACAAAACATTTGGCCGTTTCTGGTTGTTTCTAACATAAATTCTGTGCAAGCTGTATACTAGTAAAGAGATTTTAATTCTTTGTGCTGTAAAATTGCTGTCCCCTATAGTGCACTGAATTAAGTCACTGTGCAGAGTGCCTCTTTTCTGTTTGCTAACATATCTCCTACATACTGATCATAGAAAAAAGCCTCCAATCCAGTATGTCCGTTGTGAGATGGAAGGATGTGGAACCGTTCTTGCTCACCCTCGCTATTTGCAGGTCAGTAAGTTGTTACATAAGGCAGCCTTTCAGGTTAGGTTCCATTACTAGTTCTCATATTTCATGAGATATTATAATTTGTGAACTTGTGCAGGCTTTATCATTGACGTACAATGTCAAGAAAAGTGTCTAGGGGCGCCTGGGTGACTCAGTTGGTTAAACGTCTGGCTTTAGCTCAGGTCGTGATCTCCCGGTTCGTGGGCTCAGGCCCCATCGGGCCCTCTGCTGTCAGCACAGAGTGCACTTCGGGTCCTCCGTGCCCCCTCTCTCTGCCCCTCCCCCACTCATGCATGCTCTTGTTCTCTCAAAAATAAATAAACACTAAAAAAAAACCAAAAATGTCTAAAAACATAGCACAAAAAAAGGATTTCCTTGAAATAGTCCGGTGTTTCCTATTGTGGTGTAAATACTTCTGATAGATGATTTTACCAACATACCAGAGACACAGATGAACAGACTTTATTTTAATGTGTATTTTTAAAAATAAAATTAGCAACTCAAATCAGTGATTTCTTAAAATAAAATCTATTAATTAAAATAAATTTTTAGGGTTTTGTTTTTTTTTTTTAGTAGAGTTTTAAAAATGAATTAAAGATTCAGCTTATATTTAGGTCTAGCAGAGGACATGAAAGTGAAATGTTTATTACTAAACCTTAAGAAATGCCTCTTTGGGGGCACCTGGGTAGTTCAGTCGGTTGAGTGTTCATCTCTTGATTTCGGCTCAGGTCATCACGGTTTGTGGGATCCAGTCCCATGTCGGGCTCTGCGCTGACAGTGCCAGCACGGAACCTGCTTGAGATTTCTCTCTCCTGCTCTCTCTGCCCCCTCCTGCTTGTTCACTTGCGCTCACACTCTCTCTCACTCTGTCTCTCAAATAAATAAACATTGTAAAAAAAGGACAAATGGCCTGTTTGATTTTTAGTTTAGCAGCAAATATAATGCAAGAGAGACTAAGCCCTCACTTTCTGATTCTGGTTCTGTTGTAGTAATGTTTGGTACTATTCTTTTGCTATAGGCCATTTACTGCATTCAGCGTTATATAATACATGATCTCTATATTCTCATGATAATGCAATTGGTATTGTTAGGGCAGTAACTGTCTCCATTTTGCCAGTGAGAACTGTAGCTTACAGTATTTAAGTACACTTCCTAAGGTCACACTGCTCATGAATGATGGACCCAGATTGGAATCCAGATCTGTTTCCATAGCCTATGTTCTTAACTATTTTTTTTTTTTAATTTTTTTTTTCAATGTTTGTTTATTTTTGGGACAGAGAGAGACAGAGCATGAACGGGGGAGGGGCAGAGAGAGAGGAAGACACAGAATCGGAAACAGGCTCCAGGCTCTGAGCCATCAGCCCAGAGCCCGACGCGGGGCTCGAACTCACGGACCGCGAGATCGTGACCTGGCTGAAGTCAGATGCTTAACTGACTGCGCCACCCAGGCGCCCCATCTTAACTATTTTATTATACTGCTCCCTCCCCCCATCCATATGCAGAGTATTTGGTTTTTCTTTAGCACTTTTGACTTAGCAAAGGAACAAGCTTTCAAGAAGCCTTAATTTTTATCCCTCTTTCTATTCTCTTACTGTTTTAGCACCACATTAAGTATCAGCATTTGCTGAAGAAGAAATATGTATGTCCTCATCCCTCCTGTGGGCGACTCTTCAGGCTCCAGAAGCAACTTCTACGACATGCCAAACATCATACAGGTACTTTTTAAATAAAATGTTTTATCAAGTGTTAAGTGCATTCTACTTTTAAGTATGTAGATTGGTAATGATACTTTTTTCTAATGTAAATCTTAAAAAGTCTACAGTCAAGTGTGAGAGAAAGGTATGAAAATAAAATGTAATAAAACATAAATTTTATAAAAGATGAACAAACTAGGGCTTTTTCGCTTTTATCCTTTGACTTTTTTAAGAACTTTTATGACCAGGACAGTTTTTTTATTGAGCACATATTCTATATCACCTGTGGACTAGAAACTTTACATGTTATCATCATCATTCAACATCACCAAGTTTGCTTATATTATGCTTGTTTTACAGCTGAGAAACCAGAGGCTTTGCACATTAACTTGGCCTTGGTGACATCACTAGTTTTTAACAGAACCAAGATTTTCTAACTCCCTTTCTGGTAGATACTTTGTAGTAGCTCTTATGGACTAGAAATGAGGAGTATGAAGAGAAAGCCTGGATGGTAAAGAGGCTTGCCTCTGGTTTATGCTAACTACTCACTAGCTCCTGGCAATTCTGGTGCTGTTGAAATTGTGAAGGCTAGCTATTACATTCCCATGAAATCTCCTGTAGGAGCTTTTCTTTTAAAAAGAGAAACCAAATGCCTTCGTAATACATAATACAGAATGGATTCAAATTTCACTCATTTTTAGCCACTGACAATCTCAAAGCCATTCAGTTAATAGGAACAAATTAGGCTGGGTATTAGAGTTAATTGAGCAGGTGCCAGGCACTGGATTATTACCTACTATCTTTTCAGTAGTTGTGGAGGGTACAACTAGGAATTCTAGTTGTCTCCTACCCAGGGTTATACTGATGTATGTACCCTTTCCATCTTTTACTGTATGTGTGACTTAGACAAGTTGCTTAACTTCTCGCCTTTCCTCATCTGAAAAATAGTGATAATAATGTCACAGATATCATGGAATTATTATAAGGATGAAATAAGATCACATCCATAGTGCTGTTTACTGCACAGGGCCTGGCACACGGACTTCTCAGAGCCCCAGGGTTTGAGCTCAGGTCTGACTCACTGCAAAGTCTGCAGTCTTCCCATGATACCATGCTGCTTCAGGGAGAATGTTGTCTCCACTCTATTCCTTGCTAGATGCTGCCATATCTCTGCTCCTTCTCCCTGTTAATACAGTTTTATTCTCTACAAAAGTAGTTTCTGACAACCAGTTTAGGGTATTAGCTATAAGTATCAAGTAACTACTATGACAAACTGACTCCTTTAGAAATTCACTCCATTTCAATTATTTGTATTTGGTTAATACAATTTTATGATGTCATTGCAGTTTTTCTTTTTCCAAATTTGTATGTACAGACTCCCTTTGAAAATGTAATTTATTTGGGGCACCTGGATGGCTCAGTCGGTTAAGTGTTTGACTCTTGATTTTGGCTCAGGTCATGATCTTATGGTTTGTGGGATTGAGCTGTATGTGGGGCTTGTGCTGATGGTGTGGAGCCTGCTTGGAACTCTCTTACCATCTCTCTCGGCCCCTCCCCGACTCGTACATTTTCTCAATCTCTCCCTCTCTCTCTCTGTCTCTCTGTCTCTCTCTCTCTCTCTTAAAATAAACATTGTTTAAAAATGTAATTTATTTGAGCAAGTGGATGCCCCACCCAGGTTTGCATGTTACAATGAAACTAGAAAGGTAGGCAAGACCTGGGAGACAAACTGAAGAGTTGTCTCTGGGTTAAAAGTGCATTTTTAGACCTTGCCTATTCATCATGTAGAAAATAGCCCAACAGGAATCGATGTCACTTGAGCGAGTTACTTACAGAATCTCAGACCCGCTCAACTAGCATCTGCATTTACTAATATCCCTAGATGATTCCCAAATATATTCAAGCTTGAGAAGAACCTGGCTCTTCTCCCACACTTGGCTTTAGAACTGTTTGGGATGGGGCATAGAATTAAATTGGATATTGTTTGCCTTTTAACTTATCCTCGTGTTTTCACTGTGACTATGTGTAGCAATTTTAAGAGAAAGGCCCAGAAAACATAGTGGTCATTTATTCAAGAGATACAGAGCATCTCCTTGTCCACTTCTCTCCAAAACCAAGTGATAAAGAAATAATTAAGTGCAGTGCTCCTTTGACCCATAGATTTTACACCATGTTACCAAGTTCATCAAAAATCCTGTGAAATTTGGGGGGATTGTGAAATGACAGGCGGGGGTTGAATGGTGCAGAAGATGTGGGGTAGGAGAATAAGGTAAAGAATACAGGTACTGTTTGCACATATATGGTGACAGCAACTTGAACCTTTTTGAGAGAAATTTAAATTGTTTATCTTGGGTAACATTTTTTAAACCTGAAACAGAAGACATGATTACCACTTTAATTGTGGATCACTTTTCTTCTAGGAGATGCCAAATTCTGTTGTTATTGTTGATTTTGGTGTTTGAGTGCCAAATTCTTCATATGTAAGCATTCAGCTTCCACAGTCTGGAAAAACTGTTCTAAAGAATAAAATCCAGGGAAAATGTAGTTGTTTACTTACTAAGCAATTTATCCAAGATCTGGATTATTGGTAAGATTGAGATTAGGGTTCCAATTCTCCTATTTCCATTAGGTTGTTTTTGTTTGGCTTTGTTTAGTTTTCTAAAACAAGTCCTGGGTGCCTGGGTGGCTGAGTCGGTTAAGCCTCTGACTTGCTCAGGTCATGATCTCATGGTCCGTGAGTTCGAGCCCCGTGTCCAGCCTGCAGCCTGCTTTGGATTCTGTGTCTCCCTCTCTCTCTGCCCCTCCCATGCTCACAGTCTTGTCTGTCTCTCTGTCTCTCTCTCTTCCTCTCAAAAACAAACATGAAAAAAGAAAATGGTGTATATCTTTTTAAAATTTTGTTTATCCAAAGTGTATTTTATACATTGAAAACAATATTGCTCTTACTAACTGATCATCTGCTTACTTACTATAAACTGGGAAAAAATACTTAAGAGGGATTCGAAATGGAACACTGACCACATTATTTTTCTTCTTAGATCAAAGGGATTATATCTGTGAATATTGTGCCAGGGCCTTCAAGAGCTCTCACAATCTGGCAGTGCACCGGATGATTCACACTGGCGAGAAGCCGTTACAGTGAGTGTTTATTTACTGGTGAACATCTGGGGGAGAAGCGCATACATGCCCTGCTCGCGGGTTAGCCCCTGTACAGACATTTCAGTTGCCACTGCTGTTTACTTTTACCAAATCAGAGGATTGATTGGGGATGCAAGTTACTTAGTGAACTTTTCCTTGTTTCCTCTGGTTTTTAAACAAAAGAAAAAAACAGATTAGTTTTCCATCTAGTTAACTTTTCCTAATTTTTCACAAGTATATGTTAGTGTCTATTGCTTGTATATGTGACCTCTAAGTTCTTGCCCTGACCCTGAGTAAGAGCCCTTTTCATTTCTCTGTTTGATCAGCCATTTCCTCTTCCACTCTCTTAGATGCGAGATCTGTGGATTTACTTGTCGGCAAAAGGCATCCCTTAATTGGCACATGAAGAAGCATGATGCAGATTCCTTCTACCAGTTCTCTTGCAATATCTGTGGCAAAAAATTTGAGAAGAAGGACAGCGTAGTGGCACACAAAGCAAAAAGCCACCCCGAGGTGCTGATTGCCGAAGCTCTGGCTGCCAATGCAGGCGCCCTCATCACCAGCACAGATATCTTGGGCACTAACCCAGAGTCCCTGACACAACCTGCAGATGGGCAGGGTCTTCCTCTTCTTCCTGAGCCATTGGGAAACTCCACCTCTGGAGAGTGCCTCCTGCTAGAAGCCGAAGGGATGTCAAAGTCATACTGTAGTGGGACAGAGCGGGTGAGCCTGATGGCTGATGGGAAGATCTTTGTGGGAAGTGGCAGCAGTGGGGGCACTGAAGGGCTGGTCATGAACTCGGATATACTCGGTGCTACCACAGAGGTTCTGATTGAAGATTCAGACTCTACTGGACCTTAGTGGAAGGGAAGACTTTGGGCACTGGGACAGCTCAGACTTTGTATTTAAAAGATAAAAAGGACAAAAAAAAAAAAATTTAAAGCATTTAAAATCTAGTAAAATAACTGAAGGGCCTGCTCTTTCCATTGTGGATCACAGCACACACATCTACACCCACCTTCTTCTCCCTCTATTGTCCCCTTTATAAAATTGATGTTGCCTTTACCAAAAAGGTAGGCAAAAAAGAAGAAGCTCTTAAAGTGAGGGTTATCCTCCTACTCCGTTCCAGCCAGGCAGACTTCGTGCTCACCGGCAGATCCCTTCTTAAACCTGTAACTCTGATGTGCTCTGGATCAGCTTTTAACTCTTGATAGTATATTACTGTCCTCTAAGCCCCTTCTCCTTCACTGCTGCCCTATGGTTCTGGCTTCTACCCACCGCGGCACACTTACCCCCAAAGCATCATACAGTTCTAATCTCTGGAGGCTGGCAGCTTGACTTGGCACTTTAGGCCCCCTGGCAGGGTGAGCTGTTAAAACAGCCCACCTCTCTCACTCACCCCCTTCTCCTCCATTCCCTGCTGGGTTTAGGAAAGGAAGGATTCATGGGGACCACCTCCCTCCTCTGTGACCCCAGCACTTCAGTCCCCTCCCAACACCTCCATCTGGTTCTCAGTGGTGCTCATTAGCTTGGAAGCAGGCTCCCATCAGGGAGGGGGGCTGCCCTCTACATGGTTTCTCTGACCATAAGACAGGGCTCTGTATCAGTGAGAAAAGTCCCAGACTAATGGCAGAAATTTGCACTTTGAACATGTGTGTTTTTGTGTTGTGGAACCTGAGATTCCTTATTTATTAATGGAAAGTCTGATTTTCTTTTGTTTTTTTTTTTTTTTTTTTTTTTTTTTTTTTTTTTTTTTTTTTTTTTTGGATCTTTGTTGCTATATTTTGTGGGGCTGGGAGAGATTAGATTGTTCTGACATGGGGTCCTTTCCATAAGAAGTACTTTTGAAGGCAAGATATAGGGTTGAAGAAGCACAGCCAGCCTCTAAATCATAGCTCTCCAGTGGCCTTTAAAGAAAGCTGGTCCTCAGCACTAACAAAATCACTACAGTAGCATACAGTAGCCTAATGCTTTTTCAGAAGCCTATTTAGGGAAGGTTGTTAGGTTTTCAGTATTTAGTGCTCTTTGAGTTTTTAGAGCATTGAAATTTAGGAATTTTGAGAGGATGAGAAGGATTGTTCAGGGTCTGAATTACAGATACAAGATTTTCTCTTATGCATTTATTTTCTTTTTTTGTCCCCTTCATGTCTTCCTGCACACCTTCCTGTTGGCCCAACTGTGGCCCCTTGCTTTGTTTTGGTTTTTGCTTTATCATTGGTTCATTCCAGCTCCCAATTAGTGAAGGACACTGCCATCAGTGAAGAGGTCTATGACTCGTACAGTTTTAAGTCCAGGAAAATTGCTCTGTTTTGTTTTCCTTCTAAGAACACTTCAGAAGAGGAAAGACTTCCATAGACGAAGTTAATAATCTGTATAATAATCACCTTGGCTTTCACCTAAAATTCTGGGAATTACCACTTCCATTGAGATAGAATGGGGTAGACTGCTTATTCCTGTCCATGGGAGAGGCAGGTGGTGTTTTTTTTTTTACAAGTTTATAACTCCCAGAAGACTAAAAACCTGTTAGGGGATTTTTAGAGAATTAGAAGGGCAGTTTCTATCCTTCTGTGTACCTCACAAGCCGGAGTTAAAGGCTTGTCCTATTCATTGTCAGAAATGTGTGATGGCTATTGGAAAGAATGAAGTTTTGCTGGGAGCAAAATAAGGAACGGCTTGTTTTTCACAAACACTAAAACGACAAAGTTTATTAATTTTCTCTTTGATTTATTTTTTTCCAAAAAGAGGGGTAACAAAATGTCATCTCTGAAAGAGGCTTACTTTACACCCACTAGTGTCAGTGGTTGGGATGCCAGGGATAGGGAGTCAGACACCTACAGTGAACAGACTTAAATGCACCATTGTTTCTTTTCAGAGTGTTGCAGATTTGCCGTCCCTCCAGTGTGGGGGTAGAAAATGGAATAAGGATAGAAGGGATGTAGAATATGCTTTCCTGCCCACAGTAAGGATTTGGAATGGACTCTGGTATGTTGAGTACATTTGAAAATATTATCAGATCGATTGGGTGCGTTTACAACAAAGTCATTCCACTTCCCTTATAAGTCCTTTTTATATTGTTTCACTGGCTCGCATCTGGACTCCACACTTAACTTCTGTCGTCGTCACATTTATCTTCTTTGTCCCTGTAAGTTGTGCTTGCAGTGGTTAGTCATCAGATATTTTAACCACCTACACAAAAGCAAACTGCATAAAAAACTTGATGAGAGAAAGGGAAAATATGTTTTTCTCTATATAAAACTCCTCCCCATCAAAAGCAACAAGTTGGTTCTAATAATTAGGAACTTTCTGTTTCTCCTTTTGTTTCTTGACCTCTTTATAGGTACCATTTGCCAACAGTTTGCTTCAATAAGTTATTATTATCAGTATGCAATCAATTTTAAAATATTCTCCAGGGACTTTATCTTTTTTCCTTTTGAGAAAGGGATGCTAGCACAATAAAAAGTGGTGCAAGTAAGCTGGCTTCTACTAGGCCCTCTTCCCTTTCCCTGTCTGCTTATCACGCTGTTTACTTCTATGTCCTTCCAAGGAGCTCTCCTAACCTTAAAATTCCACGTTGCCTACTCATAGTCAAATTGTGTTACCTTTTTAATAACTCTTCCCATTGCATATTCTCCATCTTGAATTGGCGATTCTAAATTCTGAAAATGTAACTCAGATACAAGTATTCTTTCTGGGAGATGCGCTTCCCCCTAATCTCTGGTTGCCTGTGGTTATTCTGCATAATTGAGACTTACTGTGCTTCAGAGAGTTTGGATACACACTGGCCAGGATTACTGGGAGTTAAAAAAAAAAAAAGAAATCAGGTATGGAAAAGCATCTACATAGAGCACTTGAACCTCCTTTGTACCTATTGGAAAAAAATCTAAAAAGTGTACTAAAGCCAGCTAAGGTTATCACGGTCTGGTTGTTTGAAGTACCATTTTTCCCTCCTTCTTTTTCCCACTTTCCAATGTACTCAAGAAATTTGAAAAATTGTAATGGATCAATTTAAAATATTTTATTTCCTGAAAGCCTTTTTTGCCTGTTGTAATGTGCAGGACCCTTCTCCTTTGATGGGAGAGACAGGTAGTTACCTGAATCTAGGTTGAAAAGGTTATGTAAAAAGAAATTATAATAAAAGGGATACTCTGCTTTTCAAATCCTTGTTTTCTCTTAATCTAGTTAAGGCATATCCAAAATAAACATGTAAAGAAGAACAATAAAAGTTGTCTTCTTGGAAGCAACTTGTCTTCCTTGATTGTAATGATTACAGTTCTCCAAAGGATGAAGACCATTGATGCCGTTCAGTGAGAAACAAGTGCCCTCAGAGCAGGTTTTATGTGGCAGATGCTGTTTGCTCTCATTGAGAATCAGACAGCATCTGACTCATTTTAGTTCTTGATTTCTAATGCTGAGTTGCCATAGGATTCTGTGATCATCTGGCAAACTTGGAAATCCCTCCCATGTTTTGGCAGACTTGTAGAAAAGGTGGCCTTATTAGTCTAGTAGAGAGAACGTTAAGGATGCTGTGAAGTTTATGTTAGTCTGATAAGTGACAAAACCTTGGTGGCATTCAGTATCGGTGCTTTTTCAGAAAACTCCGTGTCCACGCAAGTACTAACTTAAAGAACTAGAATCCTCCTACATTCTTAAAAGGCCTACTGTGACAGCACCCACTTCTCACTTTTCTCCCTTCTTACTCTCGCTTATTGTTTACTTATGGAAGTTTGCACCTGAGGTGTGGGTTTCAGTGTAGAGGCAACGTCTATGCTATGAAACAGTGGGAGCTAATTGATTGATTCAGGGATGACACTTGCAGCTCTTGGGTCAGTAAGTATCATCCTCTAACCTACGGAGTTAAATGCAATAGAAGAACAACTCTGCACATGCTGTTAAACTCTTTTGCCCTCATTTCAAAGCCCAGCTCATTCTCTTATCTTGTTGAGAAGCAGTGTGGTGTGACTGGGCTAAGGAAGAAAAAGAAAAGCATGTTGTCACTTGAGACTGCCTTAGAAATGTTACCCGGTCAGGGTTGGGTGTTTCCTGTCCTTTGGAAGAAAACAGGCCTAAACAGTACCTTCCTCATCCTGTAGCTATGAGGAAGGCACCATGATCGAGGTTAGAGATGCTTACTTTGCTGATTTTTTAGTGTAAATTAAACTAACTTTAGATACATAATGAAGTGATACAAATGAAAAGATGCTGCATTTTTAAGGGACCTGTTTCACATAAACTTTGTTTCTTAACAAATGTGAAAAACCTAAAGAATGAAATTGGAAAGTCAATGAGAGAAACAGCTCTAAAATCAGAGACCTATATTGAAATTTTGTGCCTGCTTCCTGGGTTTTGTGTACATTATTTACTTTCTTTAAGCCTCAATTTCGTATGTAAAATGGGGAAATTAATATTTATCTCATAGAATTATTCCATAGGTCGAATAAAGGCTTTAAAGCCTTTAGCACAGTGTCTGGTCCAGAGTAGCTGCTTAATCAGTGGCGGTTGTATTTATAGTAATAACTTAATATTCTTGAACACTTTACCAGGCCAAAAAAAGGAAAGAAAGAGGAGGACATGGGGAATACAAAGGAGGGTAATAATAAAATTAAATGATTATATGTATATAATACAGATCACATTAGGCAGGGGTGTCATGAGGATTAGTGTGATAGTGACCTTGTTGCTAAGTGCAAAAGCAAAACAATGACATAAAAACAAGTAGGCTAGGCACTGAGTGGAGGAGAGAGATGGAGGCAGACACTGCAGGAAAAAAAGCTGATTAAAAAGGGGCCTTTGATTCCACAGGCACAAAAATCCACAGCCAGGAATTTGCTGCCACCTCTGAGTCAGGCAGGGGGTGGGGGTGGGGTGCACAATCCCATTAGTACAGAATGCCCAGTGGATTTAGTCTGAGAGTCACATTTCTTATTTGGACCAGTGTAGACAGAAGCAAACCCAGCTCACTTGTTTCCTGGGACATTTGAGTTAGGGGATGGCTTTCGCAGAGCACTCATCGCTGACCCCTCACCGCCGGGACCTCTGTAGCCGCTCTATCTGGCTAGCAAGGAAGATTCGTTCAGATCTGACTGCTCTTATGGAATCTTATGTAAGTTGCCTATTTTGCTGTTGTCTGTTTTCACTTCATCTCCTCTGATGGAGCCCGTTACCACCATGTCTGTCCCAGCCCCCATTGCCAATCGTGAAGGCCCTCCTCATATAGTCATTCATAGATTGGGCCCGTCATTTGACATGGTTCTTCATGGTTCCTTCCCTTAAGGAAACTCCTGTGACCTTATTTTCTTCTCTAGGCTATTTAGGAGACATGGTCTTTGAATAAGAAAATATACATGGGGTTCTGGGTAGGATTGGCTGTATGTCTTGGAGGCTGTTCCTAATTTGATCGCCTACAGTCTGAATTCTACCAGAATAGATTAGCCGTGGGCCCTCTAAGTATGGGTTCTTCGTATACATCGTTCTGAATTTTTGCACTGTGTAAAGAGTGAGGTGTATAGGATTGAGAGAAGAGCAGCACAGATCCAAAGAATTTCTCCTAGCCACCCACTTTTTCATAATTTATACCAAGTCTCCCTGTGTCTAAATAGAATAGTCACCTACACTGTCAAAAGGATCCCCTAGAAAATTCACTGGGAGTTCCAGACTGGTTTTCTGATAGAAGGAGATACCCATCGGTGTCCATCTAAGGCCTATAGGAACACTGAAGGCCCTGTGAGAGTTCTGAATATAGATTCGTACAGCCTCACCAGTTAGAAATCAGACTCTTTGAGATACGAAAGAGTCTGATTTTTTTTTTTTTTTTAAACGAATTCCCACTGAATTCTCTTAAAGGATTGTCCTCACCATTGAGAGTGGACAATGGAAGAGACGGGGTTAGAAGAATTCTGCAGTGGGTTAATTCTAGGGCTTCATAGATGTACCCAGTGTTTTTAAGTATGTTTAAATTACTTAAATCTCCAATATGATTTAAAATACTTCAGTTTCCAGGAGGCAGTTTGAAGCGGGAAGGAAGCATTCTAGACCAGTGGTTTTCAACCTTTAGAACCCAATGAAAACTGCAGATTCTCCCACAAAAACTGAACAGGTAGTCAAAACAGTATGTATAATTTCAGAGACAATAAGGTCTTCCTAAAGTCCCATCATTGGATCTCAAATAAAGAGTTCCTTTTGTAGATTTGTTATTTTCTTTACAATCTGGATCCTTTTTGACCAGGAAGATGAAAAAGATTTTACATGAGATTTAGGGATGAAATAAAAATGTTGGGATAATTACAGAAGATATGATGTTTTTATGTATCCTTGGCCAGATGAAGCATCAGGGCCTGAACGAGAACATAAACCTGGACTCTGTGGATGGTGTGCCAGTGGCAAGCACTGATCGATGGAGTGAGCTGACTGAGGCAGAACGACTCCAAGACAACCTCCAAGCTTATCGTGCCTTCCATGTTATGTTGGCCAGGCTTTTAGAAGACCAACAGGTACATTTTACTCCAGCTGAAGGGGACTTCCATCAAGCAATACATACCCTTCTACTCCAAGTTGCTGCCTTTGCTTACCAACTGGAGGAATTAATGATGCTCCTGGAACACAAGATCCCCCCCAATGAGGCTGATGGGATGCCTACCGTTGTTGGAGATGGTGGTCTCTTTGAGAAGAAGCTGTGGGGCCTGAAGGTGTTGCGAGAGCTTTCACAGTGGACGGTTAGATCCATTCGTGACCTTCGAGTCATTTCTTCTCATCAGACTGGGATTCCAGCACACGGGAGCCATTATATTACTAATGACAAGAAAATATAGCAGTTTTCCCTCTTCTCTCCCCCTTCCTTTTCTAGTGGAATATACACAGTTCCCTGAGGCCTCACTTTCCCATTCTTAAGTTTTGAAAGTTTTCTAACCTTTTAAGACCACAGGCATTTTCATCAAGTATGGTTGGAGACATGGACAAATGGGCATAAGGTTTATTGTGGAGAGAGAGAGAGAGAGAGAGAGAGAGTGTGTGTGTGTGTGTGTGTGTGTTTTGGACCATAAGGGAGTGGGGACAAGGGCAACATCCTTCCACTTTAGTGCTCTAACCTTTTCTACCCACTAAGTTAACCTTACAAGTATTTAACAGTCTCACAGGATAAATGTATGTTTAACTTTAGTCCTAGATGACTTTTCTGAGAAGACTGAAACAGTGAATGAAAAATCATGGACTGTACTAGCCAATTCAAACTCACAGATAATAAAAATAGTAACTAACGTTTATGGAGTATGTACTGTATTGTAGCAGTACACCAGGGGCTCTGTGTGTAATTTCCACAACTCTGTTGAGGGAAGTAGTGTTCTCCCCTCTTGGCAGATGGACTCTACTAGCCAATTCAAACTCACAGATAATAAAAATAGTAACTAACGTTTATGGAGTATGTACTGTATTGTAGCAGTACGCCAGGGGCTCTGTGTGTAATTTCCACAACTCTGTTGAGGGAAGTAGTGTTCTCCCCTCTTGGCAGATGAGAAAACAGGGTCACAGAAATTACAACTTGTTCAAGGTTACCCACCTAGCAAATGGCACGCTTCAGTTTGAACTCAGATCTTTCTCACTCTAAAGCCTATGTGCCCTTCACTGTAGAGGCCTAATTATGAACTTCTTTCACTGCCTCTGTGTCACAGAGGGTTGGAAAATTGACCCATGTAGTCTATCCCTAGCACTGGAAAAACAATCCCCATTATGTGTCCTGATATGTTACTAGAACAAAATTTGCATGAAGGGCAGTATTTGTTGCCCATGCCTAGCTAAGAAGAGAGCACTGGAGATGTTAAGATTCGGTTTGGGGAAAAGATTAGGCCCACCAGACTTGTGAAATTAGGAAGCTCCAGGCTGCTTTAGAGTGCCCACAAATGTTTTTGAGTTTTGGATTGGGCACAACTCGTACTAGGTTACCTCACATTTATTGTAATCAGCAATGTGGCGACATAGGCACTGTAAGCCAAGCATTCATGCACAATGGTTGGAATACTACTCAGGTTAAAATGTCACAAAACTCCTTTTACCACACATTCTCTGGACTTAGTCATGAGGAGAGGGTGAGGCCCACTCTGTTCCAAGTGGGAATGCCAGCGATACTGAAGCAATATACAGCAAAGCCTCCATGCTTCACAAGAAAGGGGCAGGGCATTGTGTTCAATGTTCTTGAGAGAAACACTGTATGAAAGACCCTAACTAGTAATTGTGGGCATTAATGGAAAAGGTCATTTGCGGTCAGGCGTACGAACCAGTGCTGCAGTGTAAACCCAGAAGTTCTCAGGTGTGACGTTATTTTATGCTACCAGTTAAAGTCACCATTGTGGATAGGGGACCCAAATCAATTTAGTTTACTTACTGTGCTCTTAAGTGAACCATGAGTCAGAGAGGGCTAACCGCATAAGTTGCATGAGATTGGGATGGGGTGACTTAGCTTTCAACTTTTTCCCACAAGGGTTTGTGTCCACAACTCCACAAGGTCAGTGTTATGAGGACTCTGGGAGAGGCACTGTGGCAATACAGGGCAAGGAAGGCCCTGCTCTGCAATATACATCTGTGGAAATGGCCTTGTATGTGTAGAAGACATCAGTTCTGGTTGGAATTGTGAGGCATGAGGTTAGGGTTAGGGAGTTCTAGGGAGGAGCTCGACGAGGGCCAGAAATCATTTTCTGGAGGAGGGAGGAGTTCGGTTGTATCTCAGAGGGTGGCTGGGTACCAAGTAAAGAGAAATCATGAGAAGAGGAAGAGTTGGCTGGTTAGAAGAAAGTGAGGCAGTAATAAACATTTGGGTCCAGCTGCCACTCGAGGTTAATGTTTGGTTTTATTTCATTTGTAATTTTGGTGTATAGGTAGATACTGTCTCAGTAAAAGCATAGAGGCTTACTTCATTTAAGCTTTCTCTGATTTGAACTTTTTCTTCTGCTTAAGAGCAGTATTTCTAATGGATAAAGTACCTGTTTATTAATGTGAAGCTCGTAGATTTACCTATGAAGTATTTTAGGCTCTTTCTGTTTAATGGATAAAGATGGGAATACAGTTTCTTACTGGGGAGTAACTGAACACAAACCTGAATCTGAAAGAAGTGGCTCCCAAGTGTTTTGTTTTTATATTCAGCAGATGAGGCAGAGCAGAAGTTGGCAGAAGTTTTGGAAATCAAGGAAGCATGACTTAAGCTTTGTTGAGTTACATGTGTAGAAATATTTATCTGTAAGAGGCACATTTGAAGTGGCAGAGGGTCCAGGAAAGGTACAAGTACTAACTACTGAATAGGAGAAAAATAGGAAGCCGTGTGAGTCTTGATTAGTAAGCAGCCAAGTCCCCCTGAGTGTACGCCCAACATTGTGATAAGAGTTCTGTATCAGTTTCTTCAAAAAAAAACTTGCAGCATGCCTCAAAAGAATTATGGGGAGGGGCGCCTGGGTGGCTCAGTTGGTTGAGCGATCGACTTCGGCTCAGGTCACGATCTCACAGTTTGTGAGTTCGAGCCTTGCGTCGGGCTCTGTGCTGACAGCTTGGAGCCTGGAGCCGGCTTCGGATTCTCTGTCTCCCCTCTCTCTGCCCCTTCCCTGCTCATGCTCTGTCTCCTCTCTCTCTGTCTCTCTCTCTCTCAATAATAAATAAATGTTAAAAAAAAATTTTTGTTTTTTAAAAAGAAAGAAGTATGCGGAAAATCCCTAGAAAAATGTAGACAGAATAAGGGAGAAATGAGCACTCAGCTCTAATAACAAAGTCGCAAAAGTGTGGATCTGAACGTGTCAACTGTGCATCTTGCTTCTCTGAAATGGACGCAACATTGAAGAAGGGACTGACAACAGGCCCGTGTTCCAGGGGTGTGTCTCAAAATACAGATAGGAATGATGGCAACACTGTGGAAGTATGGTTTTTTTTAAGAGTCCAGAACCCAAAAGAGATTTTTGGCCTTTAGGTTTTAGTTCCCTTGTTTCTTAGATCTATATATGGATAGGATCTCTAGGGAATCATATTTTTATAGACATATAAACTATCTATAGTTATATAATATGCAACTATAAGATTTATATAAAATGTATAATGTGATTATATATATATATATATATGTAAAGGCATTTGTGTGTGTGTGTGTGTGTGTGTATATATATATATATGTATATATATATATATATATATTTTTTTTTTTTAAAGCATGAGTTTAGTTCCTAACCCCTAACTCATATTTTGTAAAGAGGAGTCCTTCTATCCCACAGCCTCTAGAAAAGTCCTTTGTTAGGAGAGAGATTCTGTTTTTCTGAATCGGTAAGGAATTACATGTATGAGAACTGGTAAACTTTGCATTGGTTTAAGAAGGTGATTTGGAAAACACTTGCAAATTGGCACAAACTCACAGGCCAACCATCAAATAAAATTAGCTTTGAAATGATCAGGTTTGAGGGAAGTGAAGGTTTTAATAAAGTCATCGCCTTGGTATTGCTGTTTTTTCAGGCTCATGTGGATTAAAGCCCAGTGGATGACTCATTCTTGTGACCACTGGTCAAACAGGCAGAGGACAAGTAAATATTTCAGGGAGACCTACATAGTTCCAAAGTGGTTTAGAATGACTATGAATCCTCAGCTCTTTATAAAGTGGCTGAACACCTACTCTTTTAATACTAAGGAGTAACACAGAAATGCAGGAAGCAAAGGGGCTTCCACCAGGGCGATAAAGTGATTGGTGAAGAGGAAAAATAAGTCCAATTTGGGTATCAACTTCGGTCGATTTATGGTATGTGCACGAGTGTTAGTTACTAGGCAGTGTTTAGGCCAGGGCATTTAAGAAGAATGGTGTGGCCTCCTGCCTCAGCCCACCCAAGAACAAACCTCCCGGATGTCGGGGACACTGAAAAAGTGAAAGGGGTAAAACTGTCCTCTTTCCACTCAGAAGCTTCTGTAGAGCCCTGAAGTCTACAGATAAACACAGTGAAAAATACAATTTGATCTTTTGATGAAATGTGCGGGGTGTGCGGTAACATCCATGTGCATGTGATTCTCCTGTTACTTGGATCCATCTATTTTTGGCAGATAGTAAAAGATGCAAGAGCGGCTAACAATAAAGATCTCGCCTCAGCAGGACCACGAGTCGCTTCTTTTATTTCTGTATCTTTGGATGAGCAAGAGGAATTTCAAGTGGTTTCAACATTGGATGAAATTTAATCCTCCCAGCAAGGGCCAGGCTCCGTCGAGCGTGCCGGGTAAATCTCCGTGATGCCAGGCCACCGGGAAAAACTCCCGAGGCCAGTCAGCCTAGAAAAGGCAGATTGCCCCACACCTATCAGCTAGCCTGCAGACGGGGAAGAGTTCCTTTCGAATGGTTTAATTTCAACTCTGAACCCCAGTCAAAACCTTTGAAGGACAGAGAAGAACCCTGATTGGCCCGTTTCTAGTCCAGTTTGAAGGTAGACACTTAAGCTGGGAAAAATCGCATAGGGCAGAATATGAGACTTAACTAAAAGATGCTGCGTTTTTATCTACATGTTCAAGGCAGTGTGAATACTGCCTCATTTACTCGTGCCAGGCAGTTAATCCTCTGAGATCTCACAAATGAAGGAAATGAGAATGAGCATTAACTTGCCCAGGTCCCTCCCCTAGTACCTGACCGGTGTGGAGTTTTAGTTCTGGCTCCAAGACTCACTCCTCTATCACTGCCATGGCCACCTAAAAATCGAGGCCATTTTATGTGGAAATCCTCCTCCATCTCTGGATTTCAGATAAAGCCAGCACAAACCTGTGCCAAACCCTGGTAAGTTTCCAAACTTTGAGACAAGTCACTTTTTCTGAGTTTTCTCATTTAAGAAATGGAAGTGGCCACTAACTTCACAGCTTGGTAAATGGTTTAGACAAATGAGTGTCTGAAAGTACTTGTGAATGACATACACACATCAAGTATATTTCATGTCTCACATAGCTTGGGTTCATGTGAGACCTTCAGCTGAGGAGAGAGGTCTGTTAAGCATCTCAGAGAGACACCAGTTGCTCCCCAGGATCCCATCTGGTCACAGCCTACATGTCCCCCTGTTGTGCCTGTGAGCCTTTGGCCAGTAGAGGCTGACCCGGCAGCCAGGAATCCCGCACCTACCTCCCTGAATGCCCAGACTGGCTGTTCTCCACACCCAGAAGGTGGCTTTCAGAGGAGACGGGGTCAGGCAAGCTCCGGAGCAGCCTGGCAGACACTGCCCAGGATGCGTTAAAGCATGCATTTAGACAGTCACCTGCTACATGCCAGCACCTCCTCTTAACACGGAAAGGAACTCAAAACTTCTCCACCGGACAGCACCACGGGGCCAGAGGTTCAGTAACGTGCCCCGGTGTCGCAGGAGGAAAGCCGAAGAATTAGAGCTACGGCCGAGGGGGGAATTTCCCACCGCCCCGTCATGCTTCTGCACCAGACCAACCTCATCTTGGGAGGCATCTGGTGCCTCTGCGTCCTTCTCTTGCATCCAGCACTCTGGCAACCCTTCCTCTCACAAGCCTTCGGAAACTCTGGGAACAGTAACTCCTAGCCCGGACTTCTCTTGTGACCCTATATGCCATCCCTCCCCTGACAAGGAAAGTGGGACCCAGTCTGAGGTAGTGGTTAAATATGTTATTCCTTCCAGGATGAGCGTCGTCTGAACAAGGGACCCAGGGAGGCTTTTTCAAAATAAATTCCCAGGGCACCTGGGTGGCTCCGTCAGTTAAGCATCTGACTCTTGGTTTCGTCTCATGTTGTGATCTCACGGTTTGTGAGTCTGAGCCCTGCATCAGGCTCTATGCTGACAGCTCGGAGTCTGGAGCCTGCTTCGGACCGGCCCCTCCCCTGCTTGCTCTCTTTCTCTCTCTCAAAATAAATAAAAATAAACTTTTTTTAAGAGTGTTTTTTAAATAAATACATTTCTGAGGCAGATGTCTTTAGGTCAGACCAACCTGATGCCACACCACTAGGTAAAAGGTTTAAGATGACTTCCTCTTCTCTTGCTTAATTATCCCTGGCTCCTTATCCCCAAAGCTTGGGGTGGGGAGAGAGTTGGAAGTTACACAGACAACTCAGTAGGTCGCTAAAAAAATTACCAACCTGGTTCTAAGCTCCAAAGCTCAGTCTTCCAGCAGTTTCCTGTCCCACTCCCACGAAATGCTTATTGATGCCTACTTTGGACCAGTAATAAGGATACAGAAAGAAATGTTAGTGGTAGTAGCAGACATTTATTCAGTATTTATTTACTCTGCCAGTCATCATTCTAACTGCTTTACATGCATTAACTCATTTATCCCTCACAAAAAGTCTTTGAGCCGGCCACCCCAAAATGTGCCGCTTTGGCATACTGGTTATTTTAAAGTCACTTAAACAGCCTGTGCAAGGACATTCTGACCCTCTTTTGTCTCCAGAAAGCAGAAAATAAATCTGGGAAAGGAAGGACTCTCCCTGTACCAGGAGAGAGATATATGCTCATCGCCAGAGAGAAGGAATTGAGGGCTGAGAAGTCTGTATACACAAACCATG
Organism: Herpailurus yagouaroundi; assembly: GCF_014898765.1. Classification (NCBI taxonomy): domain Eukaryota; kingdom Metazoa; phylum Chordata; class Mammalia; order Carnivora; family Felidae; genus Herpailurus; species Herpailurus yagouaroundi. The sequence goes on along the minus strand of NW_024412418.1, from coordinate 2,660,437 downwards.
TTACTTCTTCACTAATTTACTACCCCAAGCCCAAACCCCTTGATCTTGTCAATTCTTCACAAGTTTGTCTAAAAGGTATAAAAGCTGCCTGCTCTGGTCACTTCTTTGAGTCTCATATTTTTATATGCGTATGTACGAAATTAAGTTTGTCTTTCTCCCGTGAATCCGTCTTTTGTCAATTATTAGACCAGCCAACGAATCTAGAGGGAAGACGTTTTCTTCCCCTACAGTACAAAGATTTTTATTTTACAACCACAGGAACAGGCACAGACAGCAGATGGTTCCCTGCCTTGCAGACACTCATGATGTCCTAAGAAAGCAGGCAGACAGCCAATGGGCACAGAAGTCAAGGTGTGGTTAGTAGCACCCTGAGTAGAAAAGAAGAGCTGTAGGAGCCCCAAGGAAGGAAGGAATGTAGAGAACTGCTCCAAAAATGGTGTTTTGGGAGCTAGGCTTTGAAAAATGACTAGGCTTTTGGCCTCAGGAAAAAGTAAGGAGAAGTAGGTAAGAACATTCTGGAGAGAAGGGAGAAGCACTAGTCAAGGCTTGGCTGCTGGAAGGTATGTAGCATGCTTGGAAATGTTTACCAGGACTGAGCTCAGGGTTCTCCAAGAACCACAGTAGGAGATGAGACCGGATGAATGAGGTGCTGGCACCTTCAGGAGAGATTCTCTGGAAGGTTCTTCAAGAGGGATGGTGCTAGCATCTACCCTTTGTTTTAGAAAAACAATTCAGAGGGCTCTGTGAGAGCTGTCCTGGGTGTGGAAGTGGCCTGGGGCAGAGGGATCCATTAAGAAGACGCTGTTGTTCTCAAGGTAAGATATGTTTTTGGTTATTCGTGGAAATGTTAAAGGCACCAGGGTACAGAGGTGAACACAACACAACCCCTGATCTTTTAAAATTTGCACTCTGGTTGAGGAAGAAAGGCAACGGCTAATATAATTTAGAGAGGGATGAGAATTATATAGGAAATCAAAAAGTGGTATAAAATTAGAGAGGAGGCCATGACAGAACTTCCCAAGGAGTTATTTTCCTGGAAATCTGAATGATGACAGCCAACCACCAAGCGACCTGAGAGGAAGTACCAGGGTCACAGGGAACTACTGAGTGCAAAGCCCTTAGGCAGGAATGAGCTTCCCATTTTCTTGGGACTGAAAGGAGGCCAATGTGGCTGAAACCAGGAGGGCAAGGGAGCAATGCCAGTGTGCAGGCCCTCAGCCAAAGACCAGGAGAAACAAACCTGTGGTTACACGGGTGGCTTTATTACCTGTAACAGCGAGGAAGAATGGACACCATGGGAAGCTATGGGGTATCTTGGTAAGACGATGTTAGCTCTTATGGTAGGATTTAGGCTTTGGTTGTGTGATTGAAAGAAGGGCCTGAGAAAGCAGAGAAGTTGGCTCTAGCTTGGATGCTATCAGAAAGTGAGGGAAATTCTATGATTGGATATTTTGTGGGTGGCAGCTTGATTTTGTCTGTGATTAGACAAAAGTATAAAGTGGCTTTGTTTCCCTTATCACGGTCTCCGGGAGCTTTGTGCGAAGTTATTCTTCTATGAGTTTGTTTCAATCAGTTAGGCTCACTGGCTGTGAGCCTCAGACCAGCCTGTGATACACTGAGATCCAGCTGTGAATGTCAGATCAATGCTGTGCATCAGGGGCTACGAGTTTTCTCTCTCACTAGCAGTGAGAGTAAGTGTGGAAAGGGATTTGGAACACAGCAGGTGTGTAACCAACTCTGACAGAAGTCAGTGTGTGGTTAGTATTTCCACATAGACAACAGACAGCATCTCCTCCTAGATAAAAATGACCCCAATCATAGAATTACCCTTGCTTTCTGACAGCATCCAATTCAGAGCAAAACTACATTTTACCCTTTCCCAAACTAACTAACCTGAGTCTGAAGCCTATCACAAATCCTTGCTAACATTCCCTTATTGAGGTGTCCCAAAGTCCCCCATGATGTGTTGTCTCCCTCATTGCAACAAGCCAATAAACCCAACTTTGACTACAGGTGTTGTCCTAGGGGTCTTTGGCTAAAGGGTATTGACACTACAGAGAGAAACCATTGGAAATTTTCAAGCAGAAAAGTGACGTGATAGGATTTACATTTTTTAAATGAGTACTCAAGAGTCCCTGTGAGCAGGTGAGTTTATAGGGGCAAGAGTGCAAGCAAAAAATAAATAAATAAATAAATAAATAAATAAATAAATAAATAAATAAATCCACAAATGATGGAGAACCTGAATTAAAAGTGACAGTTGATGGACACCAGAGTGGCTAAAATTAACAACTCAGGCAAACACAGATGTTCATGAGGATGTGGAAAAAGAGGATCTTCTTTGCACAGCTGGTGGGAATGCAAACTGGTGCAGCCACTCTGGAAAACAGTATGGAAGTGCCTCAAAAAATTAAAAATAGAGCTACCCTATGACCCAGCAATTGCCCTACTAGATATTTACTGAAAGGATACAGGTGTGCTATATCAAAGGGGCACATGCACCCCAATGTTTATAGCAGCACTATTGACAATAGCCAAAGTATGGGAAAAGCCCAAATGTCCATCGATGGATGAATGGATAAAGATTATGTGTGTGTATGTATATATGTGTGTGTGTGTGTGTGTGTGTGTGTGTGTATACACATATATATATATACACACACATATATATACACATACAGTGGAGTATTACTCAGCAATCAAAAAGAATGACATCTTGCCATTTGCAACTACGTGGATGGAACTAGAGGGTATTATGCTAAGGAAAATTAGTCGGAGAAAGACAAATACATGACTTCACTCATATGAAGAATTTAAAATACTAAACAGATGAACATAAGGGAAGGGAAGCAAAATAATATAAAAACAAGGAGAGGGACAAAACATAAGAGACCCTTAAATACAGAGAATAAACTGAGGGTTGCTGGAGACGTTAGGGGTCAGGGGAGGGGCTAAATGGGTAAGGGGCATTAAGGAAGACACTTATGGGATAAGCACTGGGTGTTATATATAGGGGATGAATCACTGGAATCTACTCTTGGAATCATTATTGCATTATATGCTAACTAACTTGGATATAAATTTAAGATAAATAAATGTAAAAAAATGTGACAGTGGATGGAGAAAAGGGGACAACTCTGATGATCATGGCAGAGAAGTTAGCATGGGAAGCTGGAGAGAAGGACTCTGAGCTTTAGGAAGAGGAAAGAAGCAAAGAATACCCCCTGCAACCAAGAGGAGAGTGAATAGGCAAGAAACATGGACGGGGGACAGGTATTGGAGGTAGCATAGGAGAACACAGTCTGGTTTTTAAATATGTTGAGTTGAATGTGGAGCATAGCAATCATGGAAGAAGGAGTGGGGAGGTGAGCACCTGGGAATGAAGTGGATAGGAAGGGTAGGGCTCAACCATAAGGCCCTTGAACATCATGCTAAGGTATTTAGATTTATCCCATAGGCAATGAGGAACCATTCAAGGTTTTATATCAGTGATCCTCAAAGTCAGCATAACAGAAGACCCAAGACCCAAAGGAAGGAAAGATAAGGAAAACCCACCAGGAGATAGGTCAGTTCTTCTGCCTTAGTTCTATAGGGAACTGACAGGGTCCCCTTGTCCAAATCCAAATGCAGAGCAACCCCCCCCCCCCCCCCCGCCAACCCTCCTGTGATTCTGACAGTCCCCAGAGCTTTTGTCATTCTAAGACATATAAAGAAATCGCTCTGCTCTCCACCTCCCAACTTGGGCAAATTCGCATCTCCCAAGAAGGTTTTCATTATAGCCAGGTTGGAACTAAGATTGAATTTAGCAAAAAAAAATGTATAGAAAAGGCCAAAATTTGGTTTTAAGCTATCTAAAAGTCAAAATAAGGACAGAGACCTCTTTGTTTTACATGACCTGAAGTGTCCTTAAGATGGCAACAACCCAGGGGTGCCTGGGTGGCTCAGTCAGGTGGGCGTCCGACTTCAGCTCAGGCCATGATCTCACAGTTCGTGGGTTCAAGCGCCGCATCGGGCTCTGTGCTGACAGCTCAGAGCCTGGAGCCTGCTTCAGAGTCTGTGTCTCCCTCTCTCTCTGCCCTGCCCCCTCTGGCTCTGTCTCTGTCTCTCAAAAATGAATAAACGTTAAAAAAAAAAAAAAAAAAAAGGTAGCAACAACCCAGTCGTCCAAGAGGAGCCTGCTCCAGGAGAAAACATTGTACAGTGTCCAAGGAACAACTTCCTAACAGTCGCCTAGCCGTCTCCATTCTGTCATGGGCTGGGATGGGACTGTGGCAGCCTCTCCACTGTTACCCAGAGTCCCAAAAGGGCCTCGGACGCCAAATGGTTGCACCAGGTTGCCACCTCCCCTGCACCCATTCCTTTTAGTTTTATTTTTTGCCTATATGCCTAGGATATTTTGAGACAGTGAAATGTGAGCTTTATTCATGTTTGATCCCATGCCCATTGTTATTCAAACACTTATAATGGTCAAAAAGGGGCTTAAAACTGCTTTGTTAATGAAATAATACATTTAAGAATCTAAGAGGGGCAGGCAACTTAAAAGGATTTGATGGGTGGCTCTTATCATTCGGGGCCTCACAGGACCACTTCTTGTTTTCTTTCATTCAGTAAATTTGTAGAGTACCTACCTGGGTGTCCTGGCTGATGCTGAGCTCTGGAAGTAACTACAGTGAGCACACTCTCCCTCCCCCCATCCAAAGAGCTCATAGTCAGTTTGGATAAAGAACTCGTGCAAAGTGACAAACTCACAGTAACATGCTGCTAAAGAGGTTAAGCAGAGTAAGAGATGATTCCTCCTGGGAGATTGAGGGAGTGTATGAGGTACGGGAGGAAGGGACAAACAGAAGTGTATTGTCAGGGGAGGTGACATTTGAACGCAGTCTTGATGGATGAGTATGAATTCATCAGGCAAAGGCACAGCCAGGAACTAACATGAGGTGGGGATCAATGTGTGTAGCAATGGGTGTATAACATGGGGAAAGGCTAGCTGGACATCAGGGTGACAAGATAGGTCAGGGTCCAATGGCAAACCGTCACCTGTAAAAGTGGAATGACATATGTTTAGGTAAACATGTCCCGTGTAATTACTTAATAGCACCTCCTCTGAGCCTCAACAAGAATCCAGATTTGGATGATGAATTCTATGGTCACCCTACACACAGGGTGGTCTATTCTGCCCCCCTTCTTTTTTCTCTCAGGCCCAAAACTTCCATTATGCCCTGATCCCCAGCTCATACCTCATCTTGGAGAAGCTCACTTTGGGAGCTCAGTGGGGGGTGGGGAGGCCTATTCGAGGAAATGGATTGAGAACATCAGAAAGGAGCGTTCAGTTGCTGTTGAATCCTCCCAGGCCCACGGAACTGAACACATGTGAAAATGTGCCTGGCTGAGACCAAGAGTCCTGTCTCATCCCAGGAGCCTTGCCTGCCCCCTCCCACTTAGAATTTGTGTCCCTCTTTCACTTTCCCATGATGTTTTGTTGGAAGCTCTATGACATTTCCACAATGAGTAATTTCGGTTGTGTGGGTGTCTGTTCCACTCAGCTGTGAGCCCTGGTGATAGTGTGTGTCCAGCTCACTCCTGCTCACCTCCGCACATCACCATCAGAATTATCTGCATGTTGTGTGACAGCTCAGGGTAACATGCCAGGGTGACTGTACTAAGGGATTTCCTTGCATTCTCTTGTTTAATCCATATAACAATTTATGATATCAGTTTCAGAATGATCCCCATTTTATAGATAGGATTAGTTCTCAGAGAGGTGAGACAATTTGGCCATGGTCATAAGCAGGAGCAGTGGGACTTGAACTCATGTCTGTCTGATTTGGTTCTGGGGCTCCACTTTTTTTTTTTTTTTTTTAACGTTTATTTATTTTTGGGACAGAGAGAGACAGAGCATGAACGGGGGAGGGGCAGAGAGAGAGGGAGACACAGAATCGGAAACAGGCTCCAGGCCCCGAGCCATCAGCCCAGAGCCCGATGCGGGGCTCGAACTCACGGACCGCGAGATCGTGACCTGGCTGAAGTCGGACGCTTAACCGACTGCGCCACCCAGGCGCCCCTGGGGCTCCACTTTTAAAGCGGTGGCAAATCAGACCCCATAGTGTTCGTGCCATAGATTGATTGATTGATTGATTTGTTTATTTTGAGAGAGCATGTGCATGTGCATGAGTGGGGGAGGGGCAGAGAGAGAGAGAGAGAGAGAGAGAGAGAGAGAGAGAATCCCAAGCAGGTTCCTTGCTGTCAGCACAGAGCCCAATGGAGGGCTCCAACTCACGAACTGTGGGACCATGACCTGGGCCAAAATCAAGAGTCAGACACTTAACTGAGCCACCCAGGTGCCCCAGTGTCATAGATTTAAATTTAGAAAGCCTGGGCTATTCCATAATGCTTTGTATTCACTAGCTCATTTAGACTTTTCAAGTAACGTGGGAATTTAATGTGCTAACTCCATTTTATGGAGGACCAAACTGAGGCACAGAGGAATTACTAGGAGCTGATATTTGAACCAGACCAAACCCGTAGCTTTACTGCTATACTCAGCTGCCGTTTCCTATAAAATCTACTTAACTTCTCTGAGCCTCAGTTTCCTCTCCGGTAAAATAGGGATATTCCCAGTGCTTACCTAAAGTCATTTTTCAAGGAATTAAATGAAATAACCGTTACAAAGGGTAAAGTCTAAATACTCAGTAGGTACAGGGCATTAGCATTTGAGGTATTGGAGTCACAGGACTTTGGGCAAGTCACTTAACTTCTCTGAGTCCCAGTCTCCTCATATGAGAATTACTTACCAACCTTAGGGTTTGTGAAGATAAAGTGAAATGTTATTAGAAAGGTACTTTTCACATAGAGAAAATCTCTAAAAATGGTAGTGATCACAAGTCCAGAGAAGGCACAGGAGAGGCAACAGTAAGTCAGTCCTTAGCTGTCACCTCCAATGTGCACACACCAGGCCAACAGGAGAGATGATCTTAAAATCCCCAGTGTTATTTGGATTTCAGTTGCTTCTTCCTCTTAGGATTTGGGGTCTATACCAATACTATCTCATCAGTATCCAGATATCTTTGTAGCTTGAGCAGTTGAAATACCAAGAAGTAAAATGACTCTCTTAGGGTTACCCAAGTCAGGGAAGTGGGGTCTTGCCAACCGGGTGAGGCCATACTTCCCGACTACCAGCACCGTTAGTCTCTCCATGTGCCTTCAGAATTGGCTCTAAAAATTCACATCCCAAGGAGCCATTTGAACTAGATTTCTGCATGCCCTGTGGTTCTAAGGTTGTGGGTTTAATGGGACACCCTCAGTTTGTTCTTGTGACAACCAGAGACTCATTGTGATAAGGACTGTGGTCCAAGAACATTATAAAATTGAACTGCATCCCTAAGAGATTGCTGTCTTGGGTTACAGAACGGCAATTTTCTCTGGCATACCTGAGCTAAACAGGAACTCTGAAGGGAAGGCTGTCCAATAGGGATGGTTGGGAGTGAGATAGATTTGGGGGATACATGTAAGTTTTCCAAAGCTAAGCTCCACGGAACAAGCATTAAAAACAGTGGCTTTCAACTGTTTTGACTGTGCTCACAGTTTAAAATGTCTTTTACATTGTGACACTGTATACTGATACGCATATTTTGGTTTATTTTTTATTTTTGTAATTTTTTTTTTTTTTTACCGTTTACTCATTTTTGAGAGGGAGAGAGAGAGACAGAGTGTGAGTGGGGGGCGGCAGGGAGAGGAGCAGAGAGGGAGATACAGAATCCAAAACAGGCTCCAGGCTCTGAACTGTCAGCACAGAGCTCAATGTGGGGCTCAAACTCACGAACTGTGAGATCATGACCTGAGCCAAAGTCAGACATTTAACTGACTGAGCCACCTGGGCGCCCCCACATATTTTAGTTTAAATCCTAAAAAACTGCCATTTTTTTGTGAGTCAAAAATGATTGGATATGGGCAATTTTCAACTTCATAACTAAAACAAAATTTCCCAAAAGCAACTCCTGTATTTATTTCATGGAATGCACTGTATTTTTTTATTCTATTTCATTTTTTAAAATGCTGATCATAACCTAATTTATTTCATGATCCACAAATAGGTCAGGCCCTATTTGGAAAAAAACAAACGAAAAAAACCTTTTAGATGATGAGAGAGAACTTTTGGGTCCTTGGGTACAAGACAATGATTCTGGGAAAACAGATTGAATTTTATAACAATTAGGGAAAAAATTCCAACCTCAGTTATATTGTATGTCCTAGGGTCAAGGCCAATTCTACCTTCCCTGTTGATTCCTTCCTACCAAAGTCCATCAGGAACACACCTGTATTTGAACAAAGTTGGGCTTATTGGCTCCTTGTAAAAGACAGGCTGGGCAACATGTGAACCTGCCCCACAGAACGGTGGGGCTTCTCAGCAGGAGGGTATCAGGGCAAGGGATTGACATGTCTTGAGTCTATGTTGGGTGATTTGGAGGAGGGTCTGAGGAAGCATGGTTTACTTCTACACTGGTACCTTCTGAAAGTGCAGCCAATTCTATGTTTGGGTAACTTTTTATCTAGGTGGTAGAAGGAAGAGAGGGGGCTAAAGCCTTAATTAGTAATGAGTCAGCAGTCCTGTTCGGTTGTCTTTAGGTTTGGACAGAATTCTTGTCATCATCTATGTATTCAGACTGAGCTGGGCTCTGCAGTCGCTTGGGTGACCCCATAGGCCCTCTGTTCCTCTGCCAGGATGCCTCCCCACAGTCTCCTGTAGCCCCCTTTCTCGAAGCAACTGAAGCCATAGCTTCTGCCCAGAGCAAGAGCCACCATAGCCACAATGGTGCCCACCCAGGAGCCTGGCCAGCTCAAGAGCTTGACTGGCAGGGATGGGTCACTGATGCTGGCCTGTTACTGGTTTTGCAGCCTCACCCTGATTGCTGACCACTGGACTCAACCAGGACAGAGAGCCTGTGGGTGTTGCTGCTGTCATGCAAGGGGGGCCTGGGAAGAAATGGGGGGATCTGGACAGCTGTCCACTGCTGGCCCAAGAGGGGCCCAGTCCTGAGGCAGTAGAGGATTTGGCAGTCATGGCTGAGGCAACCCCCAAGTTGGCCGTACCCTGTGAGGCACTTCACGGGGTGGTCTGTGGGCTGCCCTGGTAGAGCATCTCCCTCAGGGGCCCAGGGCTCTGGTCCCTCACAAGGCCCACCAAGGGGTGTCCCGCATAGCAGCTAAAGACACCCCCAAAGGAGACAGCTCTGAGCCGCTGCTGACCACCTTGAGGTCACCAAAGAGCGCTCATGGGTGGAAGTAGCAGGTGCAGGCCTGGGCCCTGGTGAGCCAGTTTGGGTTGAGGACTGTAGAGGTCTCTGGAGAGGATGTCCGAAGTGGCGGGCAGGGAGGCCTGCGAGGCGCAACGGGGACGAAGGGGGTATGGCCAGGCACCCCAGGCTGTGCTGCTGGCGGCAGGGCGCAGGCCCGGCAGCCCGGGAAGAGCCGGCAGTCGGGGAGGGGGGGGTGGGGGTGGGGACAGGCCCGTCTTCAGCTCGCTGGGCCGGTTGGCCGGGGCAAGAGGTGTCGCGGGGGAGCGGGCTCAGGGTGCGCCCCCGCCCCCCCTCCCCCCCCC